>NW_024096513.1:665000-1170000 GCF_016545835.1 Crotalus tigris | reverse complement strand
TCATAAATGTTTCCTTCGATCTGTTTTTGAGTCATCCTGAGTTCTATCACTATGATCAATCCATCTCAGTGTATATAAAGTGATGTGTCAAAGTGGTGAAAACAAAGATCAACTCCCTAGCTTTCTGTATGTATGTCTGGATGCTTATCTACTATACTTTGCATTGGAAGTCCCATGCAAAACAGGTGTCTTTGAAACAGCTGTAAGAGCAGCTCATGGCTGCTTTAAAGCTTCACGTTCAATAGTGTCTTTGCTAATGCCTCTGACATCTTTCCCAAATACAGCTTATAAACAAGTCTTGATATGTTTATAAGGTGGCCCTCTTTTCCTACTGAGAGCTGCTATTAAGAGTAAGAGGTGGGCAGGGCTCTACCAACAATCTCCAACATTGGCTTCAAAGTCACTGTATCTTGATCAGAATTCAGGATCTGTTTTTTCAGCATTAGTCACATACTAGGGTATATTTTTTTTCTAAAGTAGAAAGATTAAGACCAAATGATCTATCTACATTTGCACCAAGAGTGAGATTAGGCTCAGTAATGTCTCTTTCTAGAGATAAGTTTTGCTTTCAGTTAGTGTTCCTTATGGTGTTACTACTTTTATTGCCTCCTGTCATGGGTAAAGATGGCTTTACCAAATGTTTTTCTGTTGATCCTGTCCCTGTTCCTCATGAATGGTATCAGCCTGGAAACTTCACCCTAGGTGGGATTGTTTCTTTTATCACGATACTTTTTCCAAAACCTTCTTTCTGCAAACAGCCTTCCGAGGAACTGAGCTTTGATCTGCCAATGTAAGCAGTTCCTTCTTTTTCAGTCTTCTGGGTGGACTTGGGAACCTATGGATTTGTAATTCAAAAACTCAGATTTATGGTCCTTGTGCAACTCATGTAAGAACATCAGCACACTTTTTTTGCTCAGAAGTTCATTAAGCCATCAAGGGGCTCTTTAATTTGAAGCAAAGTATTGAGCTACCAAAGCCAAACATTATACCTTCATAATAGCATTTGCAGAAGCTGTCACAAGGGTATCTATAAGAACAGGTCAGAAGTCCCATGCAAAAGAGATGTCTTTGAAACAGCTGTAAGAACAGCTCATGGCTGCTTTAAAGCTTCACTAGGAGATGTGCTTGGCTTATCCAATCTTGTTTCTAAGTTTTATGTGTATATTTTTTCTTTTCTTTTATGGAGCTCGTATTTTAGTTTTTTGGAATAAAAAGAAAGTTCCCAAAGCACTTCTTTAAAATAATACTGGCATCCCTATCATTTATATTCTCTGCATTGATTCCAAAGCTAAGTAATCTTTCAGAAATTCACCTAAGTTCCTACTATTCTTTCTAGTCTTATACTTCTCTTTGGCTATTCCTCCTCTCCTGAGTATTTTGCAGGTTGTCTCCACAAAACCTAACCATTTTGTTAACAAATCATTTTGTTTCTGTTGATTTTTTTTTAATTTTAGATTGCTTGTAGTAAGTAAAATGGATCCAGAGGCTGATAAAAAACAAAACAGTTTATGGGTTGTACAATCTGAACATAACTGTCTTTCAGCATAGTGACAAAATTCTACCAACATGTCTTGGGCTTGGCATTTGCAGTAAATGAGATTAACCAAAATCCTCAGATCTTGCCCAATGTTACCCTCGGATTTCACATCTATGATAGTTACTACAATGAGAAAATGACTTATCAGACCACATTGGACCTACTCTTCAAATTCCATAGTTTTGTTCCCAACTATGCATGCAACATTCAGAAAAATCTCATGGCCATCATTGGTGGACTTGGCTCTGATATCTCCTTCCACATGTCTGACATCTTAACCCTTTATAAAATTCCACAGGTAAGATTTTCAAATGCATTTTTCCCCCTTCTAGTCTGTATATTGACTCTTGGTGACTATCTGGGCAAGTCCCTACATTTTTCTTGCCAAGATTTCAGAAGGGGTTTGACATTGATAACCTTCCTAGAGTTGAGAAAGAGTGACTGGTCCAAGGTCAACCAGCTGACTTCATGTCAAATGAAGGACTAGAACTCACTGTCTCCTGGTTTGTAATCTGATGCCTTAACTGACTCTCATGTCACTATGAAGGGTATATTAATATGATTATGAATTAAGATAGAGTAGAAATCCATTTAATTCAATATTATAGTTTAGAAAAAAGGAAGAAAGATTTGACTGGCAACAAATGTTTGACTCTATTCAAAATGAAGCAAAGTTGTTGTGGTTTAAAGGATTTTGACAAAAAGAAAAGAGAAATATGGATTTGAACAGATTTCTTTATTGTTATTCTTTTTGTAGAAATTGTTTCAGTTTTTCATAGACCAGTATTGTTTACTTTAAATGAACAATGGACATTCAAACCATGATCCAAGTCCCCATGATCTAAAAAGGCAATCACAAAGACCGAGAGATGTTTCTTACAGTAAATATATGTGCATTTTTTTTAGCTCACATATGGTTCTTTTGCTTCTGAACAAAACAACCCAACCCGATTCCCTTCCTTTTATCGCATGGTCTCAAATGAAGCCCATCAGTATACAGGAATTGTCCAGTTACTGAAGCATTTTGGGTGGACCTGGATTGGACTCATTGTTTTGAGAGATGAGAGTGGAGATCATTTCTTGAAGATCTTGGAACTTTTGTTTTTCCAGAATGGAATCTGTTCTGCCTTTATACAAAGAATCCCAGGCCAAGGTCGTTTGCTTTCTTTCTCTGAAATTGATAAGATATCATCAAGCATTTATAAATCTTTCATGGACAACAATGCCAAAATATTTGTTATGTATGGAGAAACTCTTACAGTGATGTGGCTGAGTACATTAATGTTTCAGATAGATTCTTCTTATTCAGAAAACACATCCGTTGGAAAGTTGTGGATTGTAACTGCACAGATTGATTTCACAGTCATGGGCCTTGTAACAAGCTGGGATTCAGAAATATTCCAAGGCACCATTTCCTTTGAAGTACCTTCAAATGAACCATTAGGGTTTCAGACATACCTTCAGAACCTAAAATGCTGCTCAGCACATGATGACCATTTTTTAAAGGATTTTTGGGAGCAAGCTTTCCATTGCACATTTTCAAATTCCAAAGGATCAGTGGAGCACAATAAAGCATGCACTGGTGAAGAGAAGTTGGAAACACTTCCAGGTTCTGTTTTTGAAATGCAGATGAGTGGCCACAGCTACAGCATCTTTAATGCTGTATACCTTTTGGCACATGCTTTACATGCAATGACTTCATTTAGGTCCCGCTACCAAGCACTGGTGAAAAGGAAAAGATATGCATATCAAGATCTTCAACCATGGCAGGTAATTTCTACATAATTTATTATCAGGAACTTTTTAGTAAGTGAAATAGGGTTGAGATAAAATAGGTAGTAATTGATCAACAAGAAGAACTGTAGTTTGTGTCAATTTTCACATTACATATTACATGTGATGTTTCAGCTATTCTTTCTTTTCCTGACAGCTTCACTGGTTTCTTCAAGGCATTTCCTTTAACAACTCAGCTGGAGAAAGTGTGACTTTTAATGAGAGAATGGAGGTGGCCAATGGCCTTGATATAATGAAGATGGTAATATTCCCAAATAACTCCTTCACTAAAATAAAAGTTGGGAGGATAGATTCCAAAGAAAAGCAGACCTTCAGCTTTTATCAAGATAAAAAGAGTTGGCACAGGCATTTCAACCAGGTACGGTTTCTCAATTTTAATTGGTCATGCCATCATCTGAAAAAAAAATTTGATGGATCAGACATTTCTGAAGATTCTTATATCATCTATCACTGAGAATCTCTCAACAAACACAAGGGGTCTTTAATATATCACAATGATTAATTGCAGTGCTCTTTTTGTTAAAAAAAAAAGGTAGCAGAACTCATACACGTCATACAACCCACCTTGCCTACCCTACAAGGTTTATCTTGTAGTTGGAAAAAAAAAACCTAAAAGACTAGGATTTTGTTCAGGGCAACTCTGGAAAATCCATTGAAAAAAGGTGCCAGAACTCCATTCCGGTGTGTTCTATGACAAAAAAAAGCCTTGATTAATTGAAAAAATACTGCTAATCTGGCACATATGGAACCTGCATCTGCCTAACTGATCTATTTTCCCTTCTCCCTGCCTCACCCCAATATCACTTTAGCCATTCTATGCATCTGATGAAGTGAGCTGTGACTAATGAAAGTTTATGGCTTTTAATAAAATTTGTAAGTTAAAAAGAATGCTACTGGACTCCTTCTGACTTTTTACTAAGCAATATTATGATTTTTGAAATATTATGAAGAAAACCAGTTTTTCTATCCTAAATTATTTTCACATTTATGGACAGGTTCTGCCCTTTTCTCTATGTAGTGATCCTTGCCAGCCTGGATACCAAAAGAAAAAGAAGGAAGGAGAGAAATTCTGCTGCTATGATTGTGCTCCCTGCCCTGAAGGGAAGATTTCACCTGAAATAGGTAATGCAGTACAATAAATATTAACAACCTGCATTAATGCAAGTGAACATGTGTGAAATGTGTTTTTTGTGTTAGTCAGCCAAGAAACTTTGAGACAAGAAATGGATTCCTAGTAAAATGATTTTCAGTGCGGTTATTGGTGAGAAATTAACAGAAGGAATATACTTTGTGTATGTCTATGAAGATTCTCAGTCATCCAGGTCACAGTTGTCCTAAAGGTACAACCTTTTTTCAAAAGGTTCTGAAGAAGCTTCTTGGATGAGAAGTGAAATGACTTTGAGGAAAAACAATGTTCGATTGCCTTTTGAAAAAGCATCTTTGGGATTACTATGACCTGGATGACTGAGAATCTCCATAGACATTCTTCTCATTGGAACTAACCTATTCCCATTGGATGCTACTTCCTTGTATGTTTCTTCTGACATGACCAAGTCTCATTTCCATGGAACAAAGTAGACAAAAACATACACTCGCCCCATAGCCATTTTCACTTCTTTGGACAAACCTTCTTTTGAATAGGTATCATCCCAGTTTGAGTAATGAAATGTCTGCAGGAAACCAGCCATGCTCAGAGAGCAACAAAGACCTCCTCAAACCTTCTTTTCAAAGGAAGAGTGTACTCTATAAACTCTAAGGGCACCAAATAAGTTTTAAGCCTATACTTTCTAAGGATTTGGTTAAATATCAACAGCATACAACAATACGACATAGGATAACACAGCAATGTTCAACAGGGAGGCATTAGGTTGAATAGAACATGGAAATCTCCCTTGGGCAACACATGGTCAATTTTTTAATTTTTTTTCCAATGTCCAGATATGGCTGACTGTTCCCCGTGTCCAGAAGATCAATACCCAAGCAAGAAGCAAGATCGATGTATTTTCAAGACTTTAAACTTTCTGTCTCATAAAGAACCATTAGGGATGAGTTTAGTCTTAGTTGGTATTAGCCTATTTATAACTACAGCATTTGTCCTTGGAACTTTTGTTAAGCACCAAGATACTCCCATCGTCAAAGCCAACAACCGGGAACTTACATTTACACTCCTTCTCTCCCTTCTCCTTTGCTTTTTTTCGCCTTTACTATTTTTTGAGCAGCCCAACAAGACCACTTGCTTTCTTTGCCAAACTGCTTTTGGCATCATTTTTGCTGTGGCTATTTCCTGTGTATTGGCTAAAACCATCACTGTAGTTGTAGCATTCATGGCCACCAAACCAGGGTCCAATATGAGGAAATGGTTAGGGAGAAAACTGGCTAGTTCCATTGTTATTTCCTGCACTCTTGTTCAAGCAAGTATTTGTTCTTGGTGGATGACAACCTCTCCTCCCTTCCCAAATTTGGATATGAACTCTCTCACCAGTGAAATCATAGCAGAATGTAATGTAGGATCTGCTGTCATGTTCTATCTTGTCTTGGGCTATTTGGGATTTCTAGCCATCATTAGTTTTATGGTGGCATTTTTTGCCAGGAAGTTGCCAGATGCTTTCAATGAAGCCAAGTTTATCACCTTCAGCATGCTGATGTTTTGTAGTGTTTGGTTGACCTTTGTCCCTACTTATCTGAGCACAAAAGGGAAGTACATGGTAGCTGTGGAGATCTTCTCCATCCTAGCATCCAGTGGTGGATTGCTGTCTTGTATCTTTTTCCCCAAATGCTACATTATTCTGTTGAGACCTCAGTTAAACAATAGGCAGCAGTTAAGAAAAAACAATTAAGCAAAGTTTATGTATTCCTTATGTGGTATGCATGTATGCATGTATATGTCTATGTGTCTATGTATCTATGTATGTATTTAATTACTTATTATGACAGCTTACATGATGCACAAACCCTCATATTCTACACAAGTATGTTGGAGTGTTTAAACCAGGGAACAATAAGAAGTGGGACTGTTACAGAAAAGATTTCTTAGCCCAGGGGATGAGGGAATTTTAAAAAGATATTCAGACAAACTCCATCTTAACTATGCTGGAGAACTGCCTTAGTAAGCTTTGAAGATTCTGATTATATAAATTATATATGCCACAGACCAGAATTGCAAACAAAAACATAAATAAAAATAAAGTAATAAACAGAGTAAATATTGCAGTAGGTGATAGGTTCTTCAATCAAAGTCTATCTATTTTTACAAGGGAGCATAATTGTATTTAAATAAACCAGAATGTCCTGGGTGCTTTGCCAGGTAAGAAGCTATGAGATGGGTCCTTGAGTGATACAATATAACAGGACATGAGCTTTAGTTTCAATAGCCCTTTATCTGCTCTTGGGGAAATTATTTATACCACCACAGTTATGTGGTATAACTATGTGCTGCTTTGTAAAAAGGAACTTGACTACTCAGGAAAAAAAAAATTCTTAGTTAGAGCAGCTTGGTCCTGTCAGGTTTTCCAAGTCTTTGATAAGTAATTAAGATGGGCTGAGTGCATACTCATAACCCATCCTTAGGAATGCCTCCCTGGAAAAGCCAAGTTGTTGAAGCTTTTATGAGATGGTCCTGAACCATATTGATTTGTAATTGTCCTCAATAAGGAAAAATTCAGACTTGTTTAAAAGGACAGTAACTTGAACTAAAGTGCTGTGATAGAGATCCCTGAATCTGCATTAACCTGAGACGCTGTAGCTCAGGGTTGTCAAATTTGCAATGTCACATGATGTGTTGTGATGTATCACAACTTTTTTCCAGCAATGGGGCAGGCGCAGTTTCAGCATGAGGCATCCAGCCCGCAGGCCAGCAGTTTGACACCTCTGCTGTAGTTCTTCCTCCCTCCCTTGTACTACATGTGGAATGCAAAGCTGTAACTATAATGTAAGAGATAAGGTGGCTCAGTGGCTTAATAATGTTGGAGATGGTCTCAGATTTGGCGATTCAAGCCCTAGCACTGCATGGCAGGTGAGTTCCTGTCACTTGCCTCAGCTTCTGTTCACCTAACAGTTAGAAAACATGTTCTATATGAGTAGATGGATAAGTATCACTTCAGTGGGGAAACAAGCTGGTGCTCTGTTCAGACAGCCAGATTCCTGATGGCTCTGAACCTTCCCATTTGCAGTGCCCATTTGCAAAGTAGCTCTGGGAAGGGAGGGGGCTTGGGTGATGCTGCAGGAAGAGCTGCTTATCTTTCTTTCTGGTGCATAGCCAGCTTCCCCCTCCCTCCATGGCACACTTTGCCATTTCCTATAACAGGGCTGCTTCCTTGGCAAGCCAACCTACTACTCTGCAATAGCATTGTAATATTGAATACTAAAACATAATTATGCACTAACAACAACAACAACAACTTGAAATATAGCTTTTAGGAATTTAGATTGGACCCTTTTCAAGAAGAATACAGAAAGTGTAAAATCTTACGTGGGCACCAAAAAATAGTTGTGCATGAGCCTTAGCTGAACATAGCTTGAATGCTGCTGGAATATGCTGTGCTCCTTTGATGAAGTGAAAAAACTGAACTGCAGCCACTGTTTTTTAAGCATTTTGTATGGTGTACTTTTGGTGTGCACTGTGTTTGATGGAACTATGGAAAACCATGTCCAAATATTTAAAATATTTCCTTTGTTCAATATTCTGGCCATTTATTTTCCAGGCATACCATTTAGATCTCTTTGCAAAGATCAGGAGCTTAGTTTTACCATAGTTGATTTCAAGAGCTTCATCAGAGCAGTAATTGACCAGAGCATTTATACCTGGTTCAAGTCCAATTAATGTTTGTGATAAAAGTACTGTCTCCTCTGAATGCAAGCAATTTGTATGTCTGCTTATGAGTTTTGGGGGTGATGTTCTAATTGTTTTATATTGTCCAGGAGTGGATTTATGTTCAGGTTAAAAAGCAAAAGTTATGGAATGACATGCATGGTCTTTTTAAAATAAAGCTCACAGTTAAAACAGAATTATGTTTAAATGTGTATTATGTATGTGTACACTTGAGAACAAACAACTAAATTTCATTTTTAATGTGTGCCCACAGTAGAAAATGACAATAAAGATAATTTAATCTAATCTAATCCAATCCAATCTAACTGGTCTTTGTTTTTGTTTTTGTTTTTTTAATAAAAATTTTTATTATTTCTTTTTTCATCAACATATGTTAATTTTTCCAATCAACAAGTTGTCTGGAGTTTGCTATGCTAATACATGTTCAATTCCTAATCCTTCATTCTCTTCTCTAACCAAGAATAAAATAAATTCCAAATTTGATAGTAGTCTGTATCTTCTTTATCTTTCAACCTCATAGTTAATCTGTCCATCTCTGCACATTCCAATATTTTCCTAATTATTTCTTCCTCTGATGGCAGTCCTTCATTCTTCCAGTATTGTGCACAAATTATTCTCGCTGCTGTAGTGATGTGTAAAATTAAATATAGTTTCTGCTTATTAGTCTTTTCAGGCATAATGCCTAGTAAAAAAAGTTCAGGTTTAAAATCCATTTGTTCGCCCAATATTTTTTCTAACCATGAATGTATATTTTTCCAATAGGCCTTTGTCTTACCACATGTCCACCAAATGTGGTAATACGTACCTATGTTATGCTTACATTTCCAACATCTATCTGATATATTTTTAAACATTTTTGCTAATCTTGCTGGTGGAAGGTATATGAAGTTGACATTATTAATTTATAGTTTCTCTCCCATAACATTTGCCATTTTTCTAATTCTATATTATAACCACATTTTTTGCCCATTTTATCATTGTTTCTTTCACTTGTTCACTTTCCATATCTAAAATTAACAAAAAGTTATACATTTTCTTAATTAATTTCTCATCTGAAGTTAACAAAATCTTATCAAACACAGTTTGATCCTTGTAAAATCCATACATCTTAACATCTTTTTCATATCTACTTTGTATCTGTAAATGTGCCCACCAGGACAGGTTAATTCCCTGATTTTCCAATTCTTGTTTAGATTTTAATTTCCCATCAATATCTAAAATATCTTTATATGTCCATATTTTTTCAAAGTCTACCAGATTCGGATGTATAAAAGGCCTCCATCGTTGATAACCACCCTGGAATTTTTGAATATATTTTAGCTTTAATTTTTTCCCATACTGTTTACAAGGCATTTCTTATAAAATGATTTTGAAAGTACTTATGGATTCTGTTTTTCCCGTACCATAAGAAAGCGTGCCACCCAAATTGTAAATCATGTCCTTCTAAATACAATAAACTTTTATTTCTGAGTGTTATCCACTCTTTCACCCATGTTAACACAGATGCTTGATAACACAACGTCCATTCCGGCAACCCAAAACTTCAATTTTCCTTAGCATCTTGTAATGTTTTCATCTTTTTTTCAAAAAAGTTTTTATTTTCCAATTATCAATTACATAAACAAAAAAAGAAGAAATTTCACATTTAACAAGATAAAGTAAATACACCTAGATGTTTCCTGCCCACCCCCCCCCAAAACTGCATCCACCCTCTCTTGTACTCTCCCTTACTTCCCTCCTCCTTCTCCCTCCCCTCACCTCTCTCTCCCTTCCCCCTCTCCTCTCACCATCCTACTCCCTCCCTAGCCTTTCTCCTCCTCTCTCATCCCTCTTCGGATACAGTACCGGGGAAATGCCCAAGCAACATCTCTCTCATAAGTTATCCCTTATTATCTTACTTTAATCCTATCATCTAACCTACCTATCCCCCCACCCCAACCCCCCTCCCTCCCAGTCCCAAAAAACCCACCCACCCCAACCTCCCCCCCCCACTTCCCAGAGCTTGGCACAGGGTTTTCAAACATATTAAACAAAATCTACTTAACTTTAACTAATGCAAACTAAATCTAACTAAACCTATCCAACTATACAAATAAGAAAATCAATAAGTTACTTTAACTCAAATACAAAACAAATTTAAACAAATTAAAGAAAATTAACTATCAAAATCAAATAATGCCAAATTTAAAAATCTAACTAAACCTATCCAACTATACAAATAAAAAAATCAATACATTACTTCAACTCAAATACAAAACAAATTTAAACAAATTAAAGAAAATCAATTATCAAAATCAAATAATGCCAAATTTAAAACAAAAATTGTTCATAATCAAAACAATACTTTTAATCATCTCTACTCTAATCAAAGTTTACCCATTAAATCCCATATTTATTTTAACTTTAACTAATAGAAACTAAATCACAATAAGTAAAACGGAATTTATTCATCATCCAAACAATACTTTTAATCATATCTACTCTAATCATAATTTACTCATTAAATCCCATATTTGTTCTTCATATAATTTATCCACCTTCTTCACACCGAGATGTGTATTTCTTTTAAACAATATAAACTTAGCTCTTAACTCTTCCCCTCCCAGACCCAGATGAATGTAATACCCTTTTCTCCCAAATCAAAACCTTATAACATTCTTATCCACTTTTAATATATCATAAGTACTCTCAAATATTAAATCACCAGATTAAAACCTATCAACTATTCTCTCGAACAGAAATCATAGTAGATACTCTCAGATATTAAATCCCTAGGTTAAAGCCTATCAAGTCTTCTCCCAGGCAAAAATCATAAATAACAAAAATTTAACAAAACTCCTTATAACAAGCCGGCTGATATTCCAACTTCTCCTTCTATTATCTGTTACTTAGAAGATGACGAAAAACCTTCTGCTGTTCCATTATTTTACTTCTAAAAATTGCACGAGTCATGCCCAATTTCTTTGATAAATCTTCTGATGAAGAGGACTGCTGCAAAGGTACAACCTCCATATCTTCTTCAATCAGCTGCTCTTCCGGCTTTTCTTCCACCTTTATCTTACTTCTAAAAGGTCCACAAGTACTCAATTTCATTAATGAATCTTCTGTCAAAAAAGATTGTTGCAAAGGTTTAACCTGCGAATCTTCTATCAGTTGCTGTTCCAACTTTTCTTCTAATACCTCAATTCTAAAAGCTGCACGAGTCATGCCCAGTTTCTTTGATGAATCTTCTGTTAAGCAGGACTGGTGCAAAGGTTCAACCTGCATATTTTTTCCAGTCAGCTGCTCTTCCAGCTTTTCTTCCACCTTTATTTTACTTCTAAAAGCTCCACAAGTACTCAATTTTATTAATGAATCTTCTGTCAAGAGAGATTGTTGCAAAGGTTTAACCTGCATATCTTCTATCAATTGCTCTTCCAACTTTTCTTCTAATATCTCAACTGTAGGTAATAAAGAGCCCGCCTTCAAAACAGAAGTATAAAAATCCTTCGCTTTCAAAATTGTATCAAGTCTGTAGCGTGTCCCTGAATAATTCACCACCATTCCAGCCGGTATCTCCCATCTGAAATGAATCTGTCGCCTCTTAAGCTCATCAGCCAAAAAAGCAAAATGCTTTCTTACTTTAAGAATTCTTGAAGGTAGTTCTTTCAGAAGTATAACATCCTGGGCTGCAATTTGAAATCTCTGCGTGTAAAAGGCTTGTAAAATTTTATTACGAAGTGATCTACTAAAAAAATAAATAACCACATCTCATGGCAAATTCCTCTGTCTTGCAACCCTTGAATTAACCCTAAAAACTTTTCCTGTCTCTCTCAATATTTCTTCAGGCTCGGATTCCAAAATAAGAGCTATATCCTTTGCAACCACTTGTCTCAAATCTTCTTGATTATTTTCCTGCATTCCTCTTATTCTTAAAGCAAACTCCATACTTCTGTATTGTAACATAGTAATTTCATCCTGAATTATTTCCACCTTATTTTCTATTTTATCTTCCAATTTTTCAGAATTTTCTACAGCAACATCAATACGCTGATCCAAACGATCTATGTGATCAGCAAACGTCTGAAGCACAGACGCTATATCTTCTCTCAATTTCCTAAATTTATTTTCAATAATTTCACTTATCTCTTTTTCAATCCGTCGTACACTATCTTCCAAAGCGTCCTGTAAGTCTTTAGGTAAAACTGCTGGTAAAGCTGAGAAAAGTGGTGGAAATTTAGACTCAACTTGCTGAGCTGTCTGCATTACCGAAGAGGAGATTGCTTTGAAGCCATCTTGGGGAAAAAAAAAACTCTTAAAATCTTATAAAACCTTTAACAAAGAGAGAGAGAGAGAAAAGAAGACAAAAGGAGAGAAAAAAAACAAAAACAAAAGCCCCCTGTGTAAATAAAAAAAAAGAAGAAGGAAAAAAAAAGCTGTTACATTGTTTCAAATTAAAGTTCCGGTCCTTTCACTCTTAAAAACAACATCTCAGTGTCATTTTTCACCCCTCTCAAATAAGGAAAGAGAGAAGATGAAATCTTTTCCAGAGTTAAAGTCTCAAAATAATCACAGATATAATCTCCCTGGTCAGCTCTGTCTGCTTTAAATTTTACTCACAAGTTCATTTTGAAAGCAGATGTGTAAGCAGCATCTAGCTTTGCCTCCCCCAAAATTAGAGCAAAGGCATCCTGGAATGTGGAGAACGCCTCAGACTCCATGGGAGCTCTCACCCTCCGACCTCCAAAGAAAAAAAAACTTTGGGGTCTCTTGGAGAGCCCTGCCACTATCCGAGGGAAACTCATCTCCTCCCCTTCACCCAGGGAGAGAGCTTCCAAGCCGCGAGACGGCTGTTGCTCGCTGTCTCAGCTGGCTTTGACACATTCCAGGGCGGACGGCTGAAAACAGCCGCCATCGCTGCCGCCGTCACAGGAAGCCTCCCGTTTTCATCTTAATTCTAGCTTTTTCCCCCTGCCAAATAAAGTTCAAAACCAACGAATTTAAATCTTGAAAGAATTTTCTCTCAAGTTTTATCGGAATCATTTGGAATAGAAATAAAATCTTCGGCAACACATTCATTTTTACTGTAGCAATTCTTCCTAATATTGACAGCTGGAAATTTTTCCATCTTTCCAAGTCTAGCTTTATTTGCTTCAATAATTTTATGTAATTGTCTTCTTTTATTGACGAACACTTAGCTGAGAGATGAATTCCTAAATATTTAACTTTTTTCACTATTTGTACCTCTGTTTTCTCTAGTATTTGCCTTTTTTGTTTATCTGTGAGGTTCTTTACTATTACTTTAGTTTTTTTTCTTTATTTATTTTTAGTCCTGCTATTTCTCCATATTCTTCTATCTTTCCCCATAGTTTAGGAATCATCTCTAAAGGTTCTTCCAAGATAAACACTAGATCATCAGCAAATGCTTGTAACTTATATGTTTCATCTTTTATTTTTAATCCTTTAATTTCTGTATTCTGTCTTATCCTTCTATTTAGTACTTCCAAAGCAAAGATAAATAATAATGGAGATAATGGACACCCTTGTCTCGTGTCTTTTCTTATCTCAAAGCTCTCAGTATAATCTCCATTCACTATCACTTTTGCTGTCTGGTTACTATATATTGTTTTTATCATATTTGTAAAGTTCTTTCCAAAATCCATTATTTGTAATTGTCGAACCATAAATTGCCAGGAAACGCTTTTTGGGTGTCTAAAAACACTAATGCTAATTGTTTCCCTGGATGTAATTCATAATATTCTAATACATCCATTATCACCCTTAAATTATTTTTAATTTGTCTCTTCGGTAAAAAGCCATTTTGATCTGGATTATAAACTCAACTAAGTATCTTTTCAGTCTCTCTGCCATTATTGAAGTAAAAATTTTGTAATCCACATTGAGTAATGAAATCGGTCTATAGTTCTTAATATACATAAAGTCTGAATCTTCTTTTGGTATCAAAGTAATATTTGCTTCTATCCATGTACTGTATTTGGAAGTTTGGCCTCTAGCAATAATCCATTACAAACATCTTTCAGCGGTTCGCTTAATATATCTTGTAGATTTTTATAAAGTTCTGCCGGTAGCCCATCTGGGCCTGGTGTTTTCCTATTCTTTTGTTGTTTTATAGCCTCTAATATCTCCCTCATTGTTATTCTTTCTTCTAACATAGTTTTGAATGTCTCTGGAATCTCTGGCAATTTACTTTCTTCTAAATATTGAGCAATTCTCTCTTTTGCAGCCTCCCCTTTGCCATACAATTCCTTATAATATTTCTTGATTATCTTTTTTATTTCTTCCTTTTTAAATTGTAAACAACCTTTTCCATTTTCTAAATTATGTATTATTTTCTTCTCTTTCTGTTTTTTGAGCTTATAGGCTAGCCATCTTCCTGGCTTGTTGGCATTTTTAAAGAAATTTTGTTTTGCTCTCTTTATTTGTTCTGCCAATTTTTCTGAGTCCAATAAATTCAGCTTATGTTTTATTATTTCCATTTCTCTTTTTCTGTGGGTTTTGTTGTAATTCTGTCTCTAACTTTCTAAATTCTTTTTTAATAATAAATATTGCTGTCTTCTCTGTTTGCTTTTCTTTGCCATATATGTTATAGCTATGCCTCTAAAATACGCTTTAGCTGTATCCCATACATTTTGCAGTGATGTGTCTTCTTCTTTATTTTCTTTAAAGAAGAATTCCATTTCTCTTTTAGCCAAGTCTATGAATTCTTTATCTTTTAGTATAGATTGATTTAAAATCCATCTTGGTGGGGTTTTTTTTTTTTGTATTATTTTCCATGTCGCTTTTAAAGGGTTATGATCTGCCCATATGCTTATTTCTATCTCAATTTCCTGTATAACCATCTTTAATTCAGGAGGCATCCAAATCATGTCAATTCTTGACCAAGATTTATGACTATTTGAGTAAAAGGTATATTGTCGACTCTGGGGATTGATTTCTCTCCAGACATCTTGAATTCCAATTTCTTCTGCCATATCAAAGAATGCCTTGGGTAATCTTCTTCTTATGGGTTTTCCTGTTTTGCTACTTTTGTAATCCATTGTTCCATCTACTATCGCATTAAAGTCTCCTATTAAACAAATATTTTGGTATTCCATTTTTATTAATTTCCTGTGTAATCTTTGATATAATTGTTCTTGACTATCATTTGGAGCATAAATTCCACTAACAATATTTGCTTTTGATGCAAATATATTTCAACCATCTGAATATATTAATTTAGAGTCTATTGTCTCTTTAATGTATATCGCCACCCCTCGTTTCTTTTGTTGTGCTGTTGTATAATAAAGCTTCCCCATTTTTGGGTATTCCAAAAATTTGTAATATTGTTTTTTTATATGTGTCTTTTATATCTATATTTAATTTCTGAAGTTTCCTAAAAATTTTATTTCTTTTTGTTGAGGAATTTAGTCCATTTACATTTACCCAAAAAAATCTCATATTTTTTCTCCATTTCCTCTTTCATTACTTGTATTTTGGCCTAGTCGATCTTGTAGTCCTTTGTTCTCTGGCAGTTCCTTCTCCTTCACCTATTTGTTCACTTTTCTCCTGCTGCTGTTGTGCTTGTGCCGTTGCTCCTTGGGCTGTCTCTCCTGTCTGCTTATGCTCTTGTTGTTGCTGTAATCCTTCATCCAAAATTACTCTATTTCTTACTTCAAAGTCCTCTGCTTTCCAAATTGAGTCCAGTCGATATCTTGTATTGTTCCAGTTTATTAAAATGCCTTCTGGCATTAGCCATCTGAAATTTATACCTTTGGCAATCAATTTTGTAGTTAGAAAATGGTAGTGTCTCCGGGTATCCCTCACTCTCCTGGGTATCTTTTTTAGGACCACAATTTCTTTATTTTTATATTGTAAGGGTTCCTCTCTCACTTTTCTCAGTATTTCATCTCTTGTTGATTTCTTCATGAACCTCACGTGGACTTTTCTTGGTAATCTGTTTTTTTCTTGCATAGCTTGAACTTATACGAAAAATTTGATCGGTCTCATTCTGAATGTCTACTCGGTCTGTGTTTAAAAGTTCTTCCAACAGCTCAATAATCACTGTTTCTATATTTTCTTCACTGTCTTCAGGAATATTATGAAACCTCAAGTAATGTTCCACTTCTCTCATTTCTACCATTGCCATAGCCCGTTCTAGCTCTTGATTTGTTTGTTCCAGTCCTTCATTCTTTTGCAGTAACATTTCCACCTTTTTGTCAATGTCTTGAGTTTTATTTTCCACTTCCTAGATTTTCTGTTCATTTTTTATAATCTTTTGATTTTGAGCTTCAAATTGTGCCTTTATATCCATAATTTCTTCACTTAGTTTCTCCAGTTTACTTTGCATTTCCTCATGCTTTTTCTGCAAAATTTGTTGAATTAATTTCTTCTTGGGCCGTACTTGCTTTTTCACACTGTAGCAATGTGCTGACAGAACTCTGGGTTGTTGGACTGGCTTGTCCGACAGAGGGCGCTGAAGAGGTTTTCTTTGCAAGTCTGGAAATATTAGATGTACTCATTTTATTGCTCACAGTCTTAAACTTATATCCAAAGCGTAATCAGGAATCAGCTGTTGTGAGGCAAAACTACCTCCTCCAGTCTCTTCTTGGATTTAAAATGTTCTCTTTTTCTTTTCTTTTCCCCGAATAGTGTCTATTTAGTCTTTAGCCAATGTCAACAAGTATAGCTATAAACAGTCTTTCATTTATTATCTCAAACCAAGACTTTGTTTTACTCAAGCTTTTCAGGGTGTTTTTAATTCTTTAATTCTTAATTCTTATTTTAATTCTTATTTTTCACCAGTAGATGTCCTCATTGGCTTATTTATCAACTCTCCACACTCCCGTAGTCCGGTAATTTGTTATTCATTTAACATTTCCCCTTAATGTTAAATTGCCGCTCCAAAAGTCTCTCTGGGGGTCTTTACTCTTATAAGTTCTCCCTTTCAGGGTCTCAATATTTTCAAGCAAAAGGATTTCAACTCACCCAGACATAACTTGTTGTTGGAGATCAGCTGTTTTTCATAGCTTCCCTCCCTTGGCTCTCCTGGCAACCTTTCTTTCGCCCCTTTAGAGAAGGCATTCAGTACGCTTAGATTGATTGCCACCAAATCCAACCTCCTGAAAGATCCCTCTTTCTTCGTTGCCCCTCCAGGGCAACTTTCTGTCTCTTTAAGAGATGCTAGGTGAAGCGAAACTGGACTGAGAGGCTGGAGACCCAGCCTCCTATGGCTGTCTCATTCCCTCGCTGGAAGTACATCCTTCCGAATTGGTCTTTGTTTTTTATTACATCATCCTCATCATCGTTATCATCTTCATCATTACTACGTAAAGGTAAAAGCCCTAGGAACTCAGGCTGGCATTATATAAATAACTGTTCAAGATCTAATTAAAGTGGTACCTGGAAAAATACTGATGGTCCGACAAAGAATATGGGTAAAAAGCAGATGGCCCACCAAAGAATGTGTATGAAAGGGAGGTTTGTTTTGCTTACAAGACAACTCTTAAATTTAGGATGGCCAGACATCCTGTTCCCAGCTCTGCACATGATATATTACTAACTGCTTGTCACATGGTGTATCTAAATTACTTAACACTTGATATATTGCTGATTGCTAAAAACATTCCAATGTAAACGAGGAGCTATCAATTATAAATCTGTCTAGTAGTTTTCCCATGTTAGAATAAGGACCTATAGAATGTAACCATGTGAGGAATGTGACCTGTTCAGGAAATAACTCTGCTTGAAGGGTTATAAAAATGGTCATCAATGACCAGGCTTTTGTTCAGATTCTTTAGCCATGATGGCTCTCTGAACCTGCGCAATAAACTTCCCTTTCCTGAAAAGAGCTGACTCAAGTTTTTTAATTCTACAACATTTTCTGGTGCATTGGCCGGGAAAAGCTTGAGTGAGGCGATATTTCGCTGAGGACGGCTGGACCCTTCGGACCTGCTGGTAAGCCATCTCTGAACAATTCTCCAGGCACCATGGGGGTGTGTTTCCTCCAGGAGACAGCTGTGGCTTCTCAGCAGAGCCGACAGTACTGAAGGCCAGTCCAAGAACCCTTTGGGAAAGGAAAGGAAGTCTGAACCAACTCCTGGCCAGGATGGGTGTAACTACAAGGCAGGCGAGTATGTGTTTAAAGTAATGGTACCTATCTCATTTGAAGATAGAAGAGGGGGCCTGATCACTCCCCTGGACTCGGGACGGCGACCCTAATGAAGTCTGTGTTAGGTTGTGTGGGTGGTTAAGCCAGTGCATTCCCTACTAGTGACCGCCGGCGCTGTAGGTCATTGGCAGTGTGTTAGGATGGGGGGGGCGTAATATGGATGTGGGGTGGCCCCCAGAGGGGACTTTTAAGAGAACTATCCTAACCAATTTCAGTATATAGATCAGTGGGGGGATGCAGTAGCAGGACGAGCTGATGAGTTATTGCAATGTCAGGCTGAAATGGTTCGTTTGTGTGTGGCTAGACCCAAAGGAAAAAAAGCTTCAAGTACAAACTAAAAGAGTGAAAGATGTGAAGATTTCAGAAACTAAGGTGTCAGATGCTAAGAAGGAGATAAGGATGGAGGTAGAGGAGTTGATTCTCAGACCTCCTCCCTACGTTCCACCTTTCTCCCCCTCCCCCCCAGTGCCGGCTGCGGCAGCAGCCGTTCTGCCGGAGGAAGGGCTGATTGTCCCTGCTGTGTCCGAAGAAAGGCAGCCAGCTGTGAGACGAAAACAAAAAGGGGGAGGCTGTCAGCCCCCAAGGAGGAAGGGGATTTGGAAGGTCTCTCTGTAAATGTGAGGGGAGAAGTAAGTAAAGAGGACGTGGCAGGATGTACAGCAATTGTTGAATATTTTGTTGACTCCCGAGGAAAGGGAGAAGTGGAAGGCTGCTGTTAGGCAGTGTTTGAAGGATAGGTTGCCGGCTGTATGGGATATACAGCCAGAGATGGAAGCCAGGACACCAGAAAAGGACCCTGAATGGAAGGCACAAAATCCAGCACATATGACCTTGTTAAAGGAATATCAGAATTTAGTAGTAGAGACTCTTCGCAAGGCTGGAAAGCCTTCAGTGAATGTGTTAAATCCGTTTTTTGTGATGCAGGAAGCAGATGGAAGTCCGGAGAGTTTTTTGCAAAGGCTGATTGAAGCTTATGAGCTTTATACACAGGTTGATCCAAGGAGTGCAGACAATGCACGAATGTTGAATGAGAGGTTCATAGCACAGAGTTATGAAGATATAAGAAAGAAGTTGCAGAGGTTAGAAGGAGCATTAGGAAAGAACACTACAGAATTGTTGGAGGTGGCTAGGAAAGTGTTTGTTAATAGGGATAAGGTGGAAAAACAGGAAAGAGATGCTAGAATGCATAAGAAAATTGAGTTGTTGGCGGTGGCATTGCAAGGAGGGATCATGCTGGGACCCAACCAGTGTGCTAATTGCAAGGAGGAAGGTCATTGGCAAAGAGAATGTCCAAGAAGGCAGATGCGAGGAAGAGGTTGGAGAGGAAGAGAAGGCAGAGGATGTGGAGGTGTTGGCAGTGGGCCCCCCATGCACTCCCCCTTCATGGGTAGAGGGCAGAGAGGGGCTCCAAGGAATGTGAGAGATGGTCCAGGGAATGTAAGAGATGGTCTGAGGAATGGGAGACATTGGAATAGAGACAGGGAGATTGAGGGAATTGGCTTGGCAGGAACTAACGGGTCAGATTGACGAGGACCTGGCTTGGAGGAAGCCCCCCCTGAGCCATTGGTTACTTTAAATATAGGGGGCAAACAGACAACGTTTTTGGTGGATACTGGAGCAGGAAGATCAGTTGTGGATTTGAAAGCAGAGTCTTTGTGTGTGAAGTAAATGTGACTGTTACTAACCTCAAGAGAAAAGAAGATACCCCCCCCCAAAAAAAAATAACCTCACTCTGTTTGTCTGGCCAACAAACAAAGTGAAGAAAGATGTGTTTGTTTATTTATTTATTTTTTCCTCTCCCTCTTAAGAACAGCCCAAAGTTACCTGCTCAGGCAGGAAATCCTATACCATTTTCTTGCCTATTCTGCTCTCTCCCTTTTGCAAATGTTAGTGTGTTAATGCCTTTTCAAACTCTATCTGCAGACACAACCCCCTTTCCCCCCCTGCTTTTTTCTGGCTGTGTTGCTTTGAGAAGGAGAGAGATAGAGAGAGATAGAGAGAGAGGAGAAAGGGGAGGGGTTGATCTTTTTAACTTTTTCTCTGCTTAGAATTCAGGTTTGAGAAAGGTTGGGTGGCTGTGAAAATTTAATGCCCACTTTTGCAATTTTTTCTATTCAAAAGAGGAGTCAGTAATTGTTGGACACGGACAACTTTTTTGGGAAATTTTTGAGTTTAAATTGTTTAATATCAACCAAAAGAGTTTGCTTAGATTTGTAAATGTTCTCCCTATTTAATGGAAATTTAATGGAAATCTGTTTCCATCTGAATGGAATTTGATTAAATTGGAATTTGACTAACTTTATATTAAAAGCAATACTAGAGTTTAGAAAAAAAAAACTTTCAGTAACTCAGAATATCTTATTAAACTTGTTTATTTTTTGTGTGAAGTTAAAACGAAGTTGAGAAAAATTTTGGGAGTATAAATAGCTATGCTGTTTTGAGTAAAGATTTGTATGCAAAACTGTTAGAAAAAGAGCTTGTGTTAATAAATGCAAACAGGGTTTGGTGAGCTCTCCTTTGTTGGTTCTTTGCTAGGTAATTTATTTATAAACAAGGACAAAGGTTGGAGGAGGTTTTGACCCAGAAGTGTGTGCGTGGGGGGGAAAGGCAGCCAGTGGCATTTTTATCTAAAATTGACATTTGGGGACATCTTGGTGGTTAGCATTTCTTATCAAGTGTGGACAATTTTAATCAGGAAGCCTAAAGGAGGTATACACTTGTTCATAGCAAAGTGGTTTTCAGTTGTGGATTTGAAAGATGCTTTTTTCACGATTCCTATTCACAAGGCTAGCCAGCCGTTGTTTGCTTTTGAATGGGAGGGAGAACAAAAGAATGCCTTTAGGGAAGTGAAACGAGCCCTCACATCAGCTCCAGCTTTTGCCTTGCCTAACTTAGAAAAGCCTTTCAATTTGTATGTTGATACCAGCAAGAATGTTGCCTTGGGGGTGTTAACTCAACAATTAGGACAGTGGAAACGCCCGGTGGCTTACTTATCTAAGCAATTAGATGGGGTTGCCCAAGGCTGGCCACATTGTCTGAAGGTTCTTAAATTGACCTTCTCATGTCCCATAAGTGTCCACACCCCTCATGCAGTTCATTCTATCTTGGATAATAAAGGGCATTTGTGGATCAGCAGTCAAAGGCTTTTTAAGTATCAGGCGATGATGATTGGAAGTGGTGGAAAGTAGTCCGCTAGGAGCAAGCTGCATTACTCAAGTAGCAGAATTATGGGCATTAATTAGGGCATTGGAAAGAGCTGAAGGGGAAACTTTGAATGTTTGGACTGATAGTAAATATGCTTTTCTAACTCTGCATGCTCATGGTGCTGTGTATAAGGAGAGGGGATTCAGGGATTCGGCTGGCAAACATGGGTTACATGGACACTTGATAAAGCATCTTCTCGATGCAGTACAAAAGCCAGCAAAGGTTTCAGTTATGCATTGTAAAGGGCCATCAGGGGGGAGTATGGGGGAACTGAATAAGCAAGTGGAAAAACTTAGGGACTATGTTGTTGAACAAACACCTTCTAAACTAATAACAAGATGTCATCCCTTTAAACCAAGGGATAAGGTGTGGGTAAAACATTGGAAACATGAACAACTGGAGGGGAGATGGAAAGGACCTTATGAAGTAATAATGGCCTCTCCTTTAGCAATAAATATTGCAGAATCTAAATCTTAGATTCACTGGACCAGAGTTAAAGCAGCTGCAGAACCTCTGTGGACAGTGAACAGGGACCCCAAGGTTCCCACCAAACTCACTCTTAAACATGTTTAGTATGTTTAATGAATATTTTATTGTTTGTAAACCAGATATTGTATTAGCACAAGTGTATCCTGCACATATATCTACGGCTGTCTGGCTAAAATTCAACCCCCTGCTAAGCCACACCCGGAAGCTGGCTTTCTATGCACGGGAGAAGAAAGGATGAAAGGCTTCCTTCTGCTTTTATATAGTACTATTGTTGCATGTAATAATGTTTGTCTTTCTAATTTAGGCCAATGGAGCAAGCCAGAAGAAGCTCCACGCCTTATCCAATCTTATGCTATAGGCACGGGCACTTGTAAAGGTCACCCCCTATTGGATTTTCCCCAGAATGCTGGAATGGTATCTGGCCTCATCCTTGTCAATTTCCCCAAGCATTTGACAGAATAGTTAAAGAAGCCTCCTCCTCCTGTTACTCTGGAGTGTGGGCCTCCTTTATTCTGGGGATGGGAGCGGGTCACCCTAGTCTCGCAGTTGAAGACGGGATGGAAGGGGACTTGCATCGTACATGTAATCCCGGGGGAATTAGGAGTTACTATCCAACGACCCCCGAGGAAGTGCCCAGAGAGAAAATGAAGCAGAAGGTCCCATCAGAATAAGGATATGCCCCATCCATTGGAGTCAAGGATGCAATATAATTTGTGGGTCCAATTGGCTAAACTAGCCAACACAACTGATATTTGCCTTTCTGAAGCATATGACATGGAAAATTTGCTGTCCACATGTTTAATACCAGTATGTGTTCCTGTCACAGCAGCCAAGGAGTTCAGTCACCATGAGTTTAAAGAACATATAGGCTATGAAACAATGTACAGCTGGGGTCACATTTCCAAGTTTCTACCCACTGATGCTTTAGCTTTACATACTCCTAACGTAGCCATTCCAGAAGACTTACAATGTGCACATATCACAGGGTGTGAGCAGAATACACCTTCACCTCATTGCCTGAAAGTGAGCCAAGAAAGGCTAAATTGCACATCTTTCCAAACAATGTCTTTTGGGTATGCAAACATATGGTTACCTAAAGGGTGGTTCTTCACATGTGGGAATTCCAGAGACAAGAGTATAACAACATACATACCTCAGACCCCAGTGTTACAGAATGAAACTTATCTGCATGGATGAGATAAGTCTCATCAGAGGGGAATAAAGTGGTACCTGGAAAAATAGTGATGGTCCGACAAAGAATATGGGTAAAAAGCAGATGGCCCACCAAAGAATGTGTATGAAAGGGAGGTTTGTTTTGCTTACAAGACAACTCTTAAATTTAGGATGGCCAGACATCCTATTCCCAGCTCTGCACATGATATATTACTAACTGCTTGTCACATGGTGTATCTAAATTGCTTAACACTTGATATATTGCTAATTGCTAAAAACATTCCAATGTAAACGAGGAGCTATCGATTATAGATCTGTCTAGTAGTTTTCCCATGTTAGAATAAGGACCTATAGAATGTAACCATGTGAGGAATGTGACCTGCTCAGGAAATAACTCTGCTTGAAGGGTTATAAAAATGGTCATCAATGACCAGGCTTTTGTTCAGATTCTTTAGCCATGATGGCTCTCTGAACCTGCGCAATAAACTTCCCTTTCCTGAAAAGAGCTGACTCAAGTTTTTTAATTCTACAACATAATAAGATAGCAATAGCACTTAGACTTATATACCACTTCACAGTGCTTTACAGCCCTCTCTAAGTGGTTTACAGAGTCAGCATATTGCCCTCAACAATCTGGATTCTCATTTTACTGACCTTGGAAGGATGGAAGGCTGAGTCAACCTTGAGGTAGTAAGAATTGAACTGCCAAGCTGCTGGCAACTGGTAATCAGCAGAAGTAGCCTGCAGTACTGCATTCTAAACACTGCACCATCATGGTTTTTAGATGTTTTAAAATAGGAGTCCCCAACCCTGAGTCCACAGCCTGGTACCTGTCTGGGGCCCATTGGGAACTTGGCTGCTCATGTGGTGGGTGCATGTACAAAACCATTCCCCGTATACTTCTTGTCATTATTGCTGTTGCTTGTCCACAGAGCTAGAAAAATTGGGGTCCACTGTTTTGAAGTATAGTTGGATTGCAAACAGAGATGAGCATTTTGATGTCCCAGAGTTGTATATGTTCCCCAATATAGCTTTTGGTTATTTCAACCAAACCCAGCCTCTGATTAGAACTGCTGAAAATGACTTACATGGTTTTCCACTGTTATACTCCAAAACTACTATATCATTAAAATACAAAAAGGGTGGAAAACACAAGGAAAGGTTTCCTTTTCAAAACCCAAGAAATGATTTTGTTTTACACATTGTTTCTTCTATGTATTATTAAATTGCCTTTCTTTCTTTTTGTTTCTTGATTTTTTTGTAGATTTATATGATTGTCTAACTCGTGATATACAGCAATAAAAACAACCTAGGGTATCACTGTAAAGATAACAACTTTGGTTTACTTGTGGTTACTAGAATGTTGTTTTCACTGGTGAGTAGAAGGGAGAAGGAGAAAATCCACAAAGAACTGCAAGTAAGATTGTCTTTGCAGGCCAAACTCTGAAAAAAAAAGTAAATGTTTTCTCTTCAATCACGTTCAATGGTGTCTGTGCTAATGCCTCTGGCATCTTTCCCAAATACATCTTATAAACAAGTCTTGACATGTTTATAAGGTGACCCTCTTGTCCTATTGAGAGCTGCTATTAAGAGTAAGTGGTGGGCAGGGCTCTACCAACAATCTCCAACATTGGCTTCAAAGTCATTGTATCTTGATCAGAATTCAGGATCTGTTTTTTCAGCATTAGACACATACTAGGGTATATATTTTTTTTCT
Source organism: Crotalus tigris (assembly GCF_016545835.1). Classification (NCBI taxonomy): domain Eukaryota; kingdom Metazoa; phylum Chordata; class Lepidosauria; order Squamata; family Viperidae; genus Crotalus; species Crotalus tigris. The sequence goes on along the minus strand of NW_024096513.1, from coordinate 1,145,111 downwards.
AAAGTAGATAGATTAAGACCAAATGATCTATCTACATTTGCAACAAGAGTGAGATTAGGCTCAGTAATGTCTCTTTCTAGAGATAAGTTTTGCCTTCAGTTAGTGTTCCTTATGGTGTTACTACTTTTATTGCCTCCTGTCATGGGTAAAGATGGCCTTACCAAATGTTTTTCTGTTGATCCTGTCCCTGTTCCTCATGAATGGTATCAGCCTGGAGACTTCACCATAGGTGGGATTGTTTCTCTTATCATAATACTTTTTCCAAAACTTTCTTTCTGCAGACAGCCTTCTGAGGAGCTGGGCTTTGATCTGCCAATGTAAGCAGTTCCTTCTTTTTCACTTTTCTGGGTGGACTTGGGAACCTATGGATTTGTAATTCAGAAACTCAGATTTATGGTCCCTGTGCAACTCATGTAAGAACATCAGCACACTTTTTTTGCTCAGACATTGCATTAAGCCATCAAGGGGGTCTTTAATTTGAACCAAAGTATTGAGCAACCAAAGCCAAACATTATACCTTCATAATAGCATTTGCAGAAGCTATCAGAAGCATATCTATAAGAACAGGTCAGAAGGAATTACACATTTTCTTCTTTAAAAATATGGAATGAAAAAAGAGGAAGTTTTATGAAAGATTCCTATCCAGTGTGGAATAGCTAGAGATAATTTGTACAAACTTTTTTAAAATCTATTTTTCACTTCTGGAAAATTGAGTTGTTTTGAAGGATGCTAATTTATATATTCTTATAAAGAAATGTAATAAATTACTTGATTGAATGAATGACTTTGACTCTTAACAATGACAGTTTTTTCTTTATGTTGATCTGTTCCTAACTTAGTCCTTCAGGTGCAGCCATTGACACTGTAACTGCATCTATTCACTAGCCCTCCTCCACTTTTCCCAACATGGAAGGCTTCTCTACAGAGGTAGAATTTCATACGATGTGCCCTGAGTAGGACAGTTTGAACTATGCTTGAGTAAGAATGCTATGATCTATTTCTTAGTATCCTTGGTTGCTCACAATGTTCTCAGTTGTCTTCACAAACACGAAAGTTCGAAAGCATCAATAATAATAATTAATTAATGACTTAGCAAAACCTTACGCATGTAATAGGCTGATGCAGAAGGCTGAATGTCATTTCTTAGTAAGTGCCAAAGACCAACAATCACAGGTAGAAAAATGTTGTGATTGGAACTTTGAGTAACTGCAGACTTGGAAGGAATATTATTAGAATGGCTTTTGAATAAAGGCAACTTAATTATGCTTCTTCAATCTGATATATCTATGCATATTTATCCACTATATTTATGCTCTACTTTCACTGAAAAAGGCTCAATATAGCTAAAATCAAGAAATCTATTGAAATCTATAATGATAATGATAATGATGATGACGATGATAACAATAACAACAACAACAATAATAATAACAATAATAATAATAGAGTTGGAAGGGACCTTGGAGATCTTCTAGTCCAACCCCCTAGTCAGGCAGGAAACTCTATACCCTTTCAGACAAATGGTTTTCCAATGTCTTCTTAAAAGCTTCCAGTGTTGGAGCATTCACAACTTCTGGAGGCAGGTTTTTCCACTGATTAATTGTTCTGACTGTCAGGAAATTTCTCCTTTGTTCTAGTTGCTTCTCTGTTTTATTAGTTTCCATCCATTGCTTCTTGTCCTGCCTTCAGGTGCTTTGGAGAATAGCTTGACTCCCTCTTTTTCGTGGCAACCCCTGAGATATTGGAACACGGCTATCATGTCATCCCTAGTCCTTTTCTTCATTAAACTACCCAATTCCAGCAACCATTCTTCATATTTTTAGCCTCCAGTCCCCTGATCATCTTTGTTGCTCTTCTCTATACTCTTTCTAGAGTCTCAACACCTTTTTTACATCATGGTGACCAAAAGTGCTTAGACCATATAAGTGCTATTTTCAAAAGTGAATTCACAATCATTCAAATTTGAATCATTCAACGTTGTTATAATAGATCAAAAAGGTGAAAACCTCAAAGAACCAGTCAAGATTCAATCTACTAGTATGAGAGATCATGAGGAAATATCAGGACTATAGATCGGGATGTTGTGAAAAAATACTAGTAGGCATGATGATACATTAAGAAGGAAGCAATGAGGAAATCCTTCAAAATTCCACAATGAGGTGGTTCCATTTTTCTAAATATCTACTGTTCTCCCCTAGCTTTTGTATTTTTCTTATTTTTTAAAAATCATCTTTTTTAAAAAAAAGTATTAACTTTTTATTGTCTTGATTAATGACAGCTGTATTCATTGATCATTATATGGGAGGGTATATGAATAAATAAACAAATAAGGATTTTTTTTCCAAGTCAACATATGTTGAATCCAACTTAAAGATACAGCATTATTTATTTAAAATTCATATAAGATGTACTGGTTAATTTTTTGTTGCAAATTAATTCATGGTATAAAGTTCATGGACAATCGGTTTAAGCTTAGACAACTGCATTACAACATGAAAAATCTAGTGATTCAAATGTTCACATTGCTTCAGAAAGGGAGAAGAATTGGAAATAGTTTTCCCATTTCCCCTTACAGTCTTGTGCTCCTAGTGCCTAGGGATAAGGTTTGAAAAGAGGCTACAATGAATGTGGTTCCAATAAAATCAAGAACCAATATAAGGATTTTAGTCACATCCAAACCAATGCAATTAAGACTGTTATAATGTCTCATCAACTTATTGGAAAAGAACCTGATATTGGGAAATATTAAAGGCAAAAGGAGAAAGGGATGGCAGAGGATGAGATGGTTAGATAGTGTCATTGACACAATGGGCATGGGTTTGGGCAGACTCTGGGAGACAGTGAAGGATGGGGGTGTGATGTGCTGTGGTCCATGGGGTCACAAAGAATCAGACACAACCACAACAAAAATGTCTCATCAAACTGTTGACATCAGTGTCAACAGATTGGTCTAGATAAAGGAAAGAGAAAAAGGATGATCATATATATTTTTTTAAAAATGTAAACTTTTAAAATATCCATACATGTAAGTACTACACAATTCACTAATGACAGAAAGTTTTGATTCTATTCACAGTATGATAACAAAGTTTTACCAGCACATCTTGGCTTTGGCATTCTCTGTACATGAAGTCAACAAGAACCCCCAAACCTTACCCAATATCACTCTTGGGTTCCATATATTAGACAGCTATTATAATGCAAAAATGACCTATCGGACCACCCTGGACCTTCTTTTCAATTCAGGCAAATTTATTCCCAACTATGAATGTGGTAGCCAGAAAAAAATAATAGCTGTCATTGGGGCAATGAATTCTGACATTTCCTTCTTTATGGCAGATATCTTAAGTCTCTATGAGATTCCACAGGTAAGATCTATTCAGGGAAATTGCTGGTTAGAAGAATGTAAGAATAGATAATATTTGCAGGCATTATATTCCCAATGCAGAAGTAATATATCAAGTCTTCAAGATTAATTCTTCTTGCCTTATTCTTCACAAATGTATGCAACCTCTAGAATTAGAGGGATATAATGTATTTCTTTAATATGAATGGTTCTAAATCTTGCATCATTTCTCATAATTGCAAACAATATATTAGTTACCCTTCACAATTGTATCTACACACAACACCCAGAAGACAAGCTCAAGATCCAAAAAGATCTTGACAGTTTTGAACACCGGGCCCTATCCAACAAAATGAAATTCAATGTAGAAAAAAGTAAGTTTCTACTGTATAAGTATAGATTAGGTGAAAGTTGACTTAATGGGAGTGACTGCAAAAGTGATCTTGGAGTCCTAGTGGACAATCACTTAAATATGAGCCAACAGTGTGCAGCAGCATCTGAAAAAGCTGATGCAATCCTAGGCTGCATTAATAGAAGGATAGAATCAAAATCATGTGAAGTTCTAGTTCTGCTTTACAAAACCTTAATAAGACCATACTTGGAATACTGTATCCAGTTCCTATCACCACAATACAAAAAAGATGTTGAGACTCTGGAAAGAGTGCAGAGAAGAGCAACAAAAATGATTAGGGGAATGGAAGCTAACTCTTATAAAGAACAGTTACAGGAATTGGGCATGTCTAGTCTAATGAAAAGAAGGACTAGGTGAGACATAATAGCAGTATTCCAATATTTGGGGGGCTCCTACAAAGATGAGAGGGTCAAACTATTTTCCAAAGTACCAAAAGGCAAGATGAGAAATAATAGATTGAAACTAACCAAGGAGAAAAGCAATCTAGAACTAAGGAGAAATTTCCTAACAGTGAGAACAAACAACCAATGAAACAACTTTCCTTCAGAAGTTGTGGATGCTCCATCACTGGACAATCATTTATGTGAAATGTTATAGAGTCTCTTACTCAAGCAGGGTCCCTTCCAACTCTATTATTCAATGTTTTATGTTCTATATATACAATTGGTGTGTTTCATAGCTCAACACTACAAAGCATCTCTGCATTTCTTTTTAGCTGACCTATGGATCATTTGCTTTAGAAGGACATAATAGTAGACAGGATGATTCCTTCTACCGCATGGTCCCAAATGAAAGTCATCTGTATATGGGGATTATCCATTTGCTTAAGCACTTCCAATGGACTTGGATTGGACTCTTCATACTGGAAGGTGACAGTGGAGAATCTTTTTTGAAAGTCCTGAAGCCATTGCTTTCTCAGAATAACATCTGCTCACCCTTCACAGAAAGAATCCCCAACCAAAGTCTTCTGCTCACCTTTGAAAACCTACAGCAGTTGGCTTGGAAAACATCTCTACGTTTGCAGGACATGAAAACCCGAGCATGGTTAATTTATGGTGAGACTCTAACTATTATGCGGCTGAGCATGTTGGTTGCCATGGCAAGTTCAGATTTTCAAGATAATGCATATTTTGGAAGAATATGGATTACAACAGCTCAAATTGATTTTGCTGTGACTAGTTTCTTACCACGAGAAAATATTGATTTCTTCCATGGCACTATTTCCTTCTCAATTCACTCAAGGGAATGTGCACAGTTTCAAACATTCCTTCAAAATGTAAAACCACACTGGGACCAAAGTGACAATTTCCTCAAGGACTTTTGGGAGCAAACCTTTGACTGTTCTTTTCCAGATTCCAGCATGCTACCAAAAAAGGATGGAACATGTACTGGGGATGAGCAGCTAAGGAGCCTTCCTGAACTTGTGTTTGAAATGGACCTGACTGGTCACAGCTACAGCATCTACAATGCTGTCTCTGCCATAGCACATGCTTTGCACACCAGGGTTTCCTCTAGATCCAAATACAGATTGGGAAAAGTTGAGGCTTGGCAGGTAATGTCTCCAATGCAGAATGAAATAGCATCTGTCAGGATCAGATGCAAATGAAACAATCTGCAGATTAAGCAACAGGGAACGGATATTAATTCATTTATTTATTCAGTCAGTAGGTCCAGACTGCTTTTCATATCTCAAAATGCAGACATAGTTGATAAAACTTTATTCAATAAAGAACAAATTTTCAAAACTGCTTTCCATATCAAAAGATATGTCAAAATGCAGACATAGTTGATAATACATTGTTCAATAAAGAACATAATAATACAATATTTAAATTGTTAATAGTAACAGCAGCAACAGCAGCAACAACAGTAATGTTTCTAATTTATTAAGCAACCCATGGGCAACCTTTGGAAAGAAAGTTTTAAACTGATAAAAAAACAACAACTAATGTCTGCTTTTTGTCCATGGAGATTCTCAATCATCCAAGTCACAGTTATCTCAAAGATGCTTTTTCTAAAGGCAACTGGACTTTCTTGTTCCTTCTTTGAAAATGTTTCATTTCTCATCTAAGAAGCTTCTTCAGCTCTGGAAGCTTCTAGAACTAATGAAGGTTCTTGGATGAGAAGTGAGAGGGGAAAAAAGAAAGTACAGTTTGGAAAAAAAGATACTTGGGACATGTTTGCTTTTTGTTCTTGTATTTTGCTATTTGCGACCCTTTTGCTATAAAAGTTTCATCTTTGTTTTTTGTTTTTATTTCTCTGCACTAGCTGCACCCATTTCTTCAGGAAATTTCATTTAACAACTCTGTGGGAGAAGAAGTGTCCTTTAATGAAAACAAAGAAACAATTACTGAATTTGATATAATAAACATAATTGTATTTTCAAACATGTCTTTCCATAGAGTCAAAATTGGAATGGTGGATCACAAGGTGCTAGGAGGAAACCAACTCATTATTAATAAAAATATAATTGAGTGGCACAGGAGTTTTAACCAGGTGTGGATTTTTTGATTAGGGAGATGAAACTAAAGCTGACATTAAAGTTTTGCATAATCCATCACTATAATAAAGCTTTATGACAACCATAGTGCTATGCATCACATTCAGAAATTTGAGATATACAAAATATCATTTCTCAACATATTTGCTAAAAGGCATATGGTTTTATAGAAATCAAAATATTTTTAACGATGCCAAACAAAACTTGGACAAGGATAGGGATCAATCAGGATTCAACATAACATCATCACTTTTAAAAAATGTCCAGTAGAAAATTTCCCTTTCTGGAATCTTCTTCACAGACCTACTTGTCCTTTTTATAGTTCAACTGTTAAAGTTCAAGAGCATTCCATTCCATTCATGACAATTTCACTGAAATTTACCTCTTTCTTGAAATGACTGGTATAGAAGATTTTCTTTCATCTTGTTTAATTACAATGGGTAATTAAAAATGCAAATGTTCTCCTTCTCCAGCATATCTTTTTTCCTAGTTACAATATTTCACTCCAACATATGATTCCAAAAATCATATTTGATTAGGTCACTTGTACAAGTAAAGTTGAGGTTGATGTAGGAGTAGGGAGGATGAGATTCAAGCCCATCTCCAACTATGGAAACTCACCAAGTCACTGTGTGCTACTTATTCTCTGTTAACTCAAAGGGTTGCTCTTATGTAGGTAAAAATGGAGGAAGATTCTTAAGTAAACTGTCTTCAGAAAAGGTGAAATGTTCTTAATAAACTCAATAAATAAGTAATAAATTAAGGGTGACATAATAGGAATGTTCCAATATCTAAGAAGCTGCCACAAAGAAGAGTGGGTTAACCTATTCTCCAAAATTCTTCTGAAGGCAGAACAAGAAGCAATAGATCAGATATGTCAAACTCGTGATGCCATGTGACATTGTGCGACGTATTGGGACTGTTTTGCCATTGCCAGCAATGGATTGAGCGTGACTTCCGCATGATGCATCTGGCCCATGGGCCAGCAGTTTGACACCCACACTTTATGGAAAGTAATCAACTAATCAGAAATGGTATAGGCTCTCCTGCTTTAGTAGGGGATTGGACTAGAAGACATCCAATTTCCCTTCCAACTCTGTTATTCTGTTATTGTGTAACTTCAAGTTCCAATTCAGATATTAAAGTGAAGCATATTTAGTCAAATGTCTGAATCAAATCTTATTTCCAAAATAGTTTGAGAATTTGGGGCATATGAATAAAGTTGGATGTGTTCATATCCACAGAATGATTCAGAAGGCATTTTGCATTCACAAAATTGATCCTAATCAATTATTTCAGGCATATCTATCGAGATTCTCAGTCATCCAGGTCATGATTGTCCCAAAGATACTTTTTCAAAAGACAACTGAACTTTCTTTGCTTTTCCTTGAAGAAGTTTTGCTTCTCATCCAAGAAGCTTCTTCTGGTCAGTTCAGTTCAGTTCAGTTCACTTCTTGGATAAAAAGTGAAACATCTTCAAGGAAAAACAAAGAAAGTCCAGTTGCCTTTAAAACAAAAACCATTTTGGGCCTATTTCAGATGTGATATTTCTGAAAGAATATGTGTGTTTCAAAATTGAATCTAATATTTTCCTTAATTTATTTTATTATCCTCAATTTCTCTTCTATTTTTATGGCTAAGGTGACTCCTGTTTCTGTGTGTAGCGATTCCTGCCATTCTGGTGAACAAAAAAAGAAGAAGGAAGGAGCAATGTTTTGTTGCTATGACTGTGCTCCATGTGCGGAAGGAAAGATTTCAACCCAAAGAGGTACATAAAAGTTCTGATGGGCAGAACTTTGAACAATTTTATTGTTCAGTCTAATTGGGCCATTTACAGGCACAAAGTAGTCAGAAAGAGGAATAGAACAGAATATAATAACTTTATTGTCACTTTAACTGTACACTAACTGGCATACATTAAAATGAAATTTCATTGCATACAGCTCTGAAAGGGTAACCACTTCCAATATACACTACATAAATATGACAAAATAAAATTGCATATACCCACATACCCACATATACAAAGCTGTTACAGAATCTGGTAGTCCTGCTGGAAATACTTGGAAACCTCCTCACAGAGGGGAGCAACAGAAACAGACCATAAAGTGGGTGTGTGGGAGGTCTCCAATAATGCTTCTAAGCACATAGCACTTATAACCTTCCTTGAACCTTTATTTTCTCCTCTAGATATGGATGACTGCCATGAATGTCCAGAAGATCAATACCCTCGCAAAGAGCAAGATGGCTGTATGTTCAAAACAATAAGCTTTTTGGCACTGGAAGAACCTTTAGGGGTCATTCTAGTTTCATTTGCTCTTTGCTTTTCAGTAACCACAGTCTGGGTGCTTGGACTATTTATTAAGTATAGACACACACCCATTGTCAAAGCAAATAACCAGGATCTCACTTATATTCTTCTTATCTCCCTCCTACTGTGTTTTCTTTCTTCTTTGATGTTTCTTGGACAACCAGGAAAAGTGACCTGCTTTCTCCAACAATCTATCTTTGGCATCATTTTTTCAATGGCCATTTCTTCTGTGTTGGCCAAAACCATAACTGTAATTGCAGCTTTCATGGCCACCAAGCCAGGATCTAAGATGAGGAAATGGTTAGGGAAAAGACTGGCATTCTCCATTGTCTTTTCCTGCTCTTTGATTCAAGTAAGCATTTGTGCCTTCTGGCTAGGAATGTTTCCCCCATTTCCTGATCTGGACAAACACTCAGAGGCAACAGAGATCTTAGCAGAATGCATTTCAGGTTCTCCCATCATGTTTTACCTTGTCTTGGGCTACATGGGATTTCTTTCCATCGTCAGCTTCATAGTGGCCTTTCTAGCAAGGAAGTTGCCAGACACATTCAATGAAGCCAAGTTCATCACTTTTAGTATGCTGATATTTTGTAGTGTTTGGTTGTCTTTTGTTCCCAGCTATTTGAGTACCAAAGGAAAGTATATGGTAGCTGTGGAGATCTTCTCCATTTTAGCTTCCAGTGCTGGCTTACTTGGCTGTATCTTCTCTCCCAAATGCTACATTATTGTGCTAAGGCCTGAACTGAACAAAAATGAGCATCAACATAGAAAGCATTTTCTAGGTTAGTGGCATCAAAATTCTGGATGTGCAGCTAATAAGTAGGCTGGCTTGGTCGCTAAATAGTGAGACACTGGTGAAATGGGCACAGCAGCGCCTGCATTTTCTGCGTCACATGAAAAAAGTACATCTACATTCAGGTTCAGTCAAAGTTTTGTTCCATACAGTATCAACCTTGTGAACTCTCTAGCTTTCTCTTTCTTTTGTCCATATTCAAGATGAACAGTGATTAATATTATATGTATTTATATGTAATGGTGTAGGTATATACATATATATGTATATAGCATGTTTATATGTGTGTTATGTATGTGTACACTTTTGAGAGCAGGCAACAGAATTTAATTTTTAATGTATGCCAGTGTTCCCACAGTAAAAAAATGACAATAAAGGTTATATTATCTTTCTCTCTCCCTTAATTCCTAGGGATCCCAGATAAAAATAATCTTGAAGAAGGTGTTAAGCTGGGGATGATGCTTGACACATGACATATATTCATTAAGTAGGACATAATAAAATTTTAATTTAGTTTTTAATTAATGCAAAGAATGAGGCACTTTGGGAAAAAGATTATCATTGGTCTTCTAGGGATACTTTTATACTGAAGGATATGCCAAGTACCAGGACCATCTGCAAAGGATCAAAAAAGGCAAAACCACAACCACATAATAAAAATGTTGAGAATAAAGAATATGGCCTTATAATAGAATGCAGGAACTGCTACCTAGCCAAAATGGGCTGAAAAAGTGAAATAATATTTGGAAGCTGCTCAGACAGATACCTTCCTGATTCCCTGGAGTATAAAATGAAAGGGGAGGCACAGAACAATCAAACTTGCAATATTCTGTTATTGTAGCCAATCTCCATAAAACTATCTTTATCCTTCCGGTGGAATTTATAGTCTAGTCTAGGCTGGTTTTCTAGTAGGGCTGACAAGATGACCTACTTATTTTCTATATGAATCACATGCATGTAATAAAAACGGATATATGGAGATGATTGTCTATTTGTGAACACCATATTCTCTTAATCAGAAGCCCCATGATTTTTAAGACAGAGAAAGTAAGCCTTGCAGGCACACTTAAAGTGGTAGGATTAGAAGGTCTGAGAGATTGTCTGCTAAATACAAATATATAGAAGATTTTTTTTGTTAGTTTAGAATAGAATAACAGAGTTGGAAGGGACATTGAAAGTCTTCTAGTCTAACCCTCTGCTCAAGCAGGAAACCCTATACCATTTCAGACAAATGGCTGTCCAGTCTCTTCTTAGTTTTGGAGAATTCACCGCTTCTGGAGGCAGGTTGTACCACTGGTTAATTGTTCTAACTGTGGCCTATAGTATACACCTATGGCAATGTCTTCCCCCCCCCTTTTATATTGACCCAAATACATTCTATTAAATGATAATTATACATACAGTGTGTGTATTTGTGTTAAATTTGTATTGCTAACAAAGAGTTAAAGGGAAGCTGGTATAGCTATTTCAAGCTCCTTAATGTGTGTATTTGCATGTGTGTGTGTGTGTGTGTGTGTGTGTGTGTGTGTGTGTGTGTGTATTCAAAAGATAAGGACGAGCACCAGGAGATAAAACAATTAAATGTTTAATAAATAGATAACCTAGCTTTCGATGGCTGTATTAGAGATCATAAAGAAACAAAACTTACAGCCCAGCGACCTACTCGTGAGCTTCGATGTCATATCCCTGTTCACCCAAGTGCCAATCAAAGAAGCCTTGACAGCTATCCAAAACAAATATAACCCCCCAAAACACATCCTAGATCTGACCAACCATTGCCTATCCAACACATACTTCATCTATAACGGACAAAAATACAAACAAATAGAAGGAACACCCATGGGATCACCCCTCTCACCTGTCATTGCAAACCTCTACATGGAACACTTTGAAACCCAAGCTCTAGAAAAATCTGAACACAAACCCAAACTCTGGCTCAGATATATAGACGACACCTTCATAATCTGGCCACATGGGAAAGAAAAACTGGACAACTTCCTCATACACCTCAACAGCCTACACCCCAAAATACAGTTCACCATGGAAACAGAAGTTAATAACCAACTTCCCTTCCTAGATGTCTTAGTCTACAAGAAATCCAATGGCTCCCTAGGACACACCATCTACCAGAAGAAAACACACACAAACCGCTATCTGCATGCTCTCTCACACCACCACCCAGCACAGATCAACTCCGTAGCCAAGACACTCATCTCTAGAACAAAATGCTTAGCTGATGAACAACACCTAAAAACCGAACTACACACTCTCACTAATGTACTTACATCCAATGGATTCCAACAAAATAAGATTACCAAATTCATTCAAAAAGAAACCCCCACTAAAACCCAAGACAGAGAAGAAGCAAATGGCAAAGCCCTCCTCCCTTACATAAAAGGCACCACAGACAGAATCAGTAAGATCCTCCACAAACACAACATTAAGACAGCATTGTGCCCAAACAGAAAAATATCCACCATCCTAAGAAACCCCAAAGATAAAATTGAATTAGAAAATCAAGGAGTATACGAAATCCTATGCACCACTTGTCCCACCACATACATCGGACAAACCAACAGAAGAATAAGTGCACGTATTGAAGAACATAAGAACTCAGTCAAAAAAGAGGAACCAACTTCTTCCCTGGTCCAACATCTTAAAATCACAGGATATGAAATTGACTTTAAAAAGACTAGAACTATCGCCCAAACTGAACATTTTAATAAAAGAATAATCAGAGAAGCCATCGAGATAGAAAAACGCCCACACAGCATGAACAAATGAGATGATACCTCCCACCTAGCAGCCATTTGGAAACCCACCCTTATTGACAAATGACTCCCTAACACAAAAAATGACACCAGACCCACAGTCACAAAAACCACACAGGATGTCACTACCACAAATCCACGCAAAAAGCAAATCCAAAGCCACACCGATGATGAGGCATGACCACAAACCAGAAGCCAGACCACAGCTGCATCATTAGCCACTTTAAAACCCCTCCAATCCATACATGAAGCAAACTGACACCTACCATGAAGATGAGGCACGACCACGAACGCGAAGCCAAAAAATAGCTATGCAGCTCACCATTTTAAATCCCTCTGCAACTCAGACTAACCTGAGCACAATAAAGCCCCCACCCAAACAGAATACTCCCCCAGCCAATCAGAGCACAGCCAACCCCCCAGCCAATCAGAGTACAGCCAAGCTCCTAACCAATCAGAACACACCTCCATCCAATCAGAACACAGCCAAGTTCTCATCCAATCAGTTCATACCCCCACTGGCAGTTAAAAGGAGGACACAGCTACAATCACACATTGCTCCTAGAAGCACGAAGCCGAAAGCACCAGCCTGAAGATGACGAATGAGACTTCGTCGAAACATCGCCAAGACACTTCCAATTTTATGTGGGAGAAAACCCAAACAACCAAAGACCTACATACAAACACCCGCGAAAACCTCAGAAAACAAATGTATGTATGTATGTATGTATGTATGTATGTATATATATAAATGTATGTATATATATGTATGTATGTGTGTATATCTGTGTGTATGTATGTGTGTGTATGTTTGTGTTCCCTTTATTTTTGTGAGCAGTATATATATATACTGCTCACAAAAATGTCTTTCGTTATTTGGGTTTTCTCCCATGTAAAATTGGAAGTGTCTTGGCGACGTTTCGACGAAGTCTCATTCGTCATCTTCAGGCTGGTGCTTTCGGCTTCGTGCTTCTAGGAGCAATGTGTGATTGTTGTTGTTCTTATTCTTGAGTATTGGGTACAATGCAAGGAGGTGTCTGGGGCATCTGAGGATGGGCCACTGATATCAATACATTTCTTAATTAACAGCGGATGTACATATAAATCATTAACTAAAGGGGTCTAGATTGTAGATGTCTCTCTTCTTTGTTGCCAGTTTCATCTAATGGACACCCAGAGTTTTTGTTACTCAGATGTTTTTTCCCAGGTCGTCTACGCATTTCCCACGCCTTCATGGTCTGATATCCTGGGTGTAGGTCCACATGTCGATGGATTGACATGTTGTCTGAAAACCAGGCTTCTTTGAGTAACCTACAACTCTTAGAGGTGTCACTGGCAACCACCCTTACATCGTCAAAATTAAATTTATGACCAAACTCCTCCATGTGAGTCAGTATTTGGGAGTATTGCTCACCTCTTCTTATTGCCAGCTTGTGTTCCTGCATTCTTGTTCCGACCCTTATAGAAGTTTCTCCCATATAATTGCCTGGGCAGTCATTACAGTTAATCCTGTAAACGACTCCAGATCTCTCAATTATGGGGAGTGGGTCCTTTGGTCTCATAATGCAGGAACGCAACGTCCGGTCAGGTCTATGTGCAACCCTTACACCATAGGGTGCCAATAGTCTGGTGGTGGCTTCCGAGATGTTGCTAATGTATATATATATATATATATATATATATATATATATATATATATATATATATATATATGTGTGTGTGTGTGTGTGTATGTGTGTGTGTGTGTGTGTGTGTGTGTGTGTGTATACATATCTTAATGGATAATACTCTCCATATGTAAATATATTTGTTTTTCTCTACATGTGACTTATTTTTTAAATATGTGCATTTATTCAAACTCACAATTTTTTGATTGAATAATACACTTATATATATTGACACAAAATATTGTTGTTATCATCATCATCATCATCATCCAATTTTTAAATATATAATGCTGAGAATGTCAACCATAGCTCGAGTTGCACATTTTCAGCAGCAAGAAAACGTACATTGTGACTCTAGAGATAAAAATAAAATGTCTGTGGGTTTGTGTTTGTGTCTCTGTGTTGACTTCTCTAAACAACTCTCATATCCTCCAGGCAATTCGGTTTCCATGTCAGGAAATCCAGGAGAAAGTTGAAAATGTCTCAGCTGTGAAAAGAGCTGAGGTAGTCTGTGAGAAACTCACTTGGGAACTGCAACTCTCAAAGGCTTGGAAGTGCTCTTGTTCTCAACACTGAGGCTGAAGAAACACCTAAAGCCAAATTAGAGGGTCATTTTCCTGAAAATAAATGATGGAATAATAAGATGTCTGTAGACTTAGGCATTAGTTATCCTACTGTGGCATGCTTCTGGCTAGCAGATATGAACATTTATATTTCTAGTTTCTGATTCAACCCAAGAATTAACACTATCCTAGCACGATTGGTGTCAATCAGCCAGCCAGACTTTCTGCATTGTAATTACACACCAGAACATCACTTAATGATGGAGTTATTAGCATTCTCAGAAGAATGGCTGAAGAAGAAAAGCTGAAATGCCCTCTTGATAATTCTCCTAATCTCCCCCTTTTTCATGTCTAACTTTTCTGATATGGCAATTAGAGATCTGCAGTTCTCTTTCTGCTTTTTAAGAAAAAAATCCACTCTGTGACTATGTTTCAGGAAATTCAGCCCTGTGTTTTTTTGAAGTGCATATTCCATTATGAAAAATAGACGTTTCAAAATGCAAACCATGGTCAAAATTCACACCAATACAAATAGGTTAGCATAATTCAAACTGAAACAATTTGGGATTTGATTCTCCTCACAGATTTCTAGTTCATTTAATGATAGTATGCAGACCTTAGACTGACAAATCCATACAGCTCCTGTCAACTTTATATTAGGCAAAAATATGCCAGCACAGTTTTATTAAAATAAAATAAAAACTAAATGGAATAAAATATTAAAAGATAAAATTATATACAATGGCTTAGCATTTACCATTGTCTTTATTTTATTTTATTGCTTTACAGCTGGAGGGAGGGAGGGAGGGAGGGAGGGAAGGGAGGAGAGGGGAGGGGAGGGAAGGGAAGGAAGGAAAGGAAAGGAAAGGAAGGGAGGGGATGGAAATTAGTTTAAAAATATTGTCTGTGAATATGGCAAGAGTTCACACTTTAGCAGCAAAGGGTTAAAACACATCCTGTTTCTAGCAGGTGCCAAATGACAAAGCTATCATGCTTATTTGACTGGAAAAACAGTTTTTGTACTGCATCAGGAAGAGTTTTTTCAGTGTGCATTTCTCTCTCTTGAGGAATAATATAGGCCACTGTCATTTGCTTGGAGATTGGTTAGTTGCAGAAAAACCTGATTTTTTTTTAGACATCTCTTGCAATGCTAACCAAAGTATGAAGAGCTATGTTAGGTTGACTATTTCCACTGCTCAGAATAATGCCTATTGCTCCATTTATTTCCCAAGGAAAATGATGTTGCCAGCAAATTTTTGGAGAAAATCCAGACAGGGCGAAGATATAAAGAAACTAAAATAGTCCTTGATTCATGACCCTAATGGAGCCTGGCCATTTCAGTTGGAAGTCATGATGGACATTAAGTGAACAATCTATGTGATCACCTCACTGTCAAGATTCCGACTGATGAACCCAACAAAGCAAGCACAGCTGAAATGATCCAATCTCTAATGCAAAACTTTATTGAGTACACCATTTCAGCACAGATGAATAAAAAACCAGCTCTGGTTTATTGGCACCAATATCAGTATATTAAAAGTATAGAAACTCCCCTCCCCCTTAATAGTGCAGGTCACATTGTCCAATTAAACATCAGACAGTTATTATGAGAGAAAGTCTTTGCTTGAGCGATCTTGGTTCTCACGGCCTGGCAGTTTGGCACCTGCAGTCCACATTCCATTCTTTCTCCCTCCCCCCTGAGTCTGTAGGCAAACTAAGAAGCAATAATGGCAAAAGCAGCATAAGCATTTTTCACAGCTTGACACTCACTTATAACCCCTCCAATCCCTGCTCTTCCCAATGCAGTTGTTAAATGAATTGAAGTCATTAAGCAAAGCATGAGGTGCCTCAAATCCCCAGAAGAAGTCCTGCAAGGTCTAACGCAGGCCCGGCCCTGGGTGTCCCAAGACCTCTCCAACCCCCCCCCCCAAGACACAACATGCTGTACTTGCCACCCCTCGGGGTCTTGCAGACCTTGGGCCTACTTTCCACCCCACTGAAAGCGACCACTTCCTCCTCATCCCAGGTTACCCATTGCACATTTTCCATTTGATTTGAAGACTCCACAGTTTGAGTTAGGCAAGCAAAGCAAGCTTTGTCCCTGAACCAGCTGGCATTTTCTGAGCAGCTAAAGTTCATTGCAGACACACAGAAAATGGTGGCCATTTTTGGGATTGTGCAACAGCCCAACAAAAAAGCAGATTGCTTTGCTGCTTTATTGTGAGCTCTGGAGCAATACAGATCTTAAAAAGTGAACGATAAGTGATGCAGATTTAGGAGGAAGAGTAGGGACCAATGGGATGGAAAGCAGGTCCAACACCTACAGAGACCCAGTGTGTGTGTGGGGGGTGGTGGTGGTGGATAAAGATAGATGGGGACACTCTGAAGCTTCCCTGTGATCAGTCATAAAGGTGAATGACCATGGGGGCATTTCATGTTAACTACATAGTCCTCGACTTACAATAGTTCATTTAGTGACCATTCAAAGTCTGTGAAAAGTACATGACCTTTTCGCATTTATGACCATTGCAGTGTTTCCATGGTCACATGATCAAAATTCAGACAACTGATTATATTTATTATGGTCGCAGGGTTCCAGGATCACCTTTTGTGACCTTCTGGCGAGCAAAGTCAATGGGGAAACCAGATTCATTTAACAACTGTGTTACTAACTTAATGACTGCAATGATTCATTTAACAACTGTGGCAAGAAAGGTCATAAAATGGGGCAAAAGTCACTTAACAAATGTCTCACTTAACAACATAAATTTTGGGCTCAATTGTTATTGTAAAGACTACCTGTGATTAGCATTATTTGGAATTATGCTAATAGGAGAAGCAAGTCTATGAATTTAGAGAAGCACATGTAAGAAACTATGTGGAAAACACTGTATTGTAAATTTACGATTTAACAGATTTTCATTAGTAAATTTTGGATACAACAGAAAAAAATATGTGTCCCAAAATAATGGATAAATTCCATCGTATCCAAACTATTTCATTTATTCTGTATAATAAAATGTATTTGGGCTTTCTGTTTGGTGTATCTGTATGCCTGTATGCCTACTTCGGTATATCACTATGCATGTGTATGTCTGAAAATATTTACAAATATTTACAAAAATATTTACAAAATCAGAATTGGAAATGACCTTAAAGATAAAGTAGCCTAAATCTCTATCTGGTGCAGGTTTTACTCTAACTTCTCTGACAGATGACTAGAGCCGAGGTGGCACAGCAGTTAGAGTACAGTACTGCAGGCCGCTTTAGCTGACTGTGTTCAGCAGGTCAGCGGTTCAAATCTCACCGGCTCAAGGTTGACTCAGCCTTCCATCCTTCCGGGGTAGGTAAAATGAGGACCCAGATTGTTGGGGGCAATGTAAATATATATATACATTGCTTACTGGTGTACACTGCTTAGAGATGCTTGCACTTAAAGTGATATATAAGTCTCATAAATAAATAAATAAATAAATTTACTAGAGAAGACCAGTACTGAAATTGATGGAAGATGGGCTCAAGCTATTCTCCAAAACACCTGAAGGCAAAACAAGAAACAGTAGATGAAAACTAATCAAGGAAAGAAGCAACCTAGAACTAAGGAGAAAATTCCTGACAGTATGTACAATCAATCAGTGGAACAAATGGATTTTGCAAGTAGTGGGTGTTCCCTCACTGGAGGTTTTTAAGAAGAGACTGGATAGCCATTTATCAGCAGTATCATAGGTCTCCTGCATGAGCAGGGAACTGCACTAGGTGACTTCCAATGTCTTTTCCAATTCTATCTCTTGTTACTGTTACTGTGTCAGGAGACAACCTAATCTACTTCTTGGCACCTTGTACAACCAAGAAGTTCATCCTGTTGTCCATCATGCACCTCCTTCTTTGTAATTTTAGTCCTTTGGTTTGGATGGTGCCCTGTGAGCCTTCAGATAGTGGAAGATTACTGTTATATCTGTGGACCACCTCAGCTATTTAGCTTATGCATAGGCCACTGCTGTGAGACGTGAGAAAGAGGAAAATAAGGAATTTTTATCATGAAATTCTGATCTAAACCTTAGAATTGAAAGTTGAATGTTAAAGATAAAACAGCCTAACTCTCTATCTGGTAGAGAGAGACCTATCTGACAAATAATTAGGGGAGATCAGTATTGCCATGAGAAAAAAAGTTGACCCCTTTTTTTGTGTTTGAGCTTTCAGATAGTGAAAGACTGTTATTGTTGACCAGGAATCTGGAGAAAGCATAGAACCCATATACATGCAGATGGCCTCATTATCTCTAGGTACTTGCAGGGCCATAGAAGGTCACTAAGGGAACATCCAATGTTCTAAGACAGCCGGAAACATCCATTGTCCTTAGGGATCCACCCAAAAGATACTAGGAACATCTTTAGCTATTTCTGTTCTCTCTTATCTAATCTATAGTGTGCCAGCCTTTCTGGGTGACTGTTGTGTGTCAGCTTTGCTGGGTGGATTATGTATGTAATAAAAGAGTATAAATACATGCATTTCTTGTTACCTGGGCTACCCTTCCTTTTAAAGGGGCCCTTCTTTGTTCAGCTGAATAAACACATAATCTTAAAGGCAACTTCTGGTTTCTTGTATATGTTACCAAGCCACACCTCAGAACTGGTTGAACACTATTACTTAAATCTGTGGATTATCTCTGATAGCTTTCTTTGCATTTCATTTGCCTGAATGTTGATCTACTGCGTGGAACAGAAATCAGTCAGAATCAGTTTCCTGTTTTTGCTCAGAAGAGAAAGCAAAATTCGTTACTGTGCCTCTCTGGCACAATAATATATGGCACTGTCAGCAGCGGATAAGGAGTTCAACTGAAGGGAAAACTCATTCTTGGAGTTGTCTGAAGCAATGGTGATGCGGCTTTGAAGAGAAGATGAAAACCACGTATTCCCATTATGGGGGAAGATTCTGGCAATCCATTCTAAACCTTTTCCTGGAGGCTGACGGACCCAGCTCCATGCATGCCTACTATTAGTGATGGAGTAACCAGTAACTTTACAGAGCAAATTGAGATTTTGTCCTGGTCTTACAGTTTCAGGCCCTGAAGATACAAGCTGCACATCAGATAGGGACCCTAAAGAAGTAAGAGACAAAAAATAAACAGGATTTACATGCATCAGCGGAAAAAAAAATCACATAGTTACTTTCCCTAAAATTATGTACTCACATTTTGGCATGGCTATCAGAGAAAAGAAAAACAGGTAGAAATTCATAGCGTCTTTTTAAATGAGTTTCTTCCAGTTTGACATATGCAGTTGGAAGAAAATGTAAAGATCCAAAATGAGGACCCTGCTTATAAAAGGGAACATTTCGTGATGATGTTTGCATAAGCCTACTGAGGTATAAAGGAGCTCCTAGAAAGCCAGGTTCGGTGGAGACTTTGTATTCATTAAGAAAATCCAGATAAAGTTCCTTCCTTCCTTCCTTCCTTCCTTCCTTCCTTCCTTCCTTCCTTCCTTCCTTCCTTCCTTCCTTCCTTCCTTCCTTCCTTCCTTTCTTCCTTCCTTCCTTCATCAGATCACAATACAAAACCATTTCGCATGCTTGTAGCACAAGTCAGATTTTCACAGTCTTACATCAGCCCCATCCAGATCTTTGCACAAAATTCTCAATACTTTCTTTCTTTCTTTCTTTCTTTCTTTCTTTCTTTCTTTCTTTCTTTCTTTCTTTCTTTCTTTCTTTCTTTCTTTCTTTCTTTCTTTCTGTATTTTCTATACTATCTACCTCACCCTCTGGATTGTTTTCAACTATATAATAAAACCATATAAATACATGAATAAAAACATAGCTTAAAATGGATTAAAAGCAATTAAATGTTTACATGGAAAAACAAATCAAGTTAAAATTTGAAGGCAAGGAAGTTAATAGGACAGCAAGGAGTATCCTCTGGGCACCAGCCATTTCCCAAGCTGCAACATACCTTTAGGCCTTCAGGGTAATTGGCAACGTCAGGTCTTAACACATTGAAAAAACTGGAAAAATGGGATCTTGCCTCAATTCTTGGGGTAAGATATTTCATAAAATGGGGGAAAGGCCCTCATCCTAGCTCCCACCAGTCACAACTCCCTATCCTAGCAGATATACAGCATGACCTCATTGCTTGACTGGGTGGGATGAGTCTATGTAATTGGGACAAAATGGCTCCTCATGTATCCAGGTCCCATGCCATGAAGAAATTTAAAGGTGATAACTAATCTGTTGTATTGGACTCAGAAAAAAATGTGAATGTTCCATTGGATATAGAAGGATAGACAGATAGATAGATAGATAGATAGATAGATAGATAGATAGATAGATACATACATACATACATACATACATACATACATACATACATACATCCTATGGACAGGGTAAGTGGACCAATTTTTGATGAAATTGCAACATTCAGTACAGGTATGGCCAATGTTGTAAGTATGAACCAAAAGTGCAATGTAGCAGATAGGGTGGACCCCAAAACATCCTTTCAGTCATTCTAGAGTGTTCCTTAATTTCCATAGAGTTTGCTATTATTAGTAGTCCAAATCAATCACCTGCAGGATAAAAGCCCTTTCATTATGAACCATGGAGTACCATAGTGATCCAATTCAAGAAATAGATTGATGGCTTTTTGACATCCCAGTCTAGGCATGGGAGAGAGTGACTGGCTCAAACCCAAACAACCAACATTCTCTGCCTATGGACAGATCCCTAACTCCTAATCTAGCCCCTTAATCACTAAGCTACATAGGCTGTCTCACTTAGGATTTATAAAGAAAAAAATAAACATTTGGCTTTGCAGGAGAGTTTGTTTTAAGAAGGAAGAGTATTGATTGTTTTTTGTTGTTGTTGTTGTTAATTGCGAAGTCGTGTCCGACCCACCGCGACCCCACGGACAACTTTCCTCCAGGTCTTCCTGTCCTCTACCATTTTCTGGAGTCCATTTAAGTTCACACCTACTGCTTCAGTGACTCCATCCAGCCATCTCATTCTCTGTCGTCCCCTTCTTCTATTGCCCTCAATCTTTCCCAGCATTAGGCCCTTCTCCAGTAAGTCCTTCCTTCTCATTAGGTGGCCAAAGTATTTGAGTTTCAACTTCAGGATCTGGCCTTCTAAAGAGCAGTCGGGGTTGATCTCTTCTCAGATATCCATCTTTTATCACAAGGATTGGCTGTTTGGAATGTCTCTTTGCCTACTTTTTCATATTTCGTGACCACAAGTTGAGGACCTCAGGTTAGTGTTAGGGTTTCTTGGTTAACCCTATTAACCAAGAGCTATTTTCATTTGCTCATCCATTGACTATAGAAATTAAGACATGAATGTGACATTTTCACCTATTCCCAAAATAAAAGACTGCTTTTAGTTTAATTTCAGAGAAAGAACCTATTTGGTGCCTTTGCAATCCAGAGTATGTCTTTCACTGAGTTTTCTCTATAATTTAAATTTTAAAAAGGGGTTTTAGCTTATGCATGGTTCTCTGCTGTGAGAAGTAAGAAAGAAGAGAATAAGAAAAATAAGAAAATTGTATCATGAAATTCTGATCTAAACAGTGGTGGGATTCAGCCGGTTCGCACCAGTTTGGTAGAAATGAGAGCTAAATTTTGTTGAGTTTGGAGAATTGGCCGAACCCATGCTGCTTCTGGAAGTCTGTTCTAGACCTCGGAGGCCTGGAGGAGGACTCCAAGGCCTAGAACGGCCCACTGGAAGTGTGTGGATGTCACTTCCGGAAGTCTGTTCTAGGCCTGGTGGAGGCCTCCCCGACCTAGAACGGCACACCGGAAGTGCATTGATGTCATTTCTGGAAGTCCTTTCTAGGCTTGGGAGGCCTGGAGGAGGCCTCCCAGGCCTAGAACAGCCCATAGGAAGTGCATGGATGTCACTTTTGGAAGTCCATTCTAGGCCTCAGAGGCTCAGGCCTGCATCCAGGCAGAGAACTGGATATTCAGGTATTTGAATCCCACCACTGGATCTAAACCTTAGTATTAGACGTCATCTTTTATCTTTAACAGCCAATTCTCTATATGGTGTGAGTTTTACTCTAGCTCCTCTGAGCAATTACTAGGGAAGACCAGTAGTGAAAGAGAACTAATCCCATCATTGGATGGCCTGGTTCATGCCTGATACCTTTTACAGGGATCTCCTTCTTTGTAATTTTAATCCATTGGTTTTGATCATGCTGTGAGAGGCAGTAGAGAAAAAGTCCACCCCTTCTTTTGTGTGAGCTTCTAGTTAGTGAAAGACTGCTATTATATCTTTTTGTGGACCACCTCAAAAAGCTTTTTTCTCCTATTTCTGATTCTTTTTGTTTTGTTGAAGGACAATGTGATCCAAACTCTACCCCATTTCTATCTGTGCATAGCAGTGGTTCTCAACCTTTTCAATGCCACAACCCCCAACCGGTCGTAAGTTGAGGACTAAACCGGTCGTAAGTCAAGGACTACCCAACCGGTCATAAGTCGAGGACTTTCCCTGCCTGGGAGCGCTGCGCATGCATGGTGCCACCCCCTGCGCCGGCCGAGGCGTAGCTAGCAAGTGGCAGAGACGGAGCAGGCTGACCACCGGCTGGGCCACCAGCTGGCCCAGCCCAAAGGAGGTAAGCACCCGCCAGAAAAGGGGAAAAAATGGTGGACAGCCTTGCTTGGCAACCCCCGTGAAATGGTCGATCGACCCCAAATGGGGTCGTGACCCATAGTTTGAGAACCGCTGGTGTATAATGAGCTGCAAAAAAAAAAAATGCATCTCATTTCTATGTCATCAAGATTGTGCTTACTATTTTGCTTTATAAAATTAATATCAATTAACTGGAGTGGATTCAGTCCGATGGATCAGTTGGATAGAATGAGTTTTGTTGTTCTGTCTGAATCCACTGTTTTGATGTTCTTCTGGGAGATATATTCCTCCAAAAAGTTAAGTGATTTCATTTGTCTGAATGTTGATCTACTGCATGGAACAACAACAACAACAAAAAAAAGCACAGTCAGAATCAGTTTCCTGTTTTTGCTTGGAGGATCAGGCAAAATCAGTCAGTGTGCATCTCTAGCACAATAATACATGGCAGTATCAGATGTTGACATGGAGGTCAACTGAAGGGAATATTCATTCTTGGAGTTATCTGAAGTAATGGTGGTGCGGCTTTGAAGAGAAGATGAAAACCATTTTCTCCCATCATAGGGGTAGATTCTGGCAATCCATTCTAATCCTTTTCCAGGAGGCTGACGGACCCAGTTCCAAGCATAGCTACTACTAGTGATGGAGACACCTGTAACTTTACAGAGCAAATTGAGATTTTGTCCTGGTTTTACAGTTTCAGGCCCTGAAGATACAAGTTGCACATCAGAAAAGCACCCTAGAGAAGTAAGAGACAAAACAAACAATAAATAAATAATCAGGATTCGCATGTATCAGAAACAAAATCACATACGTTCTCTAAAATGATGTACTGACATTTTGGCATAGCCATCAGAGAAAAGAAAAACAGCAAGAAATTCATAATCTATTTTTAAAGTCTTTGTCCTCCAGTCTGACATGTACAATTCAAAGAAAATGTAAAGGTCCAAAGTGAGGACCGTGCTTATAAAGAGGAACATTTCATGGGTATATTTGCATATGCCTAGGAAGGTATAAAAAAGCTGCTAGGAAGCCAGGATCACTGAAGACTTTGTATTCCATAAGAGAATTTAGATAAAGTCCATCTCATTCCTTCCTTCCTTCCTTCCTTCCTTCCTTCCTTCCTTCCTTCCTTCCTTCCTTCCTTCCTTCCTCCAAATCCCACCTCTAATTCTTGTTAGAAAAGAGCTTATGTCGGTCTAATGTCTTTCCAATATTCATTATAATGTAAATTAGGAAAGGTTTGGAGACCACAATCATACCTTGTCAGAGAATAAGTCTTATTTCCCATATTGGACTTCCTCTTTGAATTCTGCTGTTTCACTGGCACTTAGCTATTCATAAAATATACCTAGTGTAGGCAAACAGGTGGGAAGTTGTTCTTCCTGAGATTTTGCTCTCTTGCACATGACACATGATCACTTTCCTCAAGTCTAGGTAACCATGGCTTGACTACACATTGACGTTCTTGAGTTACTCACAACAGCACAGCACTTCCCTCTGCTCTAATATAGAAATTAAACTGAGGGACAAAGATGCCAAAGAAAAGGTCTTACAAAATGAATTTATTGCATTCAGTATTGGCTTCTAGGCATACCACAGGTCTATGTAATCCCTGAGAGATAACGATAACTAGTGAAAAGCCATCTTCTCCAGTTGTGGTCACCCCTCTATCTTGAACTTAGATCTGTCTTGGACTTTCAAAAAGAGATTTATCTACATTTAACACTGGTGAAGAGTTGAGACAAGAGCACTGATCCTCAATGTCACTCCTCCCTAGGAGAGGCAGAATTGCAACGAGATATGAAATTTTTTATTTCTATATTTTATATCTGTTACAATTTTTTTTTACATTTTAGACTACTTAATAAGAAAAGCTTTTTCAAGACTCTCTACACGGAGCTGCCCTAGAAGACAATCTGTAAATTACAAGAGATCTAGAGGTACAAGGCATAACAAGAAGCAGTGGATGGAAACTAATCAAGGAGAGAACCAATCCAAAACTAAGGAGAAATTTTCTGACCGTGAGAACAATTAACCAGTGGAACAGCTTGCCACCAGAAGCTGTGGGTGCTCCAACTCTGGAGGTTTTTAAGAAGACATTGGACAACCATTTGTCTGAAATGGTGTAGGGTTTCCTGCTTGAGTGTGTGTGTTTCTGTGTGTGTACTAGAAGATCTCCAAGGTTCCTTCCAACTCTGTTATTCTGTTAATTTCTCATTTTTCTTTGTTTTACCCTGGGCTGTCTTGGGTTTTTGAAAAGAAAAAATCATGTTTCACTGGATTTTTCCCTTCCTGCTTTTCCTTTGTTACTTCAAGGTGTCTCAGCAATATATATTTCACCATCACTAATGAGATTTATTTATTTACACTTTTCGGCTTATATTTAGGTATGCTTACTCCAAAACGTAATTCTGGGGGATTCAGAATATCCAGGGATCTACAAAATTAAATCACACAATACAATGGGAATAAATTGCATCCCTTCAATAAATCCGTTGCATATACAGAAACATGCAGTAAGTCTCTCAAATGGAGCTCATCTAAGGCAGACATTGATTGATAATTTTCCCTTTCCTTTGGTATATAGTGGATAGTATAATGAAAATTAATGGAAAATGTTAGGTTGGGGAAGGGCTCATATTGCAATTACTCTCTAAATTATGTAGTTTGATTGGCACTTATCTGTTCAGACAATGTACCGTATTTTCCAGCGTATAAGATGACTGGGAGGGGCAGGATCCCTGCCCGAGCGGCGGATGCTTCTGCGAAATCGCTGGCTTTCTGCGAGTGCTGAACAGCACTTTGGCAGCAAGGGGGGTGGGGGCACTTCTTCTTGGGAAGCCCCCACTGCTAACCCAACACGGACATTCTTACTCGGCTGGCTCTCCGCCAGTGCTCCTCTCCCACCATTGGTCAGCCAATGCTCCAACCTCGCCCCTTCCTCCCGGCTGTTTCTCGGAGGGACACTTTTCTAGGGCTATTTGGCTGCGTGGGTCACTTAAACTCTCATCTGGACAGCCAATCCCCACGCCAAGGGGTGAGGAGCATGGGGTGCAGAATACGGGGGAGCTTGCTTTGATGTACCTGTATTTTCCAGTGTATAAGATGACTGGGCATATAAGACGACCCCCAACTTTTGAGAAGATTTTCATGGTTTAGAAAGTCATCTTATACACCAGAAAATATGGTAACTAGTGTTGGAAAGCAGAAAGGAAGATGCTATCCCTGATATTTTGCTCTCTTACCCATGACATGTGAGTAGTTTCCTGAAACATCCCAGAATTAACTTTATATCTGTGTAACCATGGCTTGATTATACTTCTTGACTGTACTACCGGTATCCTTGACTTATTCACAGTAGCACAGCAATTCTAAATTGTTCCAAATTGAGTTTTGTTCCTCAATTCAGTTCTAAATTGAGGGACAAAAATTTCAAAGAAAGGATCTTACAAAGCTTTCAGGAACTACTGTGGATGGTTTCTACCACTGTTCTTAATTGCTGTAACAACTTCAGCCTCCTAAAGCCCATCAAGTTGTTCCATATGCAGTTGTTTCTATAATTCCTTAGAATTCTATTTGATAAACTTCCCCCTTCTTTAGTTATACAATGGAAATGAGAAGTAATTGAAAATTTGGGGACAGCTGGAAAAAGAAATTTGGGGAGAAAAGAATAAGGGAGAAATACCAGGTAAACAAAATTAAACTCCAGAGAAATTGGATCAAAAATGGATGAATGAATTGAAATCATCCAAGAAGCACTGTTTATATTTACTAATACCATTCTGTATTTGTCCTGTATTTGTATTTCTGATTTGCAGTACTGTGGTGCCCTCTAGAGGAAATATCTTGCAAATAGCGAGAGAATTGGTTGTCTCTCACTATATTTCTTACTTCTCAATCAGAGTTCTGGTTTTTACTGTTAACCTAATGATCTCAAGAGAGAAATTTGAAATAGAGATTAGGCTGCATTGCCCTTTTCCTCCTTCATCCACTCTATTTGTTAGATACCTGCAATGAATTCTTAGTTTATTAATACTTAGTGCATTTTATTTTGTTTGATTTTTCAGTTACTGATTTCTGGGGTTCAGCAACAGGAGTAAAGGGAAATCTTATACCAAAAACAAGGAAGGGATTGGGAGGAGAGAGAGAGAGAGAGAAGAGAGAGACAGACAGACAGACAGAGATAGAGGCAGAGAGAAGAGAAAATGAGGATAATTTTATTCCCTTTGGGCCTGCTAGGTATAGAAATCCACAGATTTTTCCAAGTCCTCTGAAGGAACTGAAACTCAAAGGGGGAAAACATCTTTTGAGTTTGTTGTTCAGTTGCTAAATTGTATTGAACTCTGCAACCCTATAGCACACCAGGCCTCCCCTGTCTCCCAGAATTTCCCCAAATTCATGTTCATTATATCGATGACACTAACCATCTCATCCTCTGCTGTCCCCTTCTCCTTTTGCCTTTCATCTTTCCCCAAAATCAGGGTCTTTTCCAAGGAGTCTTCACTTGTCATTAAGTGGCCAAAGTATTTGAGCTTCAGTATCTATCCTTCCAAAGAACAGTCAGTGTAGATTCCCTTTAGGATTGACTGAATGGATCTCTTTGCTTTCAAGAGTTTTTTCCAGCACCACAATTTGAAAGCAGAAATTCTTCAGCAAAATAAGTCTTTTCCAACACCACAATTTGAAAGCAGAAATTCTTCAGGCAAAATAAGTCAGAAAAAAAAACCCACATCTACTGTCTCCTCATGTTCAAAATAAATATACGTGATTTCCATGTCATCAAGAGTGTGCTTACTGTTATGCTTTATTACAGTTCAAATAAATAAGCAGACATAATTCATTGTAGCTAGTTGGATCTAGCTAAGAGCTGTGCTGGTGCAATGGTTAGAATTTAGAATTGCAGGCTAATTCTGCCAACTGCCTGGAGTTCGATCTTGACCGGCTCAAGGTTGACTCAGCCTTCTATCCTTCTGAACTTGGTAAAATGAGGACCCAGATTGTTGGGGACAATATGCTGACTCTGTAAACCGCTTAGCAAGGGCTGTAAGGCACTGTGAAGTGGTATATAAGTCTAAGTGCTATTGCTATCTATAGGGTAGAATGGGTTTGTCATCATCTATTTCAGCTGAATTTAATAGAACAGAGTTGGAAGGGACCTTGAAGGTCTTCTACTCTAACCCCTGCTCAAGCAGGAAACCCTACACCATTTCAGAAAAAAGTGTTGTCCAATCTCTTCTTAAAAACCTCCAGTGTTGAAGCATCCACATTTTTCAGAGCCAACTTGTTCCAATGATTAATTGTTCTAACTGTCAGGAAATTTCTCTTTAGTTCTAGCTTGGTTCTCTCCTGGATTAGTTTTCATCCATTGCTTCTTGTTCTGCCTTCAGGTGCTTTGAGGAATTTGATGAACCCCTCTTCTTTGTGTCAGCTCCTTAGATACAGTATTAGTACACTGCTATTATCATATCACCTTCACCCTATTCCTTCTTTCCATTAAACTTTCATTAAACATTTCAATGACTGGGTCCATTTTAAAAAAATAAAAATTCTGGGAGACATTACTCAAAGAATTCAAATGCTTTCATTGTCTGAATTTTAATCTGCTGCCTGGAACAGAAATGCCCAGTCAGAATCAGTTTCCTGTTTTTGCTCGGAGGATCAGGCAAAATCAGTCAGTGTGCATCTCCAGCACAATAATACATGGCAGTGTCAGATGTTGACATGGAGGTCAACTGAAGGGAATATTCATTCTTGGAGTTATCTGAAGTAATGGTGGTACGGCTTTGAAGAGAAGATGAAAACCATTTTCTCCCATCATAGGGATAGATTCTGGCAATCCATTCTAACCCTTTTCCAGGAGGCTGACGGACCCAGTTCCAAATGTAACTGCTACTAGTGATGGAGACACCTGTAACTTTACAGAGCAAATTGAGAT
Source organism: Crotalus tigris (assembly GCF_016545835.1). Classification (NCBI taxonomy): domain Eukaryota; kingdom Metazoa; phylum Chordata; class Lepidosauria; order Squamata; family Viperidae; genus Crotalus; species Crotalus tigris. Next base: position 1,116,200 of record NW_024096513.1, on the reverse strand, counting down.
TTTGTCCTGGTTTTACAGTTTCAGGCCCCGATGATACAAGCTGAACCTCAGAAAGGGACCCTAGAGAAGTAACAGAAATAAAAATTAGAATTCACATACATCAGAAAAAGAAATCATATTGTCACTTTCTGTAAAATTGTATACTCACATTTTGGCATGGCTATCAGAAAAAAGAAAAACAGACAGTAATTCATAATGGTTCCTTAAACAAAATTTCTTCCCATTCAACATATACACTTTGAGGAAAATGTGGCAATCAAATAGAGACTTCTGTTTTTAAAGGAGAACGCCTTATGATATTTGCATAAATCAGTGGGCTATAAAGTAGCTCTTAGAAAGCACATCTTGCCTTCAGATGTTGTAGGTGCTTCATCACTGGAAGTCTTTAAGAAGAGACTGGACAGCCTCATATCTTGAGCAGTGGGGTGAACTAGAAGACCTCCAAGATCCCTTCCAGCTCTACTGTCATTGATTGATTGATTGATTCAGACACCTGTAACTTTACACAGCGAATTGAGATTTTGCTCTAGTCCAGGCTCCAATGATAACAGTCCCATCAAAATGGGACACTAAAGAAGTAGGGCAAAAAGACAAAAACAACATGAAGATTCAGTATCAATATTACTATTGATTCATAGTAGCATCCTGTGCCTGAAAATATGGATGATCTATAGGCTTATTTTTCATTCCTTTATACACACACACACACACACACACACACACACACACACACACACATATATATATATATATATATATATATATATATATATATATATATATATATATATGTTTCCTTTATTCTATCAAACCATTCTTTTCATTTTACATGGAAAACAAGAGCTATGCTCCACAGCAATAAATGAATGTGAATTTATTACTTTACTTGATTAATCAAATTACTCTAGAAGATTAACTAAGCCTGTTTATTGCTAAGCTCACTTACACAACATTTTTAGCATTTACTTATTTAGAAAAGAATTGAACCATCAGTCAGTTATTTTCTCACCAAAAAAACCAAAACAATTATCTCAGTGGGGAATCACCATATTTTCAGAGCTACTTCAAAACATCAAAGATGGCAGAGAAGGGTATATAAATGAACAATCACCAAGTTATATGTTAGATTATAAAGTAGTTCTTGAACCCCAGGAAGTTTGGAACAAAACGGAAAAAAGGGTCTGTCAGATTCATTGCTTCAAGTTCCCATCCTATCCAAGGTGCAAATTTGCACTCACGTGGATAGCAAATGATAGATTTTTTTCATTAGTTGCATTCTGAGATATAAACCTTGGATTAATCATTTGGTTCATCGTTGGAATCCATGCTTATCCATGCATAGGATGGAAGACACAGATATTTTCAGCTAAACATGCAGGAAAGATGTTGTTCCTTTTGTTATTCTTGGGGCACAAAGAAGTTACACAGAGCTGCCTTACAAATAATGTTTTTCCTGTTCCACATGAGTGGTACCAGCCTGGTGACTTCATCATTGGTGGGATAATGTCTCATATTGTTTACCACTTTTATGAAATTCAATTTAAGGAACATCCCTCCCTGAAACCTTTTGATTTACCAATGTAAGATTTTTTTTCTAACCTTAATCAGATTCTCAAAAATTGCTTAAATGAGTATAAAAGCTGCTTGAGCATAAAAGTAGTTCCATACAGAATCTAAAAATTCTCCATGTTTCAAAGAAATGTAGTTGTGGGGAAGAAATAGGGTTTTTTCCCCCATTGCATTCAAGTCTTTCTCATGAAATGAATGAAACTTTGGCGTAATATGTTTTTGAAGAACATTGTGTGATATCTTGGGGAAAAAAGTTATTTTATTTTATGTCTTATAGGACATCACTGTTGCACATAATGGAAATATTGTCTAAAAAGTAGAGAATATTTAGGGTTAGATATGTTTTGCAAATCATGGGAATACCATGGGAAAAATAAATTTGAACTTTCTGAAAATGTTTAAGCCTTTTAGAAAGGCTATTATATTCCTAGTTCCATGAGATAATAGAATTGATTTTTATTCATAGAAAAGTAATGTCACCTTACATAAACCATTTGTCTGAAATTGTATAGGGTTTCCTTCCTGAGCAGGGGTTTGGACTAGAAGATTTCCAAGATCCCTTCCAACTCAATTATTCTATTCTGTTCTGTTAAATTCGATTTATTGTTATTTCTGTTCTGTTAAATTCGATTTATTCTTATTTCTGTTATGTTATGTTCTGTTCAATTCGATTTATTCTTATTTCTATTCTGTTCTGTTCTGTTCTACTCTACTCTACTGTATTCTAAATTGTCAATTTTTTCAATGGGTTTATTTAAATTATTTGCAGTGTAATAACCAAATTCTACCAGCACATACTTGCCTTGGCCTTTGCTGTGAAGGAGATCAATGAGGACCTGCAAATCTTACCTAATGTCACCTTCGGGTTCCACATCTATGACAGTTACTACAATCCAAGGATGACCTATCGCACCACTCTGGACCTGCTTTTCAAATCCCAGGAATTTTATCCTAACTACAAATGTGATAGCCAGAAGACTCTCATGGCAATCATTGGAGGGTTAAGTTCTGATACTTCATCTTATATAGATGAAATTGTAGGTTTGTTCAAGATTCCACAGGTAAATATTTAGGGCCTGAGGAGGAAAATTCTATCTGTTTCTGTTATTATGGCATAATTATTGATCATCAGATATAAGTCTTAGATTTATATTACAAATTTCTGCAGGGCTTAAAAGTAAAGTACATAGCACTCTTTTTTTGAAACTATGATGCCAATCATCAAAGTAAATGTACCAAAGTATCCTGGGTCATCCATATCTGAGGGAAGATTTAAGTGTAGTTCTCTCTGCTCCTATTAAAACCATTGACCCATTATGTGTGTTTGAAATAATCCCTAGAAATTCCATTCTATATTTAGAGGAATTCTAGGGGAAAAAAATCCTTCCTATCAGAATGGCCATTTCATGTCTGCACAATGTTATTGCTCAATGCCAATCTGCCATGAACTCGGGGGGTGGGGAGTGGAAGGAGCTGTTTAGTAGGGGGGAAGACTATTCACCATAGCTTCTCAAGGTCAGACAGCTGGGAATGGCATTCAGTTGCATACCGGCAAACCCCAGTGGAAGAGACCATTTCCAAAACACTTCATTTGAATATGATTATAGAATAGAATAGAATAGAATAGAATAGAATAGAATAGAATAGAATAGAATAGAATAGAATAGAATAATAAAAAATTAGAATAGAATAGAATAGAATAGGAGTTGGAAGGGACCTTGGAGGTCATCTAGTCCAACTCCCTGCTCAGGCAGGAAACCCTATACCATTTCAGACAAATGGTTGTCCAATCTCTTCTTAAAAACTTCCAGTGTTGGAGCATTTATAACTTCTGGGGGCAAGTTGTCCCACTGATTAATTGTTCTCACTGTCAGGAAATTTCTTCTTAGTTCTAAGTTGCTTCTCTTCTTGATTAGTTTCCATCCATTGTTTCACGTGCTTTGGAGAATAGCTTGACTCCCTCTTCTTTATGGCAACCCCTCAGATATTGGAACACTGCTATCATGTCACCCCTAGCTCTTCCTTTCATTAAACTAGACATACCCAATAGGAAACCAGCAGTAAGAAGTGACCTAGGGGAGGGAACGTAAACCTAGAGATTTAGGCACACAGACCTCAGTTCTGGCTTTGTTCTATGGTAATTCACTTGACTTATGATAAAACTATGCTTTTTGCAACAAAGGAGCCAAGGATAATTTTTCTTAGGAGTCCTAGTGGAGGCAGTGTTGACACTTCTTTGGATATATTTACATGAGTCCTTGATCTGAAAGATCACATCAAGAGCTAACAAATGAACAGAATACTATGTTGCGTTCTTTTAGCTCACATATGGCTCATTAGGCAAAGAGAAATTTCAGACCAGTAAGCAATTTTATTTCATGGTCCCCAAAGAGGACCATCAGTACATTGGGATTATCCAACTGCTTCGTCATTTCAGCTGGACATGGATTGGGATTTTTGCTGTAGATAACAACAATGGAGAATATTTTTTACAGAAAATGGAGCCCTTACTTTCACAGAATGGCATCTGCTCCTCGTTCATTCAAAGGCTTCCACAACTCATCAACCTGGCAGACTACAAAGATCTTTATCACCAATTTTCTTGTATTTCCATTAATTTGATGAATAGCAAAGCCAACGCATTGCTTGTCTATGGAGAATCATTGGCAATAATGACTCTCAGAGGTGTCACATTTTTGGCAGATTCTGAAAATAAGAAAACTGCATTACTTGGAAAGATGTGGATCATGACTGCACAGATTGATTTTGCACTATCAGGCATTCAAATCACATGGGATCTCCAGATGTTCTATGGGGCTATTTCCTTCACTGTTCATTCAGGAGCAGTTGCAGGTTTCAAAGAATTCCTTCAGACCATAAAACCATATTCAGTCTACAGAGATGAGTTTCTGCATGATGTTTGGGAACAATCATTTGATTGTTCATTTCCAAAACCAGAGTTACATGAAATACACAGTAGGAAATGCAATGGGGAGATGAAGCTGGAGGATCTTCCTGGGCCTGTGTTTGAAATGGAAATGACTGGCCAAAGCTATAGTATCTACAATGCCGTTTATTCTGTGGCTCATGCTTTGCAGGCTCTACTCATTTTGAGGTTCACAAAGAAAAACACCATGATGGATAAAAAACTTGATCTTCCAGATCTGCAGTCTTGGCAGGTATTCTTTCTCCACTGAACGCTTCCTTTATTGCAATGAGAAGTCTGATGTAGAATTATGTTTGGAACCAATTATGCAAAGTTTTAATATTTTATGCTTGTGGAATAAAGTTATTTATAAAGAGGATGGGCTCCAGGATGAGTCCAAAGCTCAGAATATGGTCTTGATGACTGACCCAGATTGAATCCTGCAGTAAAGTTAATGTGTGATCATTGAAAAGCTACTATATATATCATGATTCCTAATGAGAAGGAAGGATTCACTGGAGAAGAGCCTAATGCTGGGAAAGATTGAGGGCAATAGAAGAAGGGGACGAAAGAGAATGAGATGGCTGGATGGAGTCACTGAAGCAGTAGGTGTGAATTTAAATGGACTCCAGAAGATTGTAGAGGACAGGAAGACCTGGAGGAACGTTGTCCATGGGGTCGCGATGGGTAGGACACGACTTCGCAATTAGCAACAACAAAAATATCATGATTAATGTGTTAATAGGGTTTGTGTAGGAAGTCATAAGAATTTGCACAGTAAGAGATGGTTGAAATGAAGTCCTTGATCACTTCCATTTTGGTTGTCTACAAAAGTTATCAATAGTCCAAGTTACTTCTGTTTGGCTCATGGTGGAGAAACTGAGCATATTCTCGCTATCAGAATTCAAGAAGGATGCACCGATAGATGGTCCTTTTCAGCTATGGCCTTCACCCTTTGGAAAAACTATCTTTGAAAGAATCTCTCTCTTTGTCCTATCTATAGAAGAACACTGAAGACTCACATTCTAAAAGCAATCCAAACCAAATTTATCTCTCCCAGGCTCCAAAATAGCTTTGTACCAATTAGGAAGGAAAAGTTGAAGATAAGACGAGATACTGTTGAAGTTTAATTAAACAAAAAAAATGTGCTCTTTTTATTATACTTTTGTTTCTTGACGTTGTTTCTTGTCCTTCCTTAAAATAATATGAATTTAATAATAGAATACACCTGTACATATCTGTGTAATATTTGTGATCAGTTTTCTAGGTGTACCTGTCTGATAATTGTTATAGAAATGGGAAGAATGTATCAATGAAACTTGAATATACTGGTCTCCTCTCCATTATTATCCTTTTAATTCCCTCTCTTTTTATCTCTTTTAAGTAGCTCCATCCATTTCTTCAAGGCATTTCTTTTAACAATTCAGCTGGGGAGAGAGTGTCCCTGAATGAAGAAGGAGCAGAAACAGGTGGATTCGACATAATTAATTTCATCCCTTTTCCAAACAGATCCTTTCAGAGAGTTAGAGTTGGAAAGATAGATCCTCATGCTCCAAAAGGGAAGAAATTATTCATTGATGAAGAGAGGATTGTCTGGCATCCAGCTTTTAACCAGGTAAGGACACATTTAATGGACTGTGTGTGATCCATTATGATACCATGAAAATGACTTTAAAGCCATATTGAACATAGTCTCTTTATAAATCTAATTTCTCTTTCTGAATTTTTTAAAAAAACTTATATTCTGTACAAATGCTGACCATGTTCAAGCATTTACCCAAACTGATAAAACGACATTACAATGTAAAAGCCAGATTTTCATATTTGAGCTGCATTTCCATTTGAAATTATGGGAGTCACGTTGTTTCCATAAGATTGTCATCAGGCACATTTATTCACTCACCCTGCTCTTCTTCAAGCAAGCCATTGAAATTCTTTCTCTCCATAAAGGAGAATAACTAAGAGAAGGACAAGGGGGGACATGATAGCAGTGTTCCAATATCTCAGGGGCTGCCATAAAGAAGAGGGAATTAAGCTATTTTCCAAAGCACCTGAAGGCAGGACAAGAAGCAACGGGTGGAAACTAATCAAGGAGAGAAGCAACCTAGAACTAAGGAGAAACTTCCTGACAGTGAGAACAATTAATCAGTGGAACAGCCTGCCTCCAGAAGCAGTAAATGCTCCAACACTGGAAGTTTTTAAGAAGAGACTGGACAGCCATTTGTCCGAAATGGTATAGGGTTTCCTGCCTGAGCAGGGGGTTGGACTAGATGACCTCCAAGGTCCCTTCCAACTTTACTATTATTACTATTACTAATAATTAGGATTTTTTTATTAAAAAAATCTCTTTTTGAAAAACCAGGTACTTCCAATTTCTCTGTGTAATGATCCTTGTTCCCCTGGAAATTGGAAGAAAGGGACAGAAGAAAAAGAATTCTGTTGCTATGACTGTGTTCCATGCCCAGAAGGAAAGATTACAAATCAAAATGGTAAGTTAAACCAGGGGTCCCCAATCCCTTCTCCGAGGACCAGTACTCAGCCATGGCATGCCAGCAACAAAAAAGCAAAGCCCCATCCTCGGGATGCAGGCAGCATACAAAACCACACACACTCCAGTCCATGGAAAAACCTCTCTCCATGGAACCAGTCTCTGGTGCCCAAAAGGTTGGGGACCTCTGAGTTAAACAATCCACCATGTTTTCATTAAATACCCCTAAGAAAACAAACTGTGTTAGCATGCATATAATTAATAGTTTTACTAGTTCTTCAGAGTGAATAGTCTTTTTTTCTGGATCACAATTTATTGTTCAGGACTCAAAGATTGCCCATGATATTTTGGCAGGTAATGTTTCCTATACAGGGCCTATCTATATGTGTCTGTCTGTCTGTCTGTCTGTCTGTCTGTCTGTCTGTCTGTCTGTCTGTCTGTCTGTCTGTCTGTCTGTCTATCTATCTATCTATCTATCTATCTATCTATCTATCTTTCTAATCTATCATCTAATCTAGTTAATCTACCACCTATCTCTCTATCATCCATCTGTCTGTCTGTCTATCTATCTATCTATCTATCTATCTATCTATCTATCTATCTATCTATCTATCTATCTATCTATCTATATCATCTAATCTATTTAATCTATCACCTATCTATCTATCTATCTATCTATCTATCTATCTATCTATCTATCTATCTATCTATCATCTGTGTCTGTCTATTTTATCATCTATCATTCATCTCTCTCTCTCTCTCATTTACCATCTTTTATCTGTACATTCAGTCATTGATCTTCTATTATGATCTATAACTATTCATCCATTTTTCACATTTTAAAATTGTTTGTATTAGTTGTTCTTTTTCTAAAGATTGTTCACAGAAGAAACAAAATATCATGATTTTTCTAATAAACTCAGGAAATATTAAACATTTCTTTAAAAATTCTACCTTATGGTGACAATATTCATAACTTTGATGAAAACCTAACCATTGTTAAGTCCAGCTAAGAAAGTTACATAGTTACTATCTGAATGGAAGATTACCAGCCAATGTGTACAGTAGATTGGGAATTAAAGAACTAATTGGGGAAAAACAGGAACAATTTATTTTCTTCTTTTCAGAAAACATGAATATATCATTGAAGTCTATGGGCATTGAATTAACTCAGAAACTTGTTTATCTTTTCTTCCTCTTTGTTTATGGGCTATATGTAATTGAAATAAGGAGAATCGACTTAGATAAAGTTTTATTTAAAATTTAAATCAATGTTAGTCTAAAGCAGGGGTTCTCAATCTGTGGACCATGGCCCACTACCAGGCTGTGGTCTTCTGGCCAGCAGGCTGTGGAACAGGCTGGCCAGTGCATGCATGTGTGTGCGTGTGCTCATCCCCACTCACACTAGCACCACTGCCACTATGCAAATGGGGTGCCACGTGGTGAAAACAGGGCACTGCATGGCAAAAATGGGGTGCCACATGGTGAAAATGAGGCAAGTGCTAGCAATTGTCACACAGGCACTAGCACCACCCCATTTGCATCATGCATGCTCACAGCCCCTTGTGTGTGTGCGTGCATATGTGCATAAATTGCTTCCCCCTCTCTTTCCCTCTGGTCTGCTAGCTGAGAAATGTTGGAGACCTCTATACTAAAGCTCAAGAAACAGGCTTTTGATTGCTTCAGGTCACTTATCAGAGCATACATGGAGACATTTGTTTCACTGGATCTGCCTTCTAAGCCTTCTCTCCTATAAACTTGAATGTAAGGGAAAGAAAAGTTTCATCAGACAAAGAAAAGTTTGTGAATAGATCAGATATTCTACCCTCAAAGCGACATAGGATGGATATTTGTAGAATTCTACCTTGGTGTCTCCTACCTATGTTTTTCGCATAGAACACAAAAGGATTGTAAAGATTAGAATAAAGTACAGGGATCAGATTTATATGCCTCTCATATTTTACAGAAAACTTAGGTGACTCTTTTTGCTTAAAGATCCCACACTTTATTCAAATAGAAAGACTGACCACTCCTTACTTTAACCCTATAGTATATTCTATAGGAAAGAGAAAAATTAAAAGAATTTAAATGAATTAAAGTGGTTTGCTCCTCAGAGTCAGTACTGCTGTTTTTGTCACTAAAGTCTTATATTTTATCATCAAAGTTTTTTCTCCATATTTTAGAAATGGGAAAAGTTCAAAAGTTTTATATTAAAATAAACTTGAAATTTTTGGAAAGGATTCCTTTTCAAATAATAATTAACTTGCTCATTGTTTTTTCTTTTATAATAAATACTGAATAATACAACTGAGAAAAAAACTGCATTTTCATATAAAAAAGATTCCACAAGTTAACAGTTGAAGAATTCAAAATGAATAATAGTTGGCATACATACAGAAAGTAATTATAAGAAATATTGAATGCCTAGATGAGAAATTCCTTTATTTTTTTTCCAGATATGGAAGATTGTTTTGAATGTGCAGAAGATCATTACCCAAATAAAGAAAAAAACAGATGCATCCTAAAATCAGTGGCCTTTCTAACTTTTGAAGAAAACTTAGGAATTGGTTTAGCCTCAACTGCTCTTTGTTTCTTCTTCTTGACCTCTTGGGTTCTTGGAACTTTTATTAAGTACAGGGACACTCCTATTGTCAAAGCCAACAATCGGTCCCTCACCTACACCTTACTTGTCTCTCTTCTACTTTGTTTTCTCTCCTCTTTGTTCTTCCTCAGCCAACCTGGCAAAATGACCTGCCTTCTCCGGCAATCAACCTTTGGAATCACGTTCTCAGTGGCTATTTCTAGTGTGCTGTCCAAAACCATCACTGTGGTTGTTGCTTTCATGGCCACTAAACCAGGATCTCAGATGAGACGATGGATGGGGAAAAGATTGGCCTTTTCTACTGTCTTTTCCTGTTCTCTCTTTCAAGTATGTATTTGTATGCTTTGGTTGTCAATATCACCCCCATTCCCTGAGTTAGACATGCAGTCAGAATCCCAAGAAATTATTTTACAATGCAATGAGGGGTCAGCTTTGTTCTTCTATTGTGTGCTGGGATATATGGGTATCTTGGCTATTGCCAGCTTTATTGTGGCTTTTCTTGCCCGTACATTACCTGACAGCTTCAATGAAGCCAAGTTCATCACATTCAGCATGTTAGCCTTTTGCAGTGTTTGGGTGTCCTTCTTTCCAGCCTATTTGAGCACAAAAGGAAGAGCCATGGTAGCTGTGGAGATCTTCTCCATCTTGTCCTCTAGTGCTGCATTACTGGGATGCATATTTTTGCCAAAATGCTACATCATTGTTTTACAGCCACAACTCAACCACCGGAAGCAACTCATAAAGAAGAATTAGTGTACCTTGTGTTCTTTTTCAGTAGGAGAAATTGTTTTCCAAAAAGAATGAGAAGTCTTCTTGCTATGTAGAGAAAACATATAGAAGTTTTTCTTTCTATCAAAGGAGATTCATAGAATATTATTCTTACTCTAAGTTTAATAAGGAAATAGTTGTGTTGTGTGCCCCTAATACTCTATCCACTTTATCACAGGGTCAAATTGTTCCCAACAGGTTAAGTCTGTTTTCCAAGCATCTCTAATGGACTTGTACCATCCTTGGACTCAAACTGAGAGCAAATCTGATCCATCAGCTATTGCTCCTCTGCAAAGTCCGGAAGATGATAATCTGAATCCTCCTTCCTGAGGAGGGACTGGATGATCTTGAAAAGGTTAAAGATGCAATAAGTGCAGAGAAATATTGATTTTCACTGCTCTTAACACCATAAAGTAGGTCTTAATCAGAATTCTGACCTGTGGTAGGTCAGAATCATTCTTTTTCTTCAGCAGCTCTCTAGCCATCTCTTGGCCCTTTACAATACCCTCAGCTCCTCCATTAACAATGACGAATGTCAGGTCTCATAGGCCAGAAGAGGGACATTTTTGGGGTCCTGTCCAGGGTGTCAGAAATTCTTTAGTCCATCTGTCATCAAGGGCGGGGGGGGGCAAACATAAGAAAATCTCAAGGCCACCATGTCTTGGTCTGATCATGACAGAGGGGATTTTGACAGATAACATTGCCACTGCTCTGACAAGATCAATCCTGTAGTATGACCATGGTCTTAATTTGGCATGGATGACCTGGATAGGCCCATGGTTGTCATGGTGGCCATGAATTCCTGAGCTTCTTCCAAGATCAAGCAGCATGCCAAGCAGATTGAAGTCCCTCAGGACTATAAGCCTGAGGAACTTGACTATCAAGTCTGAGATGGCCTCCAGGAGCTCAGGTAGGGGGTTTGCTATATAGCAAGGAGACTAGAATAGGTTTTGTTGTCTTCACCTTGAGCTGAATTTTACTGAGAGAATTCACTCTTCTTAATGTGCTTCTGGGAGATATATTCTTCCAATATTTCATACGTACTTTGACTCGAGTGCAAAAAGAATAGTAAGGATCAGAAAGGAAGGCTTCTTTCATTTATTGGACTTCCTCTCTGGCTTCTGTTGTTTCAGTGGCACTTAGCTATTCACAAAATATCACTAGTTTAGGAAAGCATGTGGGAAGTTCCTCTTCCTGATATTTGATTCTCTTGCACTTTCACATGACTAATTTCCTCAATGTCCCATGTCATATCTATGAAATTATTGCTTCACCATACTAATAGCATTCATAGTATTCATGGTGGTACAGAAATTTTCTCTGGCCTAATATGCAAAATTAAGATAAGGGTCAAAGATTACAAAGAAAAGACCTTACAAAGACTGAAATCATTAAATGCTATAACCAATTCAACCTCTTGGCCACTAAAGCCCACCAATATATTCCTTCTACCACTGTTCCCATAATCTGCTTGAGTTTTGTTTGATAATGTTCTCCCATCTTAAGTATATAGTTGAAATGAAAAGCAATTGAAAATTTTAGTTTAGGGACTGCTAGGTAAAAGAGAATGGGGAGATGGGACTAAGGGAGAAATAGCTGGTAAACAAAATTAAGGTCCAGCCAAATTGGATCAAAAAGGGATGAATGGATGCAGTGAAAGTTGAAATTGTCCAAGGAGTCTGCTGCTATTTATCTATACTAATATCATTCTTTGGTCTTGTGTTGTATTTGTATTTTTGGTTAGCAACTCTTTGGTGCCCTCCAAAGGAAACCTTTCAAATTTAAGCACACAGAGAGAATTCTCTCCCTCTGCATTTCTCATATAGTAAAACAAAGCTCTGCCTTCTGCCATTAAGCTGATGATCTGAAGAGAGAAGTTTGAAATAAATGTTGGGCTCCATTGCTTCTTTCTCTTTGTCCATTCCATCAGCTAGATATCTACAACAAATTCACACTGGCTGCATCTTCATTTGTGAGTTTTTCAATATTTGCCAGCTGCCACCTTATGCTTGCTTGTGCTTTGCTGTTATGTGGTGACAGACTGCCATGAACTATGGGGAGGGAAAATGAAGGTGGGAATGGTTGGGGAAATGAAAGTAAGTGCTTTATCTCCTTGAGACACTGCCTCAAGTTCACCCAGCTGGAAGAAGGAGAGGACTGCATTCCAAACTGTGCTTAGACTGACCATTATGAAAACTTCTTGCATGGACCTGATTGGTTACATTGGGGTGGACAATGACAGATAGTTAAGGGAGGAAAAGTAGAACTTATGGATTTGGGCATGTGATTCTCAAGTCTGGCTTTGCAATACTGCAATACATTTGACCTCTAATAAACTATACCTTTCTCAACAAATTTCTGTTTAGAAATTCCAATTTCTGTGGAATTGCCTCTTTTCTCCTTTATCCACTCCATCAAATAGATCCTTATAGTGAATTCATGCTTGATGAGTTTTAATTTGTGAGTTTTCCAACACTGCTGTGTAAAATGAAATCTGATATTGTGAGTTAGGGAGCAGTGGGGGAGAGAGAGGGGAAAAAAGAAAAAAAACGAGAACAACTTTCATCTCTTTGGAAATTGTGAGGTGTAGATGATCACAAATTTTACTATGGGGTTAAACCCTCTGCTGGAATTAGTCTCCAAAATGTTAGAAGCCCACAGTAAGATCTAAGCCTACAGATACCTGTGCCTTTCCAAATAGAATTTAAAAAAATGTACTCACTGTCATGGCTAATGTTAGTAAAAATGTCACCCAACCTATAAATTGTGGAAACAATAGAGGTATCCCCTTCCCTTCTATAAAGAACATATAAAGAACAGTTGCTGGAATTGGGTATGACTAGTCTAATAAAAAGAAGGACTAGGGGTGACATGATAGCAGTGTTCCAGTATCTCAGGGGTTGCCACAAAGAAGAGGGAGTAAAGCTATTTAAGGAGAGAAGCAACCTAGAACTAAGAAAACATTTCCTGACAGAATAATTAACCAGTGGAACAACTTGCCTCTAGAAGTTATGAATGTTCCAACATTGGAAGTTTTTAAGAAGAGATTGGACAACCATTTGTCTGAAATGGTATAAGGCTTCCTGCTTGAGCAGGGGATTGGACTAGAAGATCTCCAAGTTCCCATTCTTCTCTTCTCTTCTCTTCTCTTCTCTTCTCTTCTATTCTATTCTATTCTATTCTATTCTATTCTATTCTATTCTATTCTATTCTATTCTGTTCTATGGGGGATGGGGAAAGAAATAATGGAAAACCTCTTAGAATGAGGGAATGACATAACATAACCTGGAATTAAGGAGAAACTTCCTGACTGTGAGGACAATTAACAGTGGAAGAGCTTGCTTTCAGAAATCATGGGCGCTCCATCACTTGAGAATTTTAAGAAGAGGCTAGACAGTCACTTGTCTGAGATGGTATAGATTCCCTGCTTGAGCAGGGGGCTGGATTAGAAGACCTCCAAGGTCCCTTCCAGCTTCTATTCTATTCTATTCTATTCTATTCTATTCTATTCTATTCTATTCTATTCTATTCTATTCTATTCTATTCTATTCTTGTTAACACTATGCAAAGGAAGATGGACTGCATTTATCATTTGTTGTGAGAAATAATATGAATTTAAAAAATCATGTCTATTTTGTATTGTCAACCCTCTCTATACATTGTATAGAGGTGGAGAAGTTAGCAACTAAAAAAAACATATTTTTCAGCTGTGTCTTCTCTCACAAAAAACAAAATAATTATCTCCTACAGGAATCACCACATTTTCCTAATTAGACAAAAACATCAAATACTGCACAGAAGGCTATATAAATTCAACAACAATCATTGTATCTGTGTGAGTATAAAGTAACACTTGAACCACAACAATATTGGCTCATGGGTGATAAAGGCTGTGTGTCAGACTCATTGCTACAAATTGCCTCTCTCTCTTCTCCTCTGCCAGAATACCAGAATACCTGATAGCTCTTAGATTTATATACCTCTTAGCACTCTCTAAGCAGTTTTCAGAGTCAGCATATTGTCTCCAATAATTTGGGTCCTCATTTTACCAACCTCAGAAGAATGGAAGGCTGAGTCAACCTTGAGCCGGTCAGGATTGAACTGCGAAACTGCAGGCAGCCAGCAGGTAGCAGAAGTAGCCTGCAGTACTGCATTCTAAACACTGTGCCATCACGGCTTTTACTGATATTAAAACACAAATTTGCATTCTCTTGGATCTTCAAATAGACAATGGTAAAGTTTCTGATTAGGTGCACTCTCAGATGCACATCTTGAATTAATTACCGAATTAACCATTGGAATAATACAAAATTCCCTATGATAAAGGATAGGATAGGATAGGATAGGATAGGATAGGATAGGATAGGATAGGATAGGATAAGATAGGAGTCAGAGACATTTTGCCTATAACAATGAAGTTAAGATGTTTCTCCTTTTAATATTTTTAGTGAAAAAAAATAGTTAGTCTGAGCTGCCCTAGAAGTGATGCTTTCCCTGTTCCAACACAAGTGGTACCAGCCTGGTGACCTCATCATTGCTGGAATGATGTCCTACATCTTTTACCAATTTTATGAAATTCAATTTAAGGAACATCCTTGTATAAAGCCTTATGACTTACCACTATAAGGATTTTTATTTCTTTTTTTAATCTTACTCAGTTTCCCCAAAATTGCTTGTACAATATGAGTAAAAGGTATTTCAGCATAAATGTAGGCTTTATCTAAGCCTTCTCTGTCTTTCAAATGTTTATAGTACTGGGAGAAGATATAAAGTAAATAAAGTAAAACTCTTTAAGTTTTTGACATCAAATGTATGAAACTTCTGTGCAAGAAATCATTTGAAGAACACTTAGTGAGTGTAAGATTTTTTTTTTAAAAAAAAACATTCTGCATTGTCACTTTTCACAAAACATACAATAAACGACTCATACCTGCAGGGCCTCTTCATATTCTTTTTTGTGGGGAAAAAATGGTAGAAAATAAATGTGATAATTTGAATAAAAGCACCACTTTTATTCCTAGTAGTATATCCTTGTTGCAAAAAAGGAAATACTATGGAAAAAATAAATTTGAACTTTGTACAAATTATTGGCCATTTTGGAAAGCCTATTATTTTCCTACTTCTACTAGATATAGAAATGTTTGTTATTCACATAGAAATCATGTCACAAACTGTCAACTTCCTTTCTGAATAATTTAAATTATTTGCAGTGTAATAACCAAATTCTATCAACATATCCTGGCCCTGGCCTTTGCTGTGAAAGAGATCAGTGAGAACTCCCAGATCTTACCAAACATCACTCTTGGGTTCCACATCTGTGACAGTTACCACAGCTCAATGATGACCTATCACACTACTCTAGATCTGCTTTTCAAATCCCAGGAATTTGTCACTAACTATAAATGTGATAGCCGGTGAAAGGACCCACCCCACTTTGCATCTTAAGAAGACAGAACTCTTGGAATAATTCTTCCAACAGGAATCCTTTATTAAGAAGTGGTTGCAGGCGTGCTAGACAGGACTTGTGGTCCAAGCTCTCCCATTCAAGGTTTTAAGGGGTTCCCAGCAGTCCCACCCAATCACCCCCCCCTTCCAGTGATAGTTTCAGGCATCACAATTCCACCCCTTTGTTCCTTTCTTCCGTCTGGATGGAGACTTCAGATAAACTACATGAAAGGTAAATAGCCCCCTTTGTTATGGTAAGGTTCTTTGGTGCTAGTTACATTCAAACTCTTTGAGGTTGCAATAAACACATTCAATTCCTTAGAAGTATACTGAAGGAAGTGAGGGCCATAAAGCCCCTTTTGTTCTCCCCCTTCTCTCCCTCTTATGGCAGAATCCAGAGAAGGCAGAATTGGGGTTTTCTATATTTGATGATTAAAGATGAAATATAATTGGATTCTGACAGCCGGAAGAATCTCATGGCCATCATTGGAGGATTAGGTTTTGATACATCATCTTATATTGATGAAATTGTAGGTTTCTTCAAAATTCCACAAGTAAGTTCTGAAGGGGTTGAGAAGAAAATTCTTAATCTGATTGTTGCTATGGAATAATTCATGAGAATCAAAGATTAGGCTTAGGTTTGTGTTAAGATGTTCTACGTGGCTTAAGATCTACTTAATTTTAGCAATCTTTTCTGAAACTACATTGCCAATTTTATGAAGTATGTATCCAGGGACATTCAATAATTGAGGGAAGTTTTGAATATAGTAGGCCTTGCTCCCATTAAAACAATTGATCTCTTATATGTGTTTGAAATAATTCCAAGAAATTTCTTTTCTATATTAGCATTTAGAAGAATTTCAGGAAAATAATTTCTTCCTTGGATATATTTTATATGAAAACCTAGATCAGGACAATTAGATTTGATCTAACAACTCAACCCCCTTTATGGATTACTGTCTTGTCATGGCGAAGGGGCTTGGCAACTCAATGAAGCTATAAGCTATGCCGTGCAGGGCCACCCAAGATCGACAGGTCATAGCAGAGAGTTCTGACAAAATGTGATCCACTGGAGAAGGAAATGGCAAACCACTCCAGTATCTTTGCCATGAAAAGCCCATGGACAGTACTAAAAGGCAAAAAGATATGATGCTGGAAGATGAGCCCCTCAGGTTGGAAGGTGTCCAATATGCTACTGGGGAAGAGCAGAGGGCTAGTACTAGTAGCGCCAGAAAGAATGAAGTGACTGGGCCAAAGCCGAAAGGACGCTCAGCTGTGGATATATCTGGTGGTGAAAGGAAAGTCCAATGCTGTAAAGATTTTTTTCCATAGGAACCTGGAATGTAAGATCCATGAATCAAGGCAAGCTAGATGTAGTAAAAAAAGAGATGACAAGACTGAACATCGACATCTTAGGAATCAGTGAATTAAAATGGACAGGAATGGGTGAATTTAACTCAGATGACCATCAGGTATACTACTGTGGGCAAGAATCCCTCAGAAGAAATGGATTAGCCTTCATAGTCAATAAAAGAATACGAAAAGCAATACTGGGATACAATCCCCAAAATGACAGAATGATCTCAATTCGAATCCAAGGCAAACCATTCAATATCACAATAGTCCAAATCTATGCCCCAACCACTGGTGCTGAAGAGGATGAAATTGACTGATTCTATGAAGCCCTACAGCACCTTATAGAATTAACACCAAAAAATGATGTCCTTATCATCATGGGGGATTGGAATGCTAAGGTAGGAAGCCAAATAACAACCGGAATAACAGGCAAGTTTGGCCTTGGAGTACAAAATGAAGCAGGGCACAGGCTGATAGAATTTTGTCAAGAGAATACGATAGTCATAACAAACACTCTTTTCCAACAACCCAAGAGACGGCTCTACACAAGGACATCACCAGATGGACAACATAGAAATCAGATCGACTATGTGCTCTGCAGCCAAAGATGGAGAAGCTCTATACAGTCAGTAAAAACAAGACCAGGAGCTGACTGTGGCTCAGATCATGAGCTTCTCATTGCAAAATTTAGGCTTAAATTGAAAAAAGTAGGGAAAAGCACTAGGCCACTCAGGTATGAACTAAATCATATTCCTGATGAATATACAGTAGAGGTGACAAATAGATTTAAAGAATTAGATCTGATAGACAGAGTGCCTGAAGAACTATGGATGGAAGTTCGCAACATTGTACAAGAGGTAGCAACTAAAACCATCCCAAAGAAAAAGAAATGCAAGAAAGCAAAATGGCTGTCTGAGGAAGCTTTGCAAATAGCTGAGGAAAGAAGGGAAGCGAAAGGCAAAGGAGAAAGAGAAAGATACACCCAATTGAATGCAGAATTCCAGAGAGTAGCTAGAAGAGATAAGAATGCCTTCTTAAATGAACAGTGCAAAGAAATAGAAGAAAACAACAGAATAGGGAGGACCAGAGATCTCTTCAAGAAAATTGGAGATATGAAGGGAACGTTTCATGCAAAGATGGGCATGATAAAGGACCAAAATGGAAAGGACCTAACAGAGGCAGAAGAGATTAAGAAGAGATGGCAAAACTACACAGAAGAACTATACAAGAATGAGCTTAATGTCCCAGATAACCACAATGAGATGGTCACTGACCTCAAACCAGATATCCTAGAATGTGAAGTGAAATGGGCCTTAGAAAATCTGAGCAACAACAAAGGAGGTGACAGTATTCCAGCTGAGCTATTCAAAATCTTAAAAGACGATGCAGTAAAAGTGCTACACTCAATTTGCTAGCAAATTTGGAAAACTCAACAGTGGCCACAGGATTGGAAAAGGTCAGTTTACATTCCAATTCCAAAGAAAGGCAATGCCAAAGAATGTTCAAACTATCGCACCATTGCTCTCATTTCACATGCTAATAAAGTTATGCTTAAAATCCTACAAGCTAGACTCCAGCAGTATGCGGATCGAGAACTACCAGAAGTACAGGCAGCATTTCGAAGAGGCAGAGGAACTAGAGATCAAATTGCCAACATACGCTGGATCATGGAGAAAGCTAGGGAGTTCCAGAAAAACATCTACTTCTGCTTCATTGACTATGCTAAAGCCTTTGATTGTGTGGATCACAACAAATTGTGGCAAGTTCTTAAAGAGATGGGAGTACCAGACCATCTCATTTGTCTCTTGAGAAACTTATATGCGGGTCAAGAAGCAACAGTGAGAACTGGACACGGAACCACTGATTGGTTCAAAATTGGAAAAGGAGTCCGGCAAGGCTGTATACTGTCGCCCTGCCTATTTAACTTATATGCAGAGCACATCATGAGAAAGGCAGGGCTAGATGAATCAAAAGTTGGAATTAAGATTGCCGGGAGAAATATCAACAACCTAAGATATGCAGATGATACCACTCTAATGGCAGAAAGTGAAGAGGAACTAAAGAGCCTCTTGATGCGGGTGAAGAAGGAGAGTGCAAAAGTTGGCTTGAAACTCAACGTTAAGAAAACCAAAATCATGGCATCCGGCCCTCTCAATTCCTGGCAAATAGATGGGGAAGATATGGAGGTAGTGACAGATTTTATTTTTCTGGGCTCAAAGATCACCTCAGATGGGGACTGCAGCCAAGAAATTAAAAGACGCTTGCTCCTGGGGAGGAAAGCTATGGCAAATCTAGACAGCATACTAAAAAGCAGAGACATCACCCTGCCAACAAAAGTGCGTATAGTCCAGGCCATGGTTTTCCCAGTTGCAATGTATGGCTGTGAAAGTTGGACATAAGAAAGGCTGAGCGCCAAAGAATTGAGGCCTTTGAACTATGGTGCTGGAGAAGACTCCTGCGAGTCCCTTGGACTGCAAGGCGTTCAAACTGGTCAGTCCTAGAGGAGATCAACCCCGACTGCTCTTTAGAAGGCCAGATCCTGAAGTTGAAACTCAAATACCTTGGCCATCTAACGAGAAGGAAGGACTCACTGGAGAAGGGCCTAATGCTCGGAAAGATTGAGAGCAATAGAAGAAGGGGACGACAGAGAATGTCTGGATGGAGTCACTGAAGCAGTAGGTGTGAACTTAAATGGACTCCAGAAGATGGTAGAGGACAGGAAGACCTGGAGGAACGTTGTCCGTGGGGTCGCAATGGGTCGGACACGACCTCGCAATTAACAACAACAACAAAACAACTCAACAGAATACTACTCTACTTTCTTGCAGTTGACATACTGTTCATTAGCCCAAGATGCATTTGAGAACAGTAAGCTCTCTTCACTTTATTTCATGGTCCCAAAAGAGGATCATCAATACGTTGGGATTATCCAACTGCTTCACCACTTCAACTGGACTTGGATTGGTATTTTTGCAGTTGACAACAATGATGGAGAACACTTTTTACGGAAAATGGAGCCCTTACTTTTACAAAATGGAACCTGTTCATTGTTCATACAAAGGCGTTCACAACTGGTCCACTTGGAAGACTACACAGAATTTTACTACACAGTTTCAAGTATTTCTATCAATCTGATGAATAACAAAGCCAATGCATTTCTTGTCTATGGAGAATCATTGGCAATAAAATGGCTAAGAGTTGTTACATTTCTGGCAGATCCTGAAAATAAGGAAATTGCATTATTTAGAAAGGTGTAGATCACAACTGCACAGATTGATTTCGTACTATCAGGCATTCAAATCAATAGGGATCTCCAGATCTTCCATGGGGCTACAGTATTTCCTTCACTGTTCATTCAAGAGCAGTTGCAGGTTTCAAAGAATTCAAAGAAACTTGAATATGATGTTCCATTCCTCTATTATGTAGGAATGAGAAAAATAAGTGAATGAAACTTGAATATGATGTTCCATTCTCTTATTCTTTTTCAAGCAGCTTCATTCATTTCTTCAAGGCATTTCTTTTAACAATTCAGCTGAGGAGACAGTCTTCCTGAATGAGAAAGGGAAAGAAACAGGTGGATTTGACATCACCAACTTGATCACATTTCCAAACAGATCCTTTCAAAGAGTAAAAATTGCGAAGATGGATCCCACGGCTCCAAAAGGGAAGAAATTATTCATTGATGAAGAGAGGATTGTCTGGCACCCAGTTTTTAACCAGGAATTGAGGCATTTAATCAACCCTGCTTTAATCCATTAGTGAACATCAGAAATACAATTTCTATTTTTAAAATAAAATAAAAACTGGCATATTCTTTGCAAATATTGTTAATGGTCAAGCATTCATAAAATTGACAAAATAACATTACAATGTAAAAGCCACATTTGTATATTTGGTTTGCATTTCCATTTGCATACAAAACACTTTTCACAGCATTGTAACATACAGGACCTTTTGCACAACACTGTAATTTCTACATCTTTTTAATGTCCACTATAAAATCTAGTTGATTCAATGCTCATTTGGGAAGTCAAAAATAATTTCAGTGCATTAAGAAGAAATATCAGAAACTGTTTTACAAAACCCTCCTTTTCAAAACATTTTCATGTTTGTCACCAGGTTCTTCTACTTTCTAGATGCAATGATGTTGTTTCCCTGGAAATTGGAAGAAAGGGATTGAGAGGATCAGTTCTGCTGCTATGACTGTGTTCTATGCCCTGAAGGGAAGATTTCAAATCAAAATGGTAGGGTAGGAATTCTACCAATTTTCATTGTTGTTGTTGTTAATTGCGAAGTCGTGTCCGACCCATCGCGACCCCATGGACAACGTTCCTCCAGGTCTTCCTGTCCTCTACCAATTTTCATTAGACTTAAGCAAACTTGAATATATAAGTTTAGGATGCATAAAATTAGTAAAGTGATTTTTCAATAATTTAGAAGGTATAGAGGACAAATTCCTTGATTTTTCTTCCAGATATGTATGACTGTTTTGAATGTTCAGAAGATCATTATCCAAATAAAGAAAATAAAGAATGTATCCTGAAATGGGTGGTGTTTCTAATCTTTGAAGAAACCTTAGGAAATGGTTTTGTTTCTTCTTCTTCACATCTTGGGTACTTGGAACTTTTATTAAGCACAGGGATACTCCCATTGTCAAAGCCAACAACTGGTCCCTCACCTACACCTTACTTGTTTCTCTTCTGCTCTGTTTTCTCTCATCCTTGTTGTTCCTTGTTCAACCCGGCAAAGTGACCTGCCTTCTCTGACCATCAATGTTTGGCATCAGTTTCTCAGTGGCAATTTCTATTGTATTGGCCAAAACCATCACTGTAATTGGTACTTTCATGGCCAGTAAACCAGGATCGCAAATGAGGGAATGGGTGGGAAAAGATTGGCTTTTTGTACTGTCCTTTCCTGTTCTCTCTTACAAGTGTGTATTTGTATTCTTTGGCTGTCGACATCTCCACCATTTTCTGAGATGGACATGCATTCAGAGCTCCAAGAAATTATTTTACAGTGTAATGAGGGGTCAGCTTTCTTTTTCTATTGTGTCTTAGGCTACATGGGTGTCTTGGCCATCACCAGCTTTGTTGTTCCTTTTCTTGTCCATAAATTACCTGACAGCTTCAATGAAGCCCAATTCATCACCTTAAGCATGTTGATATTTTGCAGAGTGTGGATCTCCTTCTTTCCAGACTCTCTGAGCACAAAAGAAAAAGCCATGGTAGCTGTGGAGGTCTTCTCCATCATGTATTCCAGTGCTGCATTACTGGATACATATTCTTGCCAAAATGTTACATCATAGTTTTCCAGCCTGAGCTAAACTATAGGGAGAAATTCATAAACAGGAATTAGTACATCATATGATATTTCTGGTTCAGAAAAATTCCTGAAAAAAGAAATAGAAAGATAGTTTGCACTTTACAGGAAATATATACAGTACAAAACTTATAGAATCATAGAAGTTTTTATTCCTAGGAAAGAATGATTTATATAGAATATTTTTCATTATTAAGACTTACTGCTCATTCTAGAATAAGTGTTCATTTTGCTGCAATTTCACTAGTTTGCAAGATTTTTCAACACAGCTGTTGAACTAGACTTTCATAACGTAGCTTTCCTGGTTGCTATTAGGGTATTTCAGATATTGTGTTAAACTATATCCAATGTTTTCAGAGACATTTTCATGGATTTTATACTTTTGATTCATAAAGCATTACATAAATATAGTAAAATGCTAATTAAAATTTGATGGGTATATATTTAATATAGTATATCAGTATAGGATTTGTTAGAGTTCTTTGAAATGTACTTGTACTATACATTTAAAAGCATTTTTTAAAACTGCTTCATACTGGGTAATAACCTTACACTCTCTTTCCATTAATTTATATTTCCACTGTAATCTGTTATCAGGTGTTAATGATATGGGACATTTATTGAAATGATATGAAATGTATTCTTCCTTCTGTCTCATCCTTTTTTCTAAGTGTATGCTTACCAATAAACATAATAAAGAATGATTTGGTTTAAAATAAGAAGTCTGACATTTTTCAAGAAAATTAAATATGAAATTCAGCCTAAATCCTAGAAAAAATATACAAACTTCTCTGACAGAGGAAGAGACTACAAAGATGAAAATACCTGGAGGAAAAGTTAGAGTGTTCCACTAGATGGAGATTCAGAATAAGAGAGTTGGAAGGGACCTTGTAGGTCATTTAGTCCAACCCTCTGCTCAAGCAGGAGATCCTATACCATTTCTGGCAAATGGCTGTCCAATCTCTTCTTGAAAGCTTCCAGTGATGAAGCATCTACAACTTCTGAAGGCAAACTGTTCCATTGGTTGATTGTTCTCACTGTCAGAAAATTTCTCCTTATTTCTACTTGAATCTCTTTTGATCAGTTTCCATCCATTGTTCTTTGTCTGGCTTTTGGGTGGTTTGGAAAATAGGTTGACCCCCCTCCTCTCTTGGACAGCCCTTCAAATATTAGAACACTGTTATCATCTCATCCATGGCCCTTCTCTTCACTAGACTAGCCATGCCCAGTTCTTGCAACTGTTCTTCATATGTTTTAGCCTCTAGGCCACTAATCATCTTAGTTGCTCTCCTCTGCACTCCTTCTAGAGTCTCAACATCTTTTTTATTGTGTGGTGACCAAAACTGGATGCAGTATTCTAGGTGTCACCTACTAAGGCTTTATAGAATGGTATTAATACCTCACATGATGATAGATAGGTAGATATGTAGGTAAGCATGTAGGTAGATATATAGATAGATTAGATATAGTTAGATAGATGCTATCTATCTATCTATCTATCTATCTATCTATCTATCTATAAGATAGATAGATAGATAAGTAGGTAGGTAGGTAGATAGGTTGGTAGGTAGGTAGGTAGGTAGGTAGGTAGGTAGGTAGGTAGGTAGGTAGATAGATAGATAGATAGATAGATAGATAGATAGATAGATAGATAGATAGATAGATAGATAGATAGATAAAGATCCAACATGAGGACTCTGCTTCTGGTTATAGATACCATGCTGGTGGTTTCCATTGCTCCTCAGTAAAAATGTTTGGGAGTGGAGATTAATGTCAGACACAAAAAAACAGGTCCACACATGAAGGTTCAAGTACACTGATTTATTGCTTAAAATCTATGCAGAGAAATCTACTTCATGAATGGTTAGTGTATGGTTAGAACGAAATAAGGATCAATGGCATTCAAGGGGTGGTTGCACTTGTGGCAATGTAACTGATTCCTCTTTTCATTCATCCCTCTGATTCTACCACTCTTCTCCTACATAAATAAATCACTCTTCATTATAGATATTGGGCAGCATACATTTTGAATAAAGGTTGACAAAGAAGCAAGAATACATTTCATTTCTTTTCAATAGATTTCCATATTACCACAAACTGATAATCAATTACAGTGGACCTATGTTTATATATAAAGAGTGAATAGTAATGATTCAACATGACATTTTAAAAACAAGGTGAAATGTACAGCATTCAGAAACTTAGTAAATTTATGCAGTGGTTTATAAATAGAAAGTATAAACATTATGAAAGTAGCATGTGAAACATTGGACAAGCTTTGAGTCAACACCTGAAAAGTAACAATTCATGAGAAATCAATTTTTTTCAAAGTCTCTTGAAGTAGAGTGTTGACAGAGACAAAGCATTATATTCTACCATCTTGGAAAATAGTTGGAAATGAGAAACATTTCTTTGGGGCAATTATAATAAATCTTGCTACAAAGACTAATCATTCACAAATCCTCCTTTGACAGAAATAAAACTTCTATATATTTCCTCTAGACAGCAAACAGTCTTTCTATTCTTTCTTGTCACTAACTTCTTTGGGCCAGAAAGATCACATCACTAATTTCTCTTTGTGAGATGCTCCCTTTGGTTTAGTTCAGGCCGGAAAACAATGATGTAGCATTTTGGCAAGAATATGCATCCCAGTAATGCAGCACTGGAGGACAAAATGGAGAAGACCTCCACAGCTACCATGGCTTTTCCTTTTGTGCTCAGATAGGCTGGAAAGAAGGAGATCCACACACTGCAAAAGGCCAACATGCTGAAGGTGATGAACTTGGCTTCATTAAAACTGTCAGGTAATTTACGGGCAAGAAAAGCCACAATAAAGCTGACAATAGTCAAGACACCCATATAGCCCAACACACAATAAAAGAAGAAAGCTGACCCCTCATTGCATTGTAAAATAATTTCTTGGAGCTGTGAGTGCATGTCCAACTCAGGGAATGGTGGAAATGTTGACAACCAAAGAATACAAATACACACTTGTAAGAGAGAGCAGGAAAGGACAGTAGAAAAAGCCAATCTTTTCCCTACCCATCTCCTCATCTGAGATCCGGGTTTAGTGGCCATGAAAGCAACAACCACAATGATGGTTTTGGCCAGCACACTAGAAATGGCCACTGAAAAAGTGATGCCAAAAGTTGATTGCCGGAGAAGGCAGGTCACTTTACCAGGTTGGCTGAGGAAGAACAAAGAGGAGAGAAAACAGATCAGAAGAGAGACAAGCAGGATGTAGGTGAGGGACCGATTGTTGGCTTTAACAATGGGAGTGTCCCTGTACTTAATAAAAGTTCCAAGTACCCAAGATGTCAAGAAGAAGAAACCAAGAGCTGATGTGGCTAAACCAATTCCTAAGGTTTCTTCAATAGATAGAAACACCACTGGTTTCAGGATACATCCTTTCTTTTCTTCATTTGGATAATGATCTTCTGTACATTTAAAACAGTCATCCATATCTGGGAGGAAAGTCAAGAAATTTGTCATTTAGGAATTCCAAATCAGTGAAACCCATTTTATTAATTTTATACATTTTAAACATGTATATTACAGTTTGTTTAAGTCTGATGAAAATTGGTAGAATTCCTACCATACCATTTTGATTTGAAATCTTCCCTTCTGGGCATGGAACACAGTCATAGCAGCAGAACTGATCTCCTTCAATCCCTTTCTTCCAGTCCCCAGGAAAACAAGGGTCATTGCATCGAGAAAATGGAAGAACCTTACCATAAACAAACAAAAAAAATGTTTTGAAAAGGAGGGTTTTTAAAACAGATTCTGAATATTCTCCTTAATAGAGTGACATGATTATTGACTTCCCAAAAGGATGCTGAATTTAACAACTTGTTCAACAACTTAAAAAGATGTAGACATTACAATGATGTACAAATGTTTCTACTGAAAGGCAGGATGAGTAAATAATTGCACATGGTGACAATCTCATAGAAACATGGTCACTCTTGTGATTTCAGATGGAAATGCACACCAAATATGCAACCATGGCTTTTACATTGTAATATCACCTTTGTCAATCTGACGAATGATTGATCATCAACACCATTTGAAGGAATATGCCATTGTTTATTTTAAAAATTCCCAGAAGTTAGATTTTTAAAAAGATGTGTTCAGTATGGGATCTTAATCGAGTAAGGCATGCTGGATTCATTAATTCGATACCTGGTTAAAAGCTGGACTCCAGACAATCAAATCTTTATGCATGGATAATTCTTTCCCTTTTGGAGCTTGTGGATCCATCTTTCCAACTCTAACTCTCTGAAAGGATCTGTTTGGAAAAGTGATCAAATTGGTGATGTCGAATCCACCTATTGCTTCCCCTTTCTCATTCAGAAACACTTTCTCCCCAGCTGAATTGTTAAAAGAAATGCCTTGAAGAAATAGATGGAGCTAGTTGAAAGAGAATGAAAGAGAGAGGATGTTGAGAGCTATATAATAGAGAGGGGAAAATCATATTCAAGTTTCATTGTCATTCTTCCAATTGCTAAAACTATTATTAAATATTTGTGCTTAGAATTTGGATAATGGATATTGGAAAACTGACGAAAGAAGGAAGCAATCTGGAATTAAGGAGAAACTTCCCAACAGTGAGGACAATTCACCAGTGGAATAGCTTGCCTTCTGAAATCGTGGGCGCTCCATCACTGGAGGTTTTTAAGAAGAGACGGGACAGCTACCTGTCTGAAATGGCATAGGTTCTCCCGCTCGAGCAAGGGGCTGGACTAGAAGACTTCCAAGGTGCCTTCCAGCTCTATTCTATTCTATCTAAGTGCATGATAATGTACATGTCCACACTATATATTTAATTTGATATTAATATAAGGAAGGAAAGAATGAAAGAGTGCAGCAGAATTTAAAAATGATTCTGGAATTTTGTGATTTCTTCCAATTATGTTTTAGGTCCACTACTTAAACAACTAATTCAAGATAGGTCATATCTAATCTTTCCTCTTTGATAGAAAGTAATTTGACAGTCTGAGGTGCAACTAATGTTCTTTAGCCAGTTTTTAGAATGAGAGACTCCATAGAGGGATGCAAGATAGAGATTATTGCAAACATGTTGCATGTTTATACAGTACATCTTGATGATCAGAATAACAACAAAAACTACCTTTTCTGTGCCTATTTTAGACAGAACAGTGTTTCATAGTCAGAAGGGACCTGAAGGTCTTCTAATCCACCACCTTGCTCAAGGAGGAGATCCTATACTATTTCATATAAGTAGTCCTTCTCTTCTTAAAAATCTCCAGTGTCAAAGCATCTAAAATTTCTGAAGGCAAGTTGTTCCACTAATTCATTGTTAATTGTTCTCACCATAAGGAAATTTCTCCTTATTTCTAAGTTGTTTTCTCATGCTTGATTTCATATGGAGAAAATATTAAGACTTTACACAATGGGTTCAAAATATAATTCTACCTCAAACTGCTTATTGAAATAAAATAAGGGTCCAATGCAAAGGGAATACCTGCCAAGACTGGAGATGTGGAAGGTCAGAATTTTTACACATCATAGTTTTTTTTCTATTGACATGTAATGTGTATAGAGCTTGCAAAGCATGAGCCACAGCATGAACAGCATTGTAGATACTATAGCTTTGTCCAGTCATTTCCATTTCAAAAGCAGGTCCAGGAAGATCCTCTAGCTTCATCTCACCAGTGCACTGCCTACTCTGTGTTTCTTGTAATTCTGTTTTTGGAAATGAACAATCAAATAATTGTTCCCAAATTTCCTGCAGAAACTCATCTCTGCAGACTGAAAGAGGATTGATGGTCTGAAGGAATTCCTTGAAACCTGCAACTGCTGTTGAATGAGCAGTGAAGGAAATAGCCCCATGGAACATCTGGAGATCCCAACTGATTTGGAATCCTGATAATACAAAATCAATTTGTGCAGTCATGATCCACACCTTTCTAAATAATGCAATTTCTTTCCTTTCAGGATCTACCATAAATGTGACAACTCTTAGCCACATAATTGTCAATGCTTCTCCATAGACAAGAAATGTGTTGGCTTTGCTAGTTATCCACTTCATGGAAATAATTGAGATTGTTTCATAAACTTCTGGGAAATCTTCTAAGTGGATGAGTTGTGCAAGCCTTTCTATGAACGATGAGCAGATTCCGTTCTCTGAAAGTAAGGGCTGCATTTTATGTAAGAATTTTTCTCCATCATTGTTATCAACAGCAAAAATCCCAATCCAGGTCCACCTGAAATGGTGAAGCAGTTGGATAATCCCAATGTACTGATGGTCCTCTTTTGGGATCATGAAATAAAGTGAAGAGAGTTTACTAGTCTGAAATACATCTTGAGCTAATGAGCCATATGTGAGCTGCAAGAAAGTGTAACGGTATTTTGTTCAGTTGATAGATCAAATGTAATTTTCCTGATTTAGTTTTCATATAAAATATATCAAAGGAAGGAATTATTTTCCTGAAATTCTTCTAAATATTAATATGGAAAGGAATTTCTTGGAATAACTTCAAACTCATATAATTGATCAATTCTTTTGATAGAAGCAAAGAATACTATGTTCAACTGTTTTTCCAGGTATGTAATGTCTATGGACTTCTTATATTTGCATTGTAGTTTCAAATTTATGCTAATAGACCTTAAGCCAGGTAGAATATCTTAATACAAACCTAAACCTAGTCTTAACGTTCCTTAATTATTCCATAACAACATCAAGGACAGAATATAGAATTTTTCTCTTTAACCCTTTCACAACTTACTTGTGGAATCTTGAAGAATTGAATAATTTCAGCAATATGAGACGATATGACAAAATCCAATCCTCCAATGATAGCCACAAGATTCTTCTGGCTATCACACTTGTAGTTAGGGACAAATTCCTGGGATTTGAAAAGCAGGTCCAGAGTGGTGCGATAGGTCATCCTTGCATTGAGGTAACTGTCATAGATGTGGAACCCAAGAGTGATGTTAGGTAACATCTGGGAGTCCTCATTGATTTCCTTCACAGCAAAGGCCAAGGCAAGAATGTGTTGATGAAATTTGGGGAATACACTGCAAAGAATTTAAATATCATAGTTGAAAATGTAAATTGACAATTCTCATAAAGTGGCAACATTTCTATACTGTATGAATAACAAATATTTCTTTCTCTGATGATAGTAGGAAGATAATAGCTTTCCTAAAATGCTTAATAATTCATACAGAGTTTACATTTATTTTACACAGCATTTCCCTGACTTTCAACAAATATGTATTACAACAAATACAAGTAGTGACTTTTTTTCAAATTAATATATTTTCTATGTGATTTTCAAAAAATGGTATATGAATAGATTTAGGAGGTATCACTTACATACTGTATGTATGTTTTGTGAGGAGAGATATGCAAATTTTTTTTTAAAATATAGACTTCTTGATCTAAAATTTTGTACATTTCATGTGAAAGATTTTGAAATAATCTAAAGTTTATGTCTTTTCTCACAACCAGGTACAATTCAAAAGAAGTTAAACATAGATTACAATAAAAACACTAAATTTATGCACAAAGATCTTTTAGTCATAAAAAGGATTTTTGAAAATTTGGATAAGATAGAGAAAAAAATTCTTACACTGGTATTTCATAAGGTTTTGTAGAAGGAATTTCACTAAATTTAATTTCATAAAGGTGGTAAGCAATGTGAGATGCCATCCCACCAACGATGAAGTCTCCAGGCTGGTACCACTCATGTGGAACAAGGAAAGCATCGCTTGCAGGGCATTTCAGAGAAACTAC
Source organism: Crotalus tigris (assembly GCF_016545835.1). NCBI lineage: Eukaryota > Metazoa > Chordata > Lepidosauria > Squamata > Viperidae > Crotalus > Crotalus tigris. Next base: position 1,085,965 of record NW_024096513.1, on the reverse strand, counting down.
TTTGTACACCAAAAATATCAGAAAAAACATTTTCATGCTTTGTTATTCTGGAAATGTTTTCCCTTCCATCCTACTGATCAAGAGGTAAATATAATCCAATACTTCATCTAAAGATTGATCCAAGGCTTATCTCTGAGAATGCACCTAATGAGTAAATCTGTCAGTTTTTATTTAAAGATCCACATGAACGCAAAATTGCATCTTGAACACCATCAGGATTTGAACAGATACTCTGGCAGAGGAAAACAGAGGGTAGAAAGCTGAAGCAAAGTATCTGACAGAGCCATTATTACCCTTGTGCCAAACTTCCTGTGGTTGAAGTGTTACTTTATATCCAAACTGATACCTTGGTCGTTGTTGAATATAATTCCCTTCTGTGCAGCCTTTGGTGTTTTGGCCTAACTAAGAAAACATGGTGATTCCTGTAGGAGATAATTGTTCTGTTTTGATGAGATAATAATTGGCCAATGGTTCAACTATTTTTTTTAAAATGAACAAATATCAATGACAGTAATTTTTTTTTAAAAAATGTTTCTTATTTATAAAACAGTTAAAACAAGGATGGACATAACGTAACATTCTAGTGTATATATTCCTAACAATTTGTTCCTCATCATACATATAATTCTTAATTTCTATATATACAAATTTTTCTATACAATACAGTCTCTAATTTGTTTCTCTATATACTGACATACAGTTTTATATATCTCTATCTTAACACTAACTTAAAACCCGACCAGTTCTCCTTGATTCACACCAACAATAGAATTTGTCCCAGATTTCAAAGTAATCTGACTCTGTCTTGTCCTTCATTTCCATTGTGAGCCTATCCATATTTATTTATTTATTTATTTATTTATTTATTAGACTTATATACCGCTTTAAGTGCAAGCACTCTCTAAGCGGTGTACACCAGTAAGCAATGTATATATATATATATTTACATTGCCCCCAACAATCTGGGTCCTCATTTTACCTACCCCGGAAGGATGGAAGGCTGAGTCAACCTTGAGCCGGTGAGATTTGAACCTGACCTGCTGAACACAGTCAGCTAAAGTGGCCTGCAGTACTGCACCCTAACTGCTGCGCCATCTCGGCTCATACATATCAGCACACGATAAGATTTTATATAAAATCTCTTATTCTGTTGGAATTTCTTTATTCCTCCAGTTTTGTGCATACACCAATCTAGCAGCTGTGAGAATATGTAGCATCAAGTACAATATCCCTTTGTCGTATTTCTGTGTAGTTATGCCTAGTAGAAAGAGTTCTGGTTTTAGCTCTACCTCTATCATTAGTATTTTTTCCAGCCATTTTTTAACCTAGTTCCAAAAGTCACGGGCTTTTGAGCACTCCCACCACATGTGGTAATATGTCCCTCTTGCCAATTTACATTTCCAGCACATGGAAGAAATATTTGGACCCATTTTAGCTAATCTTGTGGGTGGGAGATGCCATCTGTAGAACATTTTGTAGAGGTTTTCTTTGTAGGAGGTGGCCAAAGTAAGCTTCCTATTTCGTACCCATAATTCTTGCCAGATATGCAGATTAAAGTTGAGATCAAAATCCCTGCTCCACGTTAACATGGTTTCTTTTACCTGTTCTTCATACATTGCCTGATCTAACAAATAATGATATAGCTTTTTAATCATTTTATTCTCAGTACCTAGTAATATTTTATCCTGCCCTATCAGTTCTATTTTTATGCCTCACTCTTTTTTATCTTTCCAATATCTCGCCTGTAGTTGAAGGTATGCCCACCATTCTAGTTCTATCCCTTCGATCAATGACAATAATTTAAGGAAGATTTGTAATAAAATATATGCTTAGTTGTAGAAAGTGTTTTTTTGAAGCTACCACATTGATTTTCTACCATTTTTTCACAAAATAGAATATGAACAGATCCACCAGGTATCAGTCTTTTATTGCATGTATGTTTTGTGAGGAATAACAATGCACAATTGTTTTAAAAAAATACCTTGAGTTGACTAAAAATCTTCAAAATATTTCTTGCACCAAAGTTTCCTACATTCTATACCCAACAGTTAACAAAATCTAAAGCAGTCGTTCTCAACCTTTTTAATGCCGCAACCCCCAACCGGTCGTAAGTCGATGACTACTCAACCGGTCGTAAGTCAAGGACTACTCAACTGGTGCAGCACCGTTTGCAAAATGGGACTTTTGGCCAGCTCAGCAGGGCAGAGACAGCCTGGACAATTCCTACTGGCTTTTAAAAGAGAGTCTATTCTATTGGCTTTCAAAAGACAATAGAATAAAAGGGAATAGCACAGCTAAGAAAAAGAGGAAACAAATGGCGGACTGCGTTGTTTGGCGACCCCCGTGAAATGGTCGTTCGACCCCAAATGGGGTCCCGACCCACAGGTTGAGAACCACTGATCTAAAGAATCTTATTTCTTCTACCAGAACTAGAAATATTTGAAAGACAGAGTGGCTTACATTAGAGATACAGTAAAGCCTTTTGCTCATTTCAGGAATTTGGGGGGAGCTGGCCAAGATTATAAAAAGAAAAAAAAAACCTCTTTACATGGCATGTCATAAAGTTTTACAGAAGGATGTTCCTTCAATTTTAGTTCATAAAAATGATAAACTATATTGGATGTCATGCCACCAATTAATAAATCGCCACTCTGCATGGAGTATCTGGAAGCTCCAGTTGATTCAAAGTGCAGGCCTCCGTATGGTTTTATGCACACCCAGATTATACATATGCCACCTTTCTTGTGGGAGTTGCATTGGCTGACAATTTGCTTCCGGGAGGCAGACAATGTTTAGATTGGCCCCTACTTTGACACTCTTTTGCAAAAACATGAGCATATGGTTTTGCCAATAGGTCTGTGGAACTCAGAGTAGGTTGGAACCTATGAAGTCACTCAACTGATTCATTGTAATCACGCAGGTGTGTTTTTATTGTTTATATATTGGGTTTTAATTTTTTTTAAATAGCTTAGAGACACCGACCGTCAACAATACAAATGAATTTGGCTGAAGCCATTTTCATCTCATTTTTCCAACAGAAATGGGAAGAGGTGTGTGTATTCTTTTTGTCTAGCTAAAACATAAAATTGATCTGTGGGAACCAAGGTCATTGCTACCAGAGTTTTGGTGGGTAGAAGTTTCTGCTAGAAAGCCCGCCAAACTAGTGCATTGGGAAATGTGATTTATGACATAGAAATGGAGTGGGAAGTTCATCTTTGTATCTTTGGAGGAAGGGAACTTTAGTCTTGGTTTCACCTTTGTTCATGCTGATACTATGTAGCCATTAAAATGCTCTTTGAGGAAAGCAATTGCCTCGGAGTCCTTTTTTCTTTTCTTTTTTTAAAGACAAATTTTATTGGCTTTTTGATTTTTAAAACAAAGTACTCAAGACACACCGTGGTGTTAGAGGGGTCAAACATCTGCAAAATAAACACATATACATAATTCAATCAATACATCAAATATTCCCTCTCTTTTTCCCTTAAGTATTTTATTTAAAATAATCCAATTCTAGCTTAAATTTATTCAACCTAAACCTGTTTTTAAATCTTTATATATTTACACTATCATAATCAAAATAACTTTAAGTACAAACATTATAAGTTCGGGTATCCCTTCCAAATATATTCTAATTCTTTAATTTTATCATAGAACTTATTTATTTCTTCTTCCACTAATATCCCTTATTTAAAATAAAATATTAATCTATCCTAAACGTATCTAATCAATCAATCAATCAATCAATCTCTTTAAACTGAGAAAATGAAGTCCAACCTGGAGTCCTTTTTTCTATTGGAATCATCTGTCTATTGGGCTCATAGTCTTGGTTTCATCTTTGTTCATGCCGATACTATGTAGCCATTAAAAATGCTCTTTGAGGAAAGGAATTGTCTTGGAGTCCTTTTTTCTATTGGGCTCATCTATAGGAACCATGACATTGACAGTGAGTGGGAGGCCATAAAATTCTGTGAAATGAATAAATTTTATTTCACTACATTTCCCATATTATTAATATATGTGTTTTTATTGTTTATATATTGGGTTTTAATTTTTTTTAAGTAGCTCAGAGACACTGACTGTCAACACTACAAATGAATTTGGCTGCAGCCATTTTCATCTCATTTTTGGGTTGCAACAGAAATGGGAAGAAGTGTGTGTATTCTTTTTGTCTAGCTAATCCTAAAATTGTTCTGTGGGAACCAAGGTCATTGCTACTAGAGTTTTGGCAGGTAGAAGTGTCTGCTAGAAAGCCCGCTAAACTAGTGCATTTTGGAATGTGATTTATGACATAGAAATGGTGTGGAAAGTTCATCTTTGTAACTTTGGAGGAAGGGAACTTTAGTCTTGGTTTCACCTGAGTGGGAGGCCATAAAATTCTGTGAAATAAATAAATAAATAAATAAATAAATAAATAAATAAATAAAACAAAACTCCATGCAATGATGTTTCTTTTTTTTCCTTTTTTTTATTTTAGACCAACAAAACAAAACAAAGCACAACAAACATTACACATAATATATCCTTTTTTGTTAACCGCAATTTGTAACAGTACTCTTCTATTCTTTACATTTCCCCCCTCTTTCTTCTTTGAAATATTTGTCCTTATTGCCCCATTGTTTCTTATTTAAATTTTCCTTCTTTCATATTCTACTACTTACTAGGAATCCAACATTATTCATTGTAGTGACAGTCATATTTTTTATAAGACTCGACCGGAATTCCATCTAAGCATGGTGATCATACAAATATTCTCATATTATTTAGTGCATATACTGTTTTTACTCTAATACTATTTCCAACATTAAAATTCACCCCTTTTCATCCAAGTATATTTATTTATTTTTATTTTTATTTGACATATAGAATTCCTCCTTTCTTGTTTTATGCTGATATTGTGTATAATGTTTCTAAATTTTACTTTCTCTAGTAATTTTCTATAATCCTATTTTATGTAAACTTCCTAAAGATACATCACATCTACATCGAATTTCCTTAAATTGTTAAACGTCTAAACTCTTTTTCTTGATATATTTAATCCTTTAATAATTATAGAAAAGAGCTTAATTACATCTCCCATTTTTAACTTGATCTATTTTTTTTTTGTTTTTATTTTGTTTTATACTTCTTGTCTATATAAGTCTTCCTTTTGCTTCTCTTTCTAACCTTTCTCTTTCTTGTAACTTTTGTATTTCTCGCTCTCGATCAGCTTCCTCTAATAGATCTTCATCATAACTTTTACTCTCCGGCTCTTCCCTACTTTCTTGTTCTTCTCCTTGTGAAAAGTAACTCTCATAAAAGTCCCGTGCTTTCACAAGTGTATCTATCTTGTATTTTTTCTCCTGCCAAGTTAAAAGTATGCCTTCAGGTATTAACCAATGAAACTTGACTTTATATTTAATTAATTGAGTCGTTAAAAATTGGTATTCTCATCTCTGATTTCGTATACTACGTGGTATTTGTTTTAATACAATTATTTCTTTACCCTTATACATTATTGATTCGTCTCTTGCTTTTTTATATATTTCATCCCTTATTGATCTTCTAGTAAACCTTATATGAACCTCTCTCACAATCTATGCCTTCGTGCATAAATTGTATATACTCTATATGTTTCATCTATATCTCTTTTTACTTCGAATTTTTCCTTGCCTAAAATCACCGCCAAAATCTCTGCCATCTTTTCTCCCAAATCTTCCTCCTTTTCCTCAACAATATTTTGAAATCTTAAACAAAACGAAGCTTTGTTCATTTCCAGAAAAGCAATAGATTCAATCAACTCCCTATTTGCTTGATCAGATTTCTGTATCATCCCTTCTATTTTACTATCAACAAGCTCCATTTTTGTTTCAACTTTTTGAATTCTCTGTTCATTTTCCATCATTGTTTGTTGTATATTACCTATCTTATCATTCATATTTTTAATTTCATCTCTCATTTTTCCAATATCATTCTTAATTTCTTTATGATGTATTTTCATTTCTTCATGATTATTTGCTATCGCCTCTTGGGTCATCATCATCATACAATGATGTTTCATAAGGTTTTATACAATGATGTTCCTTAAATTTCAATTTATATGTAGCAGAGCTGGGGTGAGAATGGGGCCAGCTGAGAGTTTTTGCGGAAGCTCCAGCAACTGCTGTTGGTCTGGTAGCAGGATGTGGCTCTGAGGAGGGAAAAAAAGGGAGGAGGAAGCCGATGGGAGAGGAGAGAGAAAGAGACTGAAAAGTAGCGTTTGGCTGCACATTGAGCAGAGCCAGCTGAGAGAGGAGAGAGAAAGAGACTGGAAGGTGGTGTTTGGCTGCACATTGAGCAGAGCCAGCTGAGAGAGGAGAGAGAAAGAGACTGGAAGGTGGTGTTTGGCTGGACATTGAGAAGAGCCAGCTGAGGAAGAGAGAGAGAGCAGATTAATGGAGCCTGCCATCCAGAGCCAGCTGAGTGAAGAAATAGAGATAGAGTAAGAAGGTGGGATCTTTGTGTTTTTCTGCTTTGTTCCAAGCAAGCCGGACAAAGAGGGGGGAAAGAGAGTGAGAGTAGCTTGCTGAAGTTTTTATTGTTTTTTCTTCATTGTGGCAGGCCAGACAAAGAGAGGATAGGTTGGGGAGTTTTATTTCTTTTCCCTTATTGGAGCCAGCTGGTTGGAGGGAGAGTCAGGAAAGAATTTGACAGGTTGAGGGTATGTCTTTTAGTGGGAAGTAGAGGAGTTTATAAAGGATCAGCTTGTGGAAACAAAAAGGGGATAAGGAAGGGATGGGGGATTACATATAGTGAGGGCAGAGAGAGACAAGGAGAGTGGATAAAGGAGGTCCCCTGTGAGCTCCAGAGAGGGAATGATTACCATCATCTTAGGTAAGTTGCTGTCACCAGATACTGACTATCATCGCTCTATTTATTTATTTAATTAATTTTATTTATATGCCGCCCAATCCCAAAGGACTCAGGGCGGCGTACAAAATTAAAACAATCATCTAACAATAAAACAATAATATAATACAATCATACAGAATGTCTGATCATATCCCCCCCCCCAGGGACATCAGCCCCAGGCCTGCCGGAACAGGAGAGTTTTAACGGCTTTCCTAAAGGCCGGCAGGGTGGGAGTAGTTCGAAACTCGGGGGGAAGTTGATTCCACCAGGTCGGAGCCACCACAGAAAAGGCCCGTCCCCGAGGGCCTGCAAACCAACATTGTCTGGCCGGTGGGACCTGAAGGAGGCCCAATCTATGGGACCTCACCGGTCTCTGGGAACTGTGCGGCAGTATGCGGTCCTGTAAGTAACCTGGCCCTATGCCATGAAGGGCTTTAAAGGTGATAACCAACACCTTGAATTGCATCCGGAGACCCACAGGAAGCCAGTGCAGCTCGCGGAGGATAGGTGACACGTGGGCGTACCTTGGCACGCCCACAATTGCTCTCGTGGCTGCATTCTGAACCAACTGCAGCCTCTGAACGCTCTTCAAGGGTAGCCCCATGTAGAGCACGTTACAGTAATCCAGTCTTGAGGTGACAAGGGCATGAGTGACCGTGAGTAAAGCCTCCCGGTCCAAATAAGGCCGCAACTGGTGCACCAGGCGAACCTGGGCAAAGGTCCCCCTGGCCACAGCTGATAGATGTTGTTCCAAATTTAGCTGTGAGTCCAGGAGGACACCCAAGTTGCGTGCCTGCACTGAGGGAGGTAAATTTGCCCCCCCCAGGACTAATGATGGACCATCCAGTTGACCTTTGGGAGGCAAGACCCAGAGCCACTCGGTCTTGTCAGGGTTGAGTCTAAGCCTGTTCACCCCCATCCAGACCCTCACATCTTCCAGGCACCGGCACATCACGTCGACTGCTTCACTGAAAGGACACGGGGTGGAGATATATAATTGGGTATCATCCGCGTACTGATGATACCTCACCCCGTGTCGCCGAATGATCTCACCCAGCGGTTTCATGTAGATGTTAAAAAGGAGGGGGGACAGGACCGAGCCCTGAGGCACCCCATGATCGAGGCGCCTAGGGGTCGATCTCTGTCCACCCGCCAACACCGACTGCGACCTGTCAGAGAGGTAGGAGGAGAACCACCACAATACGGTGCTGCCCACCCCCACCTCTCCAAGACGACGCAGAAGGATACCATGGTCGATGGTATCGAAAGCTGCTGAGAGGTCAAAAAGCACCAGGATAGAGGAATGACCCCTATACCGGGCTCGCCAGAGGTCATCGGTCAGTGCGACCAAAGCAGTCTCAGTGCTGTAGCCGGGCCTGAAACCAGATTGAAAAGGGTCCAGATAATTAGTTTCATCCAAGGATCGCAAGAGTTGGGATGTCACCACCTTCTGTTCAACCTTCCCCACAAAGGGGAGGTTGGAGACAGGACAAAAGTTCTTCAAAACAGCTGGGTCCAGGGAAGGCTTCTTGAGGAGAGGCCTCACCACCGCTTCCTTTAAAGGTTGCAGGAAAGACCCCTCCATCAAGGAGGCATTGATTATCGCCTGGAGCCAGCCTCGTGTCATCTCCCTACTGGCAGAAACCAGCCAGGAGGGGCACGGGTCCAATAAACAGGTGGCGGCATTCACTGCCCTCACGGCCTTGTCCACTTCATCAGGGGTCACAGGCTCAAACTCGCTCCAGATAACATGACTAAGACCAGCCCCCGGCAACTCGGCTGGCACTGCCCAGTCGGAGTCCAGGTCTCTCTGAATCTGAGCGATTTTGTCCGAAAGAAACTGAACAAACTCCTCAGCTCTCCCCTGCAAGGGTTCCTCCGCCTCTTCCACTTTAAGAAGGGAGCGGGTCACCCTAAACAAGGCGGCCGGGCGAGATTCTGCGGACGCAATAAGTGCGGAAAAGTGAACATGATTTGCCACCCTTATCGCCACTAAATAAGTCCTAAGATAGGCTCTTAATAGTCATCGGTCAGATTCAGAGTTACTGGCCCTCCAACGTCGCTCTAGACGTCTCTTGTGGCGCTTCATCTCCCGGAGCTCCTCAGTAAACCAAGGTGCCCTCCGGGGACCACCACCACAGAGAGGTCGCAAAGTCGCAATTCGATCCAGGGCCCCGGATGCCGCCTCATTCTAGGCAGCAACCAGGGACCCAGACAAGTTGTGGACAAGGGAGTCAGGTATTTCCCCAAGCTCCTCCTGGAACCGATCTGGGTCCATTGGGCGCCTGGGGCGGAACCACCTAGTCGGCTCCCTCTCCCTGCGATGGGGGAGTGATGCTCTGAAGTCCAGCCTCAATAGGAAATGATCTGTCCATGACAAGGGCGAGATCTCTATTCCCCTTAATTCCAGATCATGTCTCCATTGCCCCGAGAGAAACACAAGGTCGAGTGTGTGACCACCCCTATGAGTCAGATCCTGAATTACCTGGGTCAGGTCCATGGTTGCCATGGAAGCCATGAACTCTTGCGCTGCCTCTGAGCGATCGCCGAGTGATGGTAGGTTAAAGTCCCCCAGTACCATAAATCTGGGGAACTCCACCGCCAACCTGGCTACTGACTCCAGCAACGCAGACAGGGCTGTTGCAACATAGCTGGGAGGTAGGTACATCAGCAGCAAGCCCAATTGAACCCGTGAACCCAACTTCAATAGGAGGGATTCACATCCAACAACCTTCGGGGCAGGAATCCCACGAGGAATCAAGGACATCCGAGCGATGACTGCCACTCCCCCATCCCTGCCCTGATGTCGAGGCTGATGAAGCACCACAAACCCATCCGGGCACATCTCCGAGAGGGAAACACCCCCCTCAGGGCCCAGCCAGGTTTCGGTTATACATGCCAGGTCCGCCCCGCTGTCCAATATTAAATCACGGACAAGGAGGGCTTTGTTGACAACGGACCTGGCATTAAGCAACAGCAGCCTACAACTAGGGCCCTGTACTCCCCTGTCACCAGTACTACAGGATGAGCCTTTTGAGGGGCCGGAACAAGGAATCGCTCTAATATAGCGAGTCCTCGTTCCCCAAAGATGGTCTGCCCCTCGGCTCCTGCCATATCTGCCAATCCCAGTCATAACCAGGATGTTCCAACCTTCTCCCCTCCCCGGAGTACCCCCACCCTCACCAGCCTCCTCCCTTCCTGACCGGATAGCTCTCCATACAGACCAAGCCCAAGGGTAAATCCTGCCCCCCCCTACTTTTGCTATTGCACTCAGCAGAGGGGGTACCAGGCTCCGCCCCCGACTCCACCATTCTCATATCCCAAACACCCAGTACACATTCACACTGAATTTATATACATAAAAATAAAAATATTCACATTCATATGCCCTAAATACAATAATAAAATTTATACATAACAGGGCCACCATTCATCTACATACATACACATACTCACAACAAACATTCTCTAAAAAATATTGCCTCTCTGTGTCCCAGGCTGGTCCAGGCAAGTTGCTGTTACCAGAGACTGATTACCATTGGTTTAGGCAAGTCGCTGTTACCAGAGACTGACGACCATCGCTCTAGGCTAGTTGCTGTTACCAGAGACTGACTAACATTGTCTTAGGAAAGCTGCTGTCACCAAAGACTGACAACCATTGGCTTAGGCAAGTTGCTGTCACCAGAGACTGGCTACCATCGTCATAGGCAAGCTGCTACTATCATAGACTGGCTAACATCATTCTAAAAAGGTTGCTGTTATTAGGGACTGACTACTACTGTTGTACACCAGCTGCTGTTACCAGGACCTGACTACCATTGTCTCCTGTCAGTCTTACTGCCTGAGGAAAACTATCATCATCCCACGTGAGTTACATCAAAAGAGATTAACCATCACCACCCCATGGGCATGGCTGACAATTGTGACTGAACATCACCATGCTACATGCCCTCTTAGGCAGAGGTGCCAATGTGAGAGACCCCTTGGGTCGGCAGCCAACCAAAGAGGGGGCCAAGAGGGTCAAGACTATAGCGCTCCCTCCAGGGGTGGTGCTATATATACAACTAGTAAAGTATGTGGGACATCATGCTACCAATGATGAGAACAGGGGAAGTATCACTTGCAGAGTAGTCCAGAGTAACGAGTTTCTTTCTCAATTAGGGTTGCATGTGCATTATAATTTAGGCCACTTGCCCTGTCCATAGGGTTTGTTTATCTATCTATCTATCTATCTATCTATCTATCTATCTATCTATCTATCTATCTATCTATCTATCTATCTATCTATCTATCTATCTATCTACCTACCTATCTACCTACCTACCTACCTACCTACATTTCTACCTACATACTTATATACCTATCTATTATCAACATCAAGTGAATATTCAAAATTTTCTTTGGGTTTTTTCATGTTTGAAGTTCCTCCCTATATCAGAGAGGGCTGTACATGTTTTCTAGGACTTGTGCTGAATTTTAGGTGATTTTCTTGAAAAATGCCACACTTCTTATTGTAAACCCATTCAAATCACTCTTTGTTATGGTCATTGGTCAGCATACACATTGAAGGAAGGATGAGACAGAAGGAAGAATACATTTCATTTCACTACATTTCCCATATTATTAATATATGATAACAGGTTGCTCTGGAAATGGATTTATTGATAGAATGAATGGTTATGAATCAGCATGAACACCTATTTCAAAATGCAGTTAAATGTACAGGATTCACAAACTCAATACATTCTACATTTCAAGAGCCCTAAAATATTCAAACCTGCTATCATATAATATTATGCTCAATACACATTAATAAAATGACAAAAACAGTTCTTACTATATTTATGTAGTGCTTTATTCTTTTTTGTCACTAATTTCTCTGGGCAAGAAAGATCACATGTTATACTAATTTCTCTTTGTGAGTTGCTCCCTGTGGTTGATGTCAGCCCAGCAAACAATGATGTAGATTTTGGCAAAAATATGCATCCCAGTAATGCAGAACTGAAGGACAAGACAGAGAAGACCTCCACAGCTACCATGGTGTTTCCTTTTGTGCTCAGGGAGACTAGAAAGAAGGAGATCCAAACACTGCAAAAGACCAACATGCTGAAGGTGATGAACTTGGCTTCATCAAAGCTGTCAGGTAATTCATGGGCAACAAAAGCCACCATAAAGCTGGCAAGAGCTAAGATATACATGTAGCCCCAGTCACACATCCCAGTAATGCAGCACTGAAGGACAAGACAGAGAAGACCTCCACAGCTACCATGGCGTTTCCTTTTGTGCTCAGGGAGACTGGAAAGAAGGAGATCCAAACACTGCAAAAGACCAACATGCTGAAGGTGATGAACTTGGCTTCATCAAAGCTGTCAGGTAATTTATGGACAGCAAAAGCCACCATAAAGCTGGCAAGAGCTATGATATACATGTAGCCCAAGTCATAATATCTAAGTATATTTCATTGATCCATTGATTTAGTCACTTTATTGAAGAATGAAATAAGATTTGTTTGGCATGACCTCTTTTTGATGAATCAATGCTGCTTGAGCAAGGGAATGAACTAGAAGACTTAAAAAGTCCCTTCCAATTCTGTTATTCTCTTATTCTGCTACAGGTTATAACCTTGTTTGTTTCAAGGTTTTGTAAGATTTGTTGCTTGATTATCTTTTTCCAAGATCTTTCCAGGTATTGATGTCAGGCTGATTGATCTATAATTTCATGGATCTATTTTTTTTTCTCCTTTTTTGATTAAGGACATCAAAATCTCCTTAATCAAAAATTAAAATAAATGAACAATGAGAGGAGAAACAAAGGTAGTGAGGGAAAATACAGATATAATAGCAATCTCAGAGGACCTAGAGAATAACCTGGCCTAGAAAGAGTGTTGAGCTTCTTTGTCTTTAAAATCACTTCCAACTCTAAGATTTAGAACAGAATTTCATAGTATGAATTTATCACTTCCCACAAGAGATGTCTGTACATAAAGTAATATCCTGTTTTTAACTTTTGAATTATAGAGAAACCCAAATGGAAAAGGCCCAAATATCAGGCTCTTTCCCTGAAATTCTACTAAAAACAATCTTTGATTTTGTGAAGGGGTGAAAATTGCATGTAAATGTCTTCATTTCTATCATCAATAGATCAGCAACAGAAAATAGCTCTAACTACTTTAATAGGTACTTCAGTTCATTTTTCTATTTCATTAAAATGTAAAATCAGGTTACCTAAATGAAATCCTTACGTAATTATGGTCACTAGGACTTCCTATTCTTGTTTGTTAGGAATTTCTCCTAGTGAGAAAAGTCACAAGTTATACTAATTTCTCTTTGTGAGATGCTCCCTTTGGTTTAGTTCAGGCCGGAAAACAATGATGTAGCATTTTGGCAAGAATATGCATCCCAGTAATGCAGCACTGGAGGACAAGATGGAGAAGATCTCCACAGCTACCATGGCTTTTCCCTTTGTACTCAGATAGGTTGGAAAGAAGGAGATCCACACACTGCAAAAGGCCAACATGCTGAAGGTGATGAACTTGGCTTCATTAAAGCTGTCAGGTAATTTACGGGCAAGAAAAGCTACAATAAAGCTGGCAATGGCCAAGACACCCATATAGCCCAATACACAATAAAAGAAGAAAGCTGACCCCTCATTGCATTGTAAAATAATTTCTTGGAGCTGTAAATGCATGTCCAACTCAGGGAATGGTGGAGATGTTGACAACCAAAGAATACAAATACATACTTGGAAAAAGGAGCAGGAAAGGACAGTAGAAAAAGCCAATTTTTTTTCTAACCATCTTCTCATTTGAGATCCCGGTTTAGTGGCCATGAAAGCAACAACCACAATGATGGTTTTGGACAGCACACTAGAAATAGCCACTGAGAATGTGGTTCCAAAAGTTGATTGTCGGAGAAGGCAGGTCACTTTACCAGGTTGGCTGAGGAAAAACAAAGAAGAAAGAAAACAGAGCTGAAGAGAAACAAGCAGGGTGTAGGTGAGGGACTGGTTGTTGGCTTTGACAATGGGAGTGTCCCTGTGCTTAATAAAAGTTGCAAGGACCCAAGATGTCAAGAAAAAGAAACCAAGAGCTGATGAGGCTAAACCAATTCCTAAGGGTTCTTCAATAGTTAGAAACACCACCCGTTTCAGGATACATCCACTCTTTTCTTTATTTGGATAATGATCTTCTGGACATTCAAAACAGTCATCCATATCTGGGAGGAAAGTCAAAGAAATTTGTTATCTAGGCATTCCAAATCAATGAAACTCATTTTATTAATTGTATGCATCGTAAACTTGTATATACAAGTTTGCTTAAGTCTAATGAAAAATGGTAGAATTCCTACCATACCATTTTGATTTGAAATCTTCCCTTGTGGGCATGGAACACAGTCATAGCAGCAGAACTGATCCCCTTCAATCCCTTTCTTCCAGTCCCCAGGAAAACAAGGGTCATTGCATCGAGAAAATGGAAGAACCTTACCATAAACAAACAAACAAAAAATATTTTAAAAAGGAGGGTTTTTAAAACAGTTTCTGATTTTTCTGATTTCAGATGGAAATGCACACCAAATATGCAACCATGGTGTTTACATTGTAATATCACCTTTTTCAATCTGACAAGTCATTGATCATCAACAACATTTGAAGGAATATGCCATTGTTTATTTAAAAAAATCCCAGAAATTAGATTTTTAAAAAGATGTGTTCAGTATGGGATCCTAATTGACTAAGGCATGGTGGATTCATTAATTCGATACCTGGTTAAAAGCTGGACTCCAGACAATCAAATCTTTATCTATGGATAATTCCTTCCCTTTTGGAGCTTGTGGATCCATCTTTCCAACTCTAACTCTCTGAAAGGATCTGTTTGGAAAAGTGATCAAATTGGTGATGTCGAATCCACCTGTTGCTTCCCCTTTCTCATTCAGAAACACTCTCTCCCCAGCTGAGTTGTTAAAAGAAATGCCTTGAAGAAATGGATGGAGCTACTTGAAAGAGAATGAAAGAGAGAGGATGTTGAGAACTATATAATAGAGAGGAGAAAATTATATTAAAGTTTCATTCAATCATTCTTCCAATTGCTATAACTACTATTAAATATATGTGCTTAGAATTTGGATAATCAATATTGCACGATAATGTACATGTCCACACTATATACCTAATTTAATATTAATATAAGGAAAGGAAAGAATGAACTGAAGCAGAAAGTAAAAAAGATTCTGAATTTTTGTAACTTCCTTTAATTATGTTTTAGGTTCACTATTTAAACAACTAATTCAAGATAAATCATATTTAATCTTTCCTCATCGATATACAGTTATTTGACAGTCTGAGGTCTGACTAATGTCCTTTAGCCAGTTTTTAGAATCTGAGATCCAAGCATTCCTCCATAGAGAGATGCAAGATAGAGATTATTGCAAACATGTTTCATACTGTGGATGCCTCATCTAAAAAGGACCATTTTTATTTCATTCCTCTAAAACTGTGATAGAGATAGGAAGCTCAGCTTTTTACCCATGAAAAGTTCATGAGCCACAAAAGGTTTTGGGGGAATTGACTGTTTTTGGAGAAGGCAATGACAAGTAATCTAAATTATCACTTTAACTAGCTCATATTGTGCAATGTGTGGTGATTTACTAAATAAAGTCTGCTGACATATAAACCATAATTTATACAGTAACTTCTCAATGACCAGAATAATAACAGAAACTACTTTTTCTGTAGGAAAAGAACAGTATGTCAGAGTCAAAAGGGACCAGAAGGTCTTTTGATCTTATACTATTTCAGATAAATGGCAGTCCTTCTCTTAAAAATATCCAGTGTAGGAGCATGCAAAACTTCTGAAGGCAAGCTGTTCCATTAATTCATTTTTAATTGTTCTCACCAAGGAAATTCCAACTTATTTCTAAGTTGTTTTCTCAACATTGATTCCAACTGAAGAAAATATTAAGACTTTACACAATGGGTTCAAAAAATAATTCTACTTCAAATTGCTTATTGAAATACAAGAAATGTCCAATGAAAAGGGAATACCTGCCAAGCCTGGAGATGTGGAAGATCAGGATTTGTACACACCATAGTTTTTTTTCTATTGGAATGTAATGTGTATAGAGCTTGCAAAGCATGAGCCACAGCATGAACAGCATTGTAGATACTATAGCTTTGTCCAGTCATTTCCATTTCAAAGGCAGGTCCAGGAAGATCCTCTAGCTTCATCTCGCCTGTGCACTGCCTATTCTGCGTTTCTTGTAATTCTCCTTTTGGAAATGAACAATCAAATAACTGTTCCCAAACTTCCCAAAGAAACTCATCTCTGTAGACTGAAAAAGGATTTATGGTCTGAAGAAATTCCTTGAAACCTGTAACTGCTGTTGAATGAGCAGTGAATGAAATAGCCCCATGGAACATCTGGAGATCCCAACTGATTTGGAATCCTGATAATACAAAATCAATCTGCGCAGTCATGATCCATACCTTTCTAAATAATGAAATTTCCTTCCTTTCAGGATCTACCATAAATGTGACAATTCTTAGCCACATAATTGTCAATGCTTCTCCATAGACAAGAAATGCATTGGTTTTGCTATTTATCCAATTCAAAGAAATAATTGAGATTGTTTTATAAATTTCTTGGAAGTCTTCCAGGTATACTTGTGAAAGCCTTTGTATGAATGATGAGCAGATCCCACCCTTTGCAAGTAAGGGCTGCCTTTCCTGTAAGAAATTTTCTCCATTGTTGTTATCAATAGCAAAAATCCCAATCCAGGTCCAGCTGAAATGGTGAATGAGTTGGATAATCCCAATGTACTGATGGTCCTCTTTTGGGATCATGAAATAAAGTGAAGAGAGCTTACTGTTCTCAAATTCCATTTGGGCTAATGAGCCGTATGTCAGCTGCAAGAAAGTGGAGCAGTATTTTCTTCAGTTGTAAGATCAAATGGAATTGTCCTGATCTAGTTTGCATATATTATATATCGAAGGAAGAAATACTTTTTGTGAATTTCTTCTAAGTATAAATATGGCAGGAATTTCTTGGAATTACTTCAAACACATATAATTGATCAATTTTTTGACAGAAGCAAAGAAGTCTATGTTCATGTTTTTCCTCATGTAGGGAATGTCTACAGATATTCACTTGTTGTATTTGGCATTGTAATTTCAAAATTATGCTAACTAATAGACCTTAAGCCAGGCAGAACATCTTTTTACAAACCTAAGCTAATCTTAATGCCCCTTAATTATTTCATAACAACATCAAGAACAGAATATAGAACTTTTCTGTTTAACCCTTTCACCACTTACTTGTGGAATCTTGAAGAATCTTGTAATTTCAGCAATATGAGATGATGTGACAAAATCCAATCCCCCAATAATAGCCATGAGATTCTTCTGGCTATCACACTTGTAGTTAGGAACAAATTCCTGGGATTTGAAAAGGAGGTCCAGAGTGGTGCGATAGGTCATCCTTGCATTGAGGTAACTGTCATAGATGTGGAACCCGAGAGTGATGTTAGGTAACATCTGGGAGTCCTCATTGATCTCCTTCACAGCAAAGGCCAAGGCAAGGATGTGTTGATGAAATTTGGTGATTATGCTACGAATAATTTAAATCCCCCATTGAAATTTTTTTACAAGCCTTGTAAGGTGTCATCATTTCCATATAATTAAGAAACATCTTATGGTAGTAAGAAGACAATAGCTTTCCTAAAATGCTTAATAGTTTGTACATAGTTTAAATTTATTTTAAACAGCATTTCCATGATTTCCAACAAATATGTACTACAACAAATACAAGTAGTGGCCCTTTTCAAAGTAGTATATTTTCTATCACTTATTTACTGTATGTTTGTTTTAATAAGAGAGATAATGCCAAACCTTTTTTAAAAATTCTTTATGTCAGTAATTGTTCAAATAGAGACTTCTTGATTTTAAATTTTGTACATTTCATGTCAAGGACTTTGAAAAAAATCTAAAGGTTATTTTTTCTCTCACAACCAGGTACAACTCCCAAAAAGAAGACATAGATTACATCAAAAATCCTAAATGTATGAACAAAGATATTTTAGTCATATAAAGGATTTTTGAAAGTCTGGGTAATATTAGATAGAGAAAAAAATTCTTACGTTGGTATTTCATAAGGTTTTATAGAAGGGTTTTCACTAAATTTAATTTCATAAAGGTGGTAACCCATGTGAGATGCCATCACACCAATGATGAAGTCACCACGCTGATACCACTCATGTGGAACAAGGAAAGCATCACTCGCAGGACATCTCAGAGTAACTACTTTGTGCACCAAAAATATCAGAAAAAACATTTTCATGCTTTTGTTATTGTGAGAATGTTTTTCCATTCTATTGATCAGGAAGTACATATAATCCAATACTTCATCTAAAGATTGATCCAAGGCTTATCTCTGAGAATGCACCTAATGAGAAAATCAATCAGTTTTTATTTAAAGATCCACATGAGCACAAAATTGCATCTTGAACACCATCAGGATTTGAACAGATATTCTGGCAGAGGGAAACAGAGGATAGAAAGCTGAAGCAAAATATCTGACAGAGCCATTGTTACCCTTGTGCCAAACTTCCTGTGGTTCAAGTGTTACTTTATATCCAAACTGATACCTTGATCGTTGTTGAATATAGTTCCCTTCTGTGCAGCCTTTGGTGTTTTGGCCTAGTTAAGAAAACATGGTGATTCCTCTAGGAGGTAATTGTTTTGTTTTGATGAGATAATAATTGGCCAATGGTTCAACTATTTTTTTTTAAATGAGCAAATGGGAATGACAGTAATTTTTTTTTAAAAAAAGTTTCTTATTTATAAAATAGTTAGAACAAGGATGGACATAACGTAACATTCCAGTGTATATATTCCTAACAATTTGTTCCTCATCATACATATAATTCTTAATTTCTATATATACATATTTTTCTATACAATACAGTCTCTAATTTGTTTCTCTATATACTGACATACAGTTTTATATATCTCTATCTTAACACTAACTTAAAACCCAAACATTTCTCCTTGATTCACACCAACAATAGAATTTGTCCCAGATTTCAAAGTAATCTGACTCTGTCTTGTCCTTCATTTCCATTGTGAACCTATCCATATCAGCACGCGATAAGATTTTCTATAAAATCTCTTCTTCTGTTGGAATTTCTTTCTTCCTCCAGTTTTGTGCATACACCAATTTAGCATGTGTGAGAATATGTAGCATCACGTACAATATCCCTTTGTCGTATTTCTGCATAGTTATGCGTAGTAGAAAGAGTTCTGCTTTTAGCTCTACCTCTATCATTAATATTTTTCCAGCCATTTTTTAACCTTGTTCCAAAAGTTACGGGCTTTTGAGCACTCCCACCACATGTGGTAATATGTCCCTCTTGCCAATTTACATTTCCAGCACGTGGAAGAAATATTTGGACCCATTTTAGCTAATCTTGTGGGTGGGAGATGCCATCTGTAGAACATTTTGTAGAGGTTTTCTTTGTAGGAGGTAGCCAAAGTAAGCTTCCTATTTCGTACCCATAATTCTTGCCAGATATGCAGATTAAACTTGAGATAAAAATCCCTGCTCCACGTTAACATGGGTTTTTTTTTACCTGTTCTTCATACATTGCCTGATCTAACAAATAATGATATAGCTTTTTAATCATTTTATCCTCAGTACCTAGTAATATTTTATTCTGCCCTATCAGTTCTATTTTTATGCCTCACTCTTTTTTATCTTTCCAATATCTTGCCTGTAGTTGAAGGTATGCCCCCCATTCTAGTTCTATCCCTTCGATCAATGACAGTAATTTAAGGGAGATTTGTAATAAAATATATGCTTAGTTGTAGAAAGCGTTTTTTGAAGCTACCACATTGATTTTCTACCATTTTTTTCACAAAATAGAATATGAACAGATCCACCAGGTATCAGTCTTTTATTGCATGTATGTTTTGTGAGGAATAACAATGCACAATTTTTTAAAAAAAACTACCTTGAGTTGACTCAAACTCTTCAAAATATTTCTTGCACTAAAAATTTCCTACATTCTATAACGAAAACTTACCAAAATCTAAAGAATATTATTTCTTCTACCACAACTAGAAATATTTCAAAGACAGAGTGGCTTACATTAGAGATACAGAAAAACCTTTTGCTCATTTCAGCAATTTGGGGGGAGCTGGCTAAGATTACAAAAAGAAAAAAAACTCTTTACATCGCATGTCATAAAGTTTTACAGACGGATGTTCATTCAATTTCAGTTCATAAAAATGATAAACTATATTGGATGTCATGCCACCAATTAATAAATCACCACTCTGCATGGAGGTCTATAAGGGGCTGCCCTTGAAAAGTATCTGGAAGCTCCAGTTGATTCAAAGTGCAGGCCCCCGTATGGTTTTATGCACACCCAGATTATACATATGCCACCTTTCTTGTGGGAATTGCATTGGCTGCTAATTTGCTTCCGGGTACAATTCAAGGTACTAGTTGTCACCTTTAAACCCTACATGGCTTGGGACCATGTTATTTGAAGAACTGTCTCTTCCTGATCAGATCCACATGATGCACTAGAGCAAGGAGGTAGGCAATATTTAGATTGGCCCCCACTTTGACACTCTTTTGCAAAGACATGAGCATATGGTTTTGCCAATAGGTCTGTGGAACTCAGAGTAGGTTGGAACCTATGAAGTCACTCAACTGATTCACTGTAATCCACATAGGTGTGTATTTATTGCTTATATATTGGGTTTTAATTTCTTTTAAATTGCTTGCAGACACTGACTGTCAACACTACAAATGAATTTGGCTGCAGCCATTTTCATCTCGTTTTTCAGTTGCAACAGAAATGGGAAGAGGTGTGTGTATTCTTTTTGTCTAGCTAAAACATAAAATTGTTCTGTGGGAACCAAGGTCGTTGCTACCAGAGTTTTGGTGGGTAGAAGTTTCTGCTAGAAAGCCTGTCAAACTAGTGCATTGGGGAATGTGATTTATGACATAGAAATGGGATGGGAAGTTCATCTTTGTAACTTTGTATCTTTGGAGGAAGGGAAATTTAGTCTTGTTTCACCTTTGTTTATGCTGAAACTATGTAGCCATTAAAATGCTCTTTGAGGAAAGCAATTGCCTCAGAGTCCTTTTTTCTTTTCTTTTTATAAGACAAATTTTATTGGCTTTTTGATTTTTAAAACAAAGTACTCAAGACACACCGTGGTGTTAGGGTGGTCAAACATCTGCAAACAAAACATATATACATAATTCAATCAATACATCAAATATTCCCTCTCTTTTCCCCTTAAATACGTACTTTATTTAAAATAATCCAATTGTAGCTTAAATGTATTCAACTTAAACCTGTTTTTAATTCTTTATAAATTTACACTACCGTAATCAAAATAACTTTAAATACAAACATTATAAGTTCGGGTATCCCTTCCAAATATATTGTTATTCCTTAATTTTATCATAGAACTTATTTATTTCTTCTTCCACTAATATCCCTTATTTAAAATAAAATATTAATCTATCCTAAACGTATCTAATCAATCAATCAATCTCTTTAAACTGACAAAATAAAGTCCAACCTGGAGTCCTTTTTTTCTATTGGGATCATCTCTCTATTGGGCTCATAGTCTTGGTTTCACCTTTGTTCATGCCGATTTAATGGCACTATGTAGCCATTAAAAATGCTCTTTGAGGAAAGGAATTGTCTTGGAGTCCTTTTTTCTATTGGGCTCATCTATAGGAACCATGATATTGACAGTGAGTGGGAGGCCATAAAATTCTGTGAAATGAATAAATTTTATTTCACTACATTTTCCATATTATTAATATATGTGTTTTTATTGTTTATATATTGGGTTTTAATTTTTTTAAAGTATCTCAGAGACACTGACTGCCAACACTACAAAGGAATTTGGCTGCAGCCATTTTCATCTCATTTTTCGGTTGCAACAGAAATGGGAAGAGGTGTGTGTATTCTTTTTGTCTAGCTAAAACCTAAAATTGTTCTCTGGGAACCAAGGTCATTGCTATCAGAGTTTTGGCAGGTAGAAGTGTCTGCTAGAAAGCCCGCTAAATTAGTGCATTGGGGAATGTGATTTATGACATAGAAATGGTGTGGGAAGTTCATCTTTGTAACTTTGGAGGAAGGGAACTTTAGTCTTGGTTTCACCTTTGTTCATGCCGATACTATGTAGCCATTAAAATTGTGTTTGAGGAAAGCAATTGTCTCAGAGTCCTTTTTTCTATTGGGTTCATCTATCGGAACCATGACATTGACAGTGAGTGGGAGGCCATAAAATTCTGTGAAATAAATAAATAAATAAATAAATAAAACTCCATATAATGATGTTGTCATAAGGTTTTATTCAAGGATGTTCCTTAAATTGCAATTTATATGTAGCGGAGCTGGGGTGAGAATGGGGCCAGTTGAGAGGTTTTGCGGGAGCTCCAGCAACTGCTGTGGGTCTGGTGGCAGGATGTGGCTCTGAGGAGGGAAGAAAAGGGAGGAGGAAGCCGATGGGAGAGGAGAGAGAAAGAGACTGAAAAGTAGCGTTTGGCTGCACATTGAGCAGAGCTAGCTGAGCGAGGAGAGAGAAAGAGACTGGAAGGTAGTGTTTGGCTGGACATTGAGAAGAGCCAGCTGAGGAAGAGAGAGAGAGCAGCTTAATGGAACCTGCCGTCCAGAGCCAGCTGAGTGAAGAAACAGAGATAGAGTAAGAAGGTGGGATCTTTGTGTTTTTCTGCTTTGTTGCAAGCAAGCCAAATGACGAGGGGGATAGAGAGTGAGAGTAGCTTGTTGAAGTTTTTATTGTTTTTTCTTCATTGAGACAGGCCAGACAAAGAGAGGATAGGTTGGGGAGTTTTATTTCTTTTCCCTTATTGGAGCCAGCTGGTTGGAGGGAGAGTCAGGAAAGAGTTTGACAGGTTGAGGGTATTCCTTTTAGTGGGAAGTAGAGGAGTTTTTAAAGGATCAGCTTGTGGAAACAAAAAGGGGATAAGGAAGGGATGGGGGAATTACATATAGTGAGGGTAGAGAGAGACAAGGAGAGTGGATAAAGGAGGTCCCCTGTGAGTTCCAGAGAGGGACTGATTACCATCATCTTAGGTAAGTTGCTGTCACCAGATAATGACGACCATCGTTCTAGGCAAGTTGCTGTTACCAGAGACTGACTAACATTGTCTTAGGAAAGCTTCTGTCGCAGAGACGGACAACCATTGGCTTAGGCAAGTTGCTGTCACAAGAGACTGACTAACATCATGCTAAGCAGGTTGCTGTTACTAGGGACTGACTACTACTGTTGTAGTGCCCCCCAGAGGAAACCTTTCAAATTTAAGCACAGAGAGAGAATTCTCTCCCTCTGCATTTCTCATATAGTAAAACAAAGCTCTGCCTTCTGCCATTAAGCTGATGATCTGAAGAGAGAAGTTTGAAATAAATGTTGGGCTCCATTGCCTCTTTCTCTTTATCCATTCCATCAGCTAGATATCTACAACAAATTCACACTGGCTGCATCTTCGTTTGTGAGTTTTTCAATATTTGCCAGCTGCCACCTTATGCTTGCTTGTGCTTTGCTGTTATGTGGTGACAGACTGCCATGAACTGTGGGGAAGGAGAATGAAGGTGGGAATGATTGGGGAAATGAAAGTAAGTGCTTTATCTCCTTGAGACATTGCCTCAAGTTCACCCAGCTGGAAGAAGGAGAGGACTGCATTCCAAACTGTGCTTAGACTGACCATTATGAAAACTTCTTGCATGGACCTGATTGGTTACATTGGGGTGGACAATGATAGATAGTTAAGGGAGGAAAAGTAGAAGCTATGGATTTGGGCATGTGATTCTCAAGTCTGGCTTTGCAATACTGCAATACATTTGACCTCTAATAAACTATACCTTTCTCAACAAATTTCTGTTTAGAGGTTTAAGTTGTGGCATTGCCTCTTTTCTTCTTTACCCACTCCATCAAATAGATCCTTATAGTGAATTCATGCTTGATGAATTTTAATCTGTGAGTTTTCCAACACTGCTGTGTAAAATGAAATCTGATATTGTGAGTTAGGGAGCAGTGGGGGAGAGAAAGGGAAAAAAAGAAAAAAAATGAGAACAACTTTCATCTCTTTGGAAATTGTGAGGTGTAGATGATCACAAATTTTACTATGGAGTTAAACCCTCTGCTGGAATTAGTCTCCAAAATGTTAGAAGCCCACAGTAAGATCTAAGGCTACAGATACCTGTCCCTTTCCAAATAGAATAAAAAAAATGTACTCACTGTCATGGCTAATGTTAGTAAAAATGTCACCCAACCTATACATTGTGGAAACAATAGAGGTATCCCCTTCCCTTCTATAAAGAACATATAAAGAACAGTTTCTGGAATTGGGTATGACTAGTCTAATGAAAAGAAGGACTAGAGGTGACATGATAGCAGGGGTTGCCACAAAGAAAAGGGAGTAAAGCTATTCAAGGAGAGAAGCAACCTAGAACTAAGAAAACATTTCCTGACAGAATAATTAACCAGTGGAACAACTTGCCTCTAGAAGTTACGAATGTTCCAACATTGGAAGTTTTTAAAAGAGATTGGACAACCATTTGTCTGAAATGGTGTAAGGCTTCCTGCTTGAGCAGGGGATTGGACTAGAAGATCTCCAAGTTCCCATTCTTCCCTTCCCTTCCCTTCTCTTCTCTTCTCTTCTTTTCGATTCTATTCTATGGGGGATGGGGAAAGAAATAATGGAAAACCTCTTAAAATGAGGGAATGACATAACAAACCTGGAATTAAAGAGAAACTTCCTGACTGTGAGGACAATTAACCAGAGGAAGAGCTTGCCTTCAGAAATCATGGGTGCTCCATCACTTGAGAATTTTAAGAAGAGGCTAGACAGTCACTTGTCTGAGATGGTATAGATTCCGTGCTTGAGCAGGGGGCTGAACTAGAAGACCTCCAAGGTCCCTTCCAGCTTCTATTCTATTCTATTCTATTCTATTCTATTCTATTCTATTCTATTCTATTCTATTCTATTCTATCCTATCCTATCCTATCCTATCCTATCCTATCCTATCCTATCCTATCCTATTCTATTCTATTCTATTCTTGTTAACACTATGCAAAGGAAGATGGACTGCATTTATCATTTGTTGTGAGAAATAATATGAATTTAAAAAATAATGTCTATTTTGTATTGTCAACCCTCTTTATAAATTGTATAGAGGTGGAGAAGTTAGCAACTAAAAATAACATATTTTTCAGCTGTGTCTTCTCTCACAAAAAACAAAATAATTATCTCCTACAGGAATCACCACATTGTCTTAATTAGACAAAAACATCAAATACTGCCAGAAGGCTATTTAAATTCAACAACAATCATTGTATCTGTGTGAGTATAAAGTAACACTTGAACCACAGCAATATTGGCTCATGGGTGATAAAGGCTGTGTGTCAGACTCATTGCTACAAATTGCCTCTCTCTCTTCTCCTCTGCCAGAATATCAGAATACCTGACGATAGTAATAGCTCTGAGATTTATATACCTCTTAGCACTCTCTAAGCAGTTTTCAGAGTCAGCATATTGTCTCCAATAATTTGGGTCCTCATTTTACCAACCTCAGAAGAATGGAAGGCTGAGTCAACCTTGAGCCGGTCAGGATTGAACTGTGAAACTGCAGGCAGCCGGCAGGCAGCAGAAGTAGCCTGCAGTACTGCATTCTAAGCACTGTGCCATCACGGCTTTTATTGATATTAAGACATAAATTTGCATTCTCTTGGATCTTCAAATAGACAATGGTAAATTTTCTGATTAGGTGCACTCTCAGATGCACATCTTGAATTAATTACTGAATTAACTGTTGGAATAATACAAAATTCCCTATATAGGATAGGATAGGATAGGATAGGATAGGATAGGATAGGAGTAAGAGACATTTTGCCTATAACAATGAAGTTAAGATGCTTCTCCTTCTAATATTCTTGGTGAAAAAAATAGTTAGTCTGAGCTGCCCTAGAAGTGATGCTTTCCCTGTTCCAACACAAGTGGTACCAGCCTGGTGACCTCATCATTGCTGGAATGATGTCCCACATCTTTTACCAATTTTATGAAATTCAATTTAAGGAACATCCTTGTATAAATCCTTATGACTTACCACTGTAAGCATTTTTATTTCTTTTTTTAATCTTACTCAATTTCCCCAAAATTGCTTGTACAATATAAGTAAAAGGTATTTCAGCATAAATGTAGGCTTTATCTAAGCCTTCTCTGCCTTTCAAATGTTTATAGTACTGGGAGAAGATATAAAGTAAATAAAGTAAAATTCTTTAAGTGTTTGTCATCAAATGTATGAAACTTCTGTGCAAGAAATCATTTGAAGAACCCTTAGTGAGTGTAAGATTTTTTTAAAAAAAACATTCTGCATTGTCACTTTTCACAAAACATACAATAAACGACTCATACCTGCAGGGTTTGTTCATATTCTTTTTTGGGAAAAAAAATTTAGAAAATAAATGTGATAACTTGAATAAAAGCACCACTTTTATTCCTAGTAGTATATCCTTGTTGCAAAAAAGGAAATACTATGGAAAAAATAAATTTGAACTTTGTACAAATTATTGGCCATTTTGGACAGCCTATTATTTCCCTACTTCCACTATATACCGAAATCTTTGTTATTCACATAGAAAGCATGTCACAAACTGTCAACTTCCTTTCTGAATAATTTAAATTATTTGCAGTATAATAACCAAATTCTATCAACATGTCCTGGCCCTGGCCTTTGCTGTGAAGGAGATCAGTGAGAACTCCCAGATCTTACCAAACATCACTCTTGGGTTCCACATCTGTGACAGTTACCACAGCTCAAGGATGACCTATCACACCACTCTAGATCTGCTTTTCAAATCCCAGGAATTTGTCACTAACTATAAATGTGATAGCCGGAAGAATCTCATGGCCATCATCGGAGGATTAGGTTTTGATACATCATCTTATATTGATGAAATTGTAGTTTTCTTCAAAATTTCACAAGTAAGTTCTGAAGGGGTTGAGAAGAAAATTCTTAATCTGATTGTTGCTATGGAATAATTCATGAGAATCAAAGATTAGGGTTAGGTTTGCGTTAAGATGTTCTATATGGCTTAAAATCTACTTAATCTTGGCAATCTTTTCTGAAACTACATTGCCAATTTTATGAAGTGTGTATCCAGGGACATTCAATAACTGAGGGAAGTTCTGAATATAGTAGGCCTTGCTCCCATTAAAACAATTGATCTCTTATATGTGTTTGAAATAATTCCAAGAAATTTCTTTTTATATTAACATTTAGAAGAATTTCAAGAAAATAATTTCTTCCTTGGATATATTTTGTATGAAAACCTAGATCAGGACAATTAGATTTGATCTAACAACTCAACAGAATACTACTCTACTTTCTTGCAGTTGACATACGGTTCATTAGCCCAAGATGCATTTGAGAACAGTAAGCTCTCTTCACTTTATTTCATGGTCCCAAAAGAGGACCATCAATACATTGGGATTATCCAACTGTTTCACCACTTCAACTGGACTTGGATTGGTATTTTTGCAGTTGACAACAATGATGGAGAACACTTTTTACCGAAAATGGAGCCCTTACTTTTACAAAATGGAAACTCTTCATTGTTCATACAAAGGCTTTCACAACTGGTCCACTTGGAAGATGACACAGAATTTTACTACACAGTTTCAAGTATTTCTATCAATCTGATGAATAACAAAGCCAATGCATTTCTTGTCTATGGAGAATCATTGGTAATAAAATGGCTAAGAGTTGTTACATTTCTGGCAGATCCTGAAAATAAGGAAATTGCATTATTTAGAAAGGTGTGGATCACAACTGCACAGATTGATTTCGTACTATCAGGCATTCAAATCAATAGGGATCTCCAGATCTTCCATGGGGCTACAGTATTTCCTTCACTGTTCATTCAAGAGCAGTTGCAGGTTTCAAAGAATTCCTTCAGACCATAAAACCTCTTTCAGTCTGCAGAGATGGGTTTCTGCAGGATGTTTGGGAACAATTATTTGACTGTTCATTTCCAAAACCAGAGTTAAAAGAAATGCAGAGCAAGCAATGTAATAGGGAGATGAAGCTAGAGGATCTTCCTGGACCTGTGTTTGAAATAGATATGACTGGCCAAAGCTACAGCATCTACAATGCTCTTTATGCTTTGGCTCATGCTTTGCAGACTCTGTACATCTTAGGTTTCAATAGCAAAAAAAGTATGATGGGTAAAATCTTGACTTTCCAGATCTTCAGCCTTGGAAGATATTCTCCCTGCTTTAGACAGTTCTTTTATTTCAGTGTGC
Organism: Crotalus tigris; assembly: GCF_016545835.1. Classification (NCBI taxonomy): domain Eukaryota; kingdom Metazoa; phylum Chordata; class Lepidosauria; order Squamata; family Viperidae; genus Crotalus; species Crotalus tigris. The sequence goes on along the minus strand of NW_024096513.1, from coordinate 1,057,752 downwards.
AGTTTGATGTAGGATAACATTTTGAACCCAGTGTAGAAAGTCTTAATATTTTCTGCACATGGAATCAAGTTCAATGTGATCTTTGAGAAGCGACTATATAAAATATGGTTTAGGAGTCAGTAGGAGTTGTTTAGAAAATTATCATCACTTGCACCCTAAGAGATAGTTAATTTAGATTACTTTTCATTGTCTCCTTCAATAATAATAAATACTGCCAACATATTTCTGCTTGGCTCATGAATTTTTCAGGATTGGGAAGTTGAGTGTTCTGTCCCTATCAAATGAAACAATAGGTGACCCTTTTTCAGATGTGGCATCCATAATATGAAACAACCTTATGTTTGTAATCATCCCCTCTCTCATCTAACTATCAAAGTATGCTTGAGTCTCAAATACTAAAATCTGGCTAAAGGAGATTAGTCAGACCTCAGACTGTCAAATAACTTCATACCAATGAGGAAAGATTTGATATGGTCTAGGTTAAATTAGTTAAATAATAATTGGAGGAAGTTACCTAATTCCAATGGCCTATCTTCATTCTGCTTTGGGTGATTGTTCTTTTTTATCTGTTCTTAAAATAAGATTAAATTAATAATAAAGTAGACATGTACATTTCCATGCAATATTGATTACCAAATTTAATAACTATTGTAGGAATGAGAAAAATAAGTGAATGAAACTTGAATATGATGTTCCATTCTCTCATTCTTTTTCAAGCAGCTTCATTCATTTCTTTTAACAATTCAGCTGGGGAGACAGTCTTCCTGAATGAGAGAGGGAAAGAAACAGGTGGATTTGACATCACCAACTTGATCACATTTCCAAACAGATCCTTTCAAACAGTAAAAATTACGAAGATGGATCCCATGGCTCCAAAAGGGAAGAAATTATTCATTGATGAAGAGAGGATTGTCTTGCACCCAGTTTTTAACCAGGAATCGAGGCATTTAATCAACCCTGCTTTAATCCATTAATGAACATCAGAAATACAATTTCTATTTTTAAAATAAAAAAAAAACACTGGCATATTCTTTGCAAATATTGTTAATGGTCAAGCATTCATCAAATTGACAAAATAACATTACAATGTAAAAGCCACATTTGTATATTTGGTTTGCATTTCCATTTGCATACAAAACACTTTTCACAGCATTGTAACATACAGGACTTTTTGCACAACATTGTAATTTCTATATCTTTTTAATGTCCACTATAAAATCTAGTTGATTCAATGCTCATTTGGGAAGTAAAAAATAATTTCAGTGCATTAAGAAGAAATATCAGAAACTGTTTTACAAAACCCTCCTTTTCAAAACATTTTCAAGTTTGTCACCAGATTCTTCTACTTTCTAGATGCAATGATGTTGTTTCCCTGGAATTTGGAAGAAAGGGATTGAGAGGATCAGTTCTGCTGCTATGACTGTATTCCATGCCCTGAAGGGAAGATTTCAAATCAAAATGGTAGGGTAGGAATTCTACCAATTTTCATTAGACTTAAGCAAACTTGAATATATAAGTTTAGGATGCATAAAATTAGTAAAGTGATTTTTCAATAATTTAGAAGGTATGGAGGACAAATTCCTTGATTTTTCTTCCAGATATGTATGACTGTTTTGAATGTTCAGAAGATCATTATCCAAATAAAGAAAATAAAGAATGTATCCTGAAACGGGTGGTGTTTCTAATCTTTGAAGAAACCTTAGGAAATGGTTTTGTTTCTTCTTCTTCACATCTTGGGTACTTGGAACTTTTATTAAGCACAGGGATACTCCCATTGTCAAAGCCAACAACCGGTCTCTCACCTACATCTTACTTGTTTCTCTTCTGCTCTGTTTCCTCTCATCCTTGTTGTTCCTTGTCCAACCTGGCAAAGTGACCTGCCTTCTCCGACCATCAATGTTTGGCATCAGTTTCTCAGTGGCAATTTCTATTGTATTGGCCAAAACCATCACTGTAATTGGTACTTTCATGGCCACTAAACCAGGATCTCAAATGAGGGAATGGGTAGGAAAAGATTGGCTTTTTGTACTGTCCTTTCCTGTTCTCTCTTACAAGTGTGTATTTGTATTCTTTGGCTGTCAACATCTCCACCATTCTCTGAGATGGACATGCATTCAGAGCTCCAAGAAATTATTTTACAGTGCAATGAGGGGTCAGCTTTCTTTTTCTATTGTGTCTTGGGCTGCATGGGTGTCTTGGGCATCGCCAGCTTTGTTGTTCCTTTTCTTGTCCATAAATTACCTGACAGCTTCAATGAAGCCAAATTCATCACCTTAAGCATGTTGATATTTTTCAGAGTATGGATCTCCTTCTTTCCAGCCTCTCTGAGCACAAAGAGAAAAGCCATGGTAGCTGTGGAAATCTTCTCCATCATGTATTCCAGTGCTGCATTACTGAATACATATTCTTGCCAAAATGCTACATCATAGTTTAACAACCGGAGCTAAACCATAGGGAGAAATTCATAAAGAGGAATTAGTACATCATGTGATATTTCTGGTTCAGAAAAATTCCTGAAAAAAGAAATAGAAAGATAGTTTGCACTTTACAGGAAATATATACAGTATAAAACTTATAGAATCATAGAAGTTTTTATTCCTAGGAAAGAATGATTAATATAGAATATTTTTGATTATTAAGACTTACTGCTCATTCCAGAATAAGTTTTTATTTTGCTGCAATTTCACTAGTTTGCAAGATTTTTCAACACAGCTGTTGAACTAGACTTTCATAATGTAGCTTTCCTGGTTGCTATTAGGGTATTTCAGATATTGTCTTAAACTATATCCAATGTTTGCAGAGACATTTTCATGGATTTTATACTTTTGATTCATAAAGCATTACATAAATATAGTAAAATGCTAATTAAAATTTGATGGGTATATATTTAATATAGTATATCAGTTTAGGATTTGTTAGAGTTCTTTGAAATGTACTTGTACTATACATTTAAAAGCATTTTTTAAAACTCCTTCATACTGGGTAATAACCTTACACTCTCTTTCCGTTAATTTATATTTCCACTGTAATCTGTTATCAGGTGTTAATGACATGGGACATTTATTGAAATGATATGAAATGTATTCTTCCTTCTGTCCCATCCTTTTTTCAAAGTGTATGCGTACCAATAAACATAATAAAGAATGATTTGGTTTGGTTTAAAATAAGAAGTCTGACATTTTTCAAGAAAATTAAATATGAAATTCAGCCTAAATCCTAGAAAAAATATACAAACTTCTCTGACAGAGGAAGAGACTACAAAGATGAAAATACCTGGAGGAAAAGTTAGAGTGTTCCACTAGATGGAGATTCAGAATAAGAGAGTTGGAAGGGACCTTGTAGGTCATTTAGTCCAACCCTCTGCTCAAGCAGGAGATCCTATACCATTTCTGGCAAATGGCTGTCCAATCTCTTCTTGAAAGCGTCCAGTGATGAAGCATCTACAACTTCTGAAGGCAAACTGTTCCATTGGTTGATTGTTCTCACTGTCAGAAAATTTCTCCTTATTTCTACTTGAATCTCTTTTGATCAGTTTCCATCCATTGTTCTTTGTCTGGCTTTTGGGTGGTTTGGAAAATAGGTTGACCCCCCTCCTCTCTTGGACAGCCCTTCAAATATTAGAACACTGTTATCATGTCATCCATGGCCCTTCTCTTCACTAGACTAACCATGCCCAGTTCTTGCAACTGTTCTTCATATGTTTTAGCCTCTAGGCCACTAATCATCTTAGTTGCTCTCCTCTGCACTCCTTCTAGAGTCTCAACATCTTTTTTATTGTGTGGTGACCAAAACTGAATGCAGTATTCTAGGTGTCACCTACTAAGGCTTTATAGAATGGTATTAATACCTCACATGATGATAGATAGGTAGATATGTAGGTAAGCATGTAGGTAGATATATAGATAGATTAGATATGGTTAGATAGATGCTATCTATCTATCTATCTATCTATCTATCTATCTATCTATCTATAAGATAGATAGATAGATAAGTAGGTAGGTAGGTAGATAGGTTGGTAGGTAGGTAGGTATGTAGGTAGGTAGATAGATAGATAGATAGATAGATAGATAGATAGATAGATAGATAGATAGATAGATAGATAGATAGATAGATAGATAAAGATCCAACATGAGGACTCTGCTTCTGGTTATAGATACCATGCTGGTTGTTTCCATTGCTCCTCAGTAAAAATGTTTGGGAGTGGAGATTAATGTCAGACACAAAAAAAACAGGTCCACACATGAAGGTTCAAGTAAACTGATTTATTGCTTAAAATCTATGCACAGAAATCTACTTCATGAATGGTCAGTGTATGGTTAGAACAAAATAAGGATCAATGGCATTCAAGGGGTGGTTGCACTTGTGGCAATGTAACTGATTCCTCTTTTCATTCATCCCTCTGATTCTACCACTCTTCTCTTACATAAATAAAATCACTCTTCATTATAGATATTGGGCAGCATACACTTTGAATAAAGGTTGACAAAGAAGCAAGAATACATTTCATTTCTTTTCAATAGATTTCCATATTACCACAAACTGATAATCAATTACAGTGGACCTATGTTTATATATAAAGAGTGAATAGTAATGATTCAACATGACATTTTAAAAACAAGGTGAAATGTACAGCATTCAGAAACTTAGTAAATTTATGCAGTGGTTTATAAATAGAAAGTATAAACATCATGAAAGTAGCATGTTAAACATTGGACAAGCTTTGAGTCAACATCTGAAAAGTAACAATTCATGAGAAATCAATTTTTTTCAAAGTCTCTTGAAGTAGAGTGTTGAAAGAGACAAAGCATTATATTCCATCATCTTGGAAAATAGTTGGAAATGAGAAACATTTCTTTGGGGCAATTATAATAAATCTTGCTACAAAGACTAATCCTTCACAAATCCTCCTTTGACAGAAATAAAACTTCTATATATTTCCTCTAGACAGCAAACAGTCTTTCTATTCTTTCTGTCACTAACTTCTTTGGGCCAGAAAGATCACATCACTAATTTCTCTTTGTGAGATGCTCCCTTTGGTTTAGTTCAGGCCGGAAAACAATGATGTAGCATTTTGGCAAGAATATGCATCCCAGTAATGCAGCACTGGAGGACAAAATGGAGAAGACCTCCACAGCTACCATGGCTTTTCCTTTTGTGCTCAGATAGGCTGGAAAGAAGGAGATCCACACACTGCAAAAGGCCAACATGCTGAAGGTGATGAACTTGGCTTCATTAAAACTGTCAGGTAATTTACGGGCAAGAAAAGCCACAATAAAGCTGGCAATGGCTAAGATACCCATGTAGCCCAAGACACAGTAGAAAAAGAAAGCTGACCCCTCATTGCATTGTAAAATAATTTCTTGGAGCTGTGAGTGCATGTCCAACTCAGGGAATGGTGGAAATGTTGACAACCAAAGAATACAAATACACACTTGTAAGAGAGAGCAGGAAAGGACAGTAGAAAAAGCCAATCTTTTCCCTACCCATCTCCTCATCTGAGATCCCGGTTTAGTGGCCATGAAAGCAACCACCACAATGATGGTTTTGGCCAGCACACTAGAAATGGCCACTGAAAATGTGATTCCAAAAGTTGATTGCCGGAGAAGGCAGGTCACTTTACCAGGTTGGCTGAGGAAGAACAAAGAGGAGAGAAAACAGAGCAGAAGAGAGATAAGCAGGATGTAGGTGAGGGACCGATTGTTGGCTTTAACAATGGGAGTCTCCCTGTACTTAATAAAAGTTCCAAGTACCCAAGATGTGAAGAAGAAGAAACCAAGAGCTGATGAGGCTAAACCAATTCCTAAGGTTTCTTCAATAGATAGAAACACCACTGGTTTCAGGATACATCCTTTCTTTTCTTCATTTGGATAATGATCTTCTGGACATTTAAAACAGTCATCCATATCTGGGAGGAAAGTCAAGAAATTTGTCATTTCGGCATTCCAAATCAGTGAAACCCATTTTATTAATGTTATTCATTTTAAACATGTATATTAAGGTTTGTTTAAGTCTGATGAAAATTGGTAGAATTCCTACCATACCATTTTGATTTGAAATCTTCCCTTCTGGGCATGGAACACAGTCATAGCAGCAGAACTGATCCCCTTCAATCCCTTTCTTCCAGTCCCCAGGAAAACAAGGGTCATTGCATTGAGAAAATGGGAGAACCTTACCATAAACAAACAAACAAAAAATGTTTTGAAAAGGAGGGTTTTTTAAAACAGATTCTGAATATTCTCCTTAATAGAGTGACATGATTATTGACTTCCCAAAAGGATGGTGAATTTAACAACTTGTTCCACAACTTAAAAGGATGTAGACATTACAATGATGTACAAATGTTTCTATTGAAGGGCAGGATGAGTAAATTGCACATGGTGACAATCCCATAGAAACATACTCACTCTTGTGATTTCAGATGGAAATGCACACCAAATATGCAACCATGGCTTTTACATTGTAATATCACCTTTGTCAATCTGACGAATCATTGATCATCAACAACATTTGAAGGAATATGCCATTGTTTATTTTAAAAAAAAACAGAAATTAGATTTTTAAAAAGATGTGTTCAATATGGGATCCTAATCGACTAAGGCATGGTGGATTCATTAATTCGATACCTGGTTAAAAGCTGGACTCCAGACAATCAAATCTTCATCCATGGATAATTCCTTCCCTTTTGGAGCTTGTAGATCCATCTTTCCAATTCTAACTCTCTGAAAGGATCTGTTTGGAAAAGTGATCAAATTGGTGATGTCGAATCCACCTGTTGCTTCCCCTTTCTCATTCAGAAACACTTTCTCCCCAGCTGAATTGTTAAAAGAAATGCCTTGAAGAAATGGATGGAGCTAGTTGAAAGAGAATGAAAGAGAGAGGATGTTGAGAGCTATATAATAGAGAGGGGAAAATCATATTCAAGTTTCATTTAGTTATTCTTCCAATTGCTAACACTATTATTAAATATTTGTGCTTAGAATTTGGATAATCAATATTGCAAAACTGACCAAAGAGGGAAGCAACCTGGAATTAAGGAGAAATTTCCTAACACTGAAGACAATTCACAAGTGGAACAGCTTGCCTTCGGAAATCATGGGCACTCCATCACTGGAGGTTTTTAAGAAGAGATTGGACAGTTACCTTTCTGAAATGGCATAGGTTCTTCCGCTCGAGCAGGGGGCTGGACTAGAAGACTTCCAAGGTGCCTTCCAGCTCTATTCTATTCTATCTAAGTGCATGATAATGTACATGTCCATACTATATATTTAATTTGATATTAATATAAGGAAAGAAAGAATGAAAGAGTGCAGCAGAATTTAAAAATGATTCTGGAATTTTGTGATTTCTTCCAATTATGTTTTAGGTCCACTACTTAAACAACTAATTCAAGATAAGTCATATCTAATCTTTTCTCTTTGATAGAAAGTAATTTGACAGTCTGAGGTGCAACTAATGTTCTTTAGCCAGTTTTTAGAATGAGAGACTCCATAGAGAATGCAAGATAGAGATTATTGCAAACATGTTTCATGTTTATACAGTATATCTTGGTGATCAGAATAACAACAGAAACTACCTTTTCTGTGTCTATTTTAGACAGAACAGTGTTTCATAGTCAGAAGGGACCTGAAGGTCTTCTAATCCACTACCTTGCTCAAGGAAGAGATCCTATACTATTTCATATAAGTAGTCCTTCTCGTCTTAAAAATCTCCAGTGTCCAAAACTTCTGAAGGCAAGCTGTTCCACTGATTCATTGTTAATTATTCTCACCATCAGGAAATTTCTCCTTATTTCTAAGTTGTTTTCTCATGCTTGATTTCATATGGAGAAAATATTAAGACTTTACACAATGGGTTCAAAATATAATTCTACCTCACACTGCTTATTGAAATAAAATAAGGGTCCAATGCAAAGGGAATACCTGCCAAGACTGGAGATGTGGAAGGTCAGAATTTTTACACATCATAGTTTTTTTTCTATTGACATGTAATGTGTATAGAGCTTGCAAAGCATGAGCCACAGCATGAACAGCATTGTAGATACTATAGCTTTGTCCAGTCATTTCCATTTCAAAAGCAGGTCCAGGAAGATCCTCTAGCTTCATCTCACCAGTGCACTGCCTACTCTGTGTTTCTTGTAATTCTGTTTTTGGAAATGAACAATCAAATAATTGTTCCCAAATTTCCTGCAGAAACTCATCTCTGCAGACTGAAAGAGGATTGATGGTCTGAAGGAATTCCTTGAAACCTGCAACTGCTGTCGAATGAGCAGTGAAAGAAATAGCCCCATGGAACATCTGGAGATCCCAACTGATTTGAAATCCTGATAATACAAAATCAATTTGTACAGTCATGATCCACACCTTTCTATATAATGCAATTTCTTTCCTTTCAGGATCTACCATAAATGTGACAGCTCTTAGCCACGTAATTGTCAATGCTTCTCCATAGACAAGAAATGTGTTGGCTTTGCTAGTTATCCAGTTCATGGAAATAATTGAGATTGTTTGATAAACTTCTGGGAAATCTTCTAAGTGGATGAGTTGTGCAAGCCTTTCTATGAACGATGAGCAGATTCCGTTCTCTGAAAGTAAGGGCTGCATTTTATGTAAGAATTTTTCTCCATCATTGTTATCAACAGCAAAAATCCCAATCCAGGTCCACCTGAAATGGTGAAGCAGTTGGATAATCCCAATGTACTGATGGTCCTCTTTTGGGATCATGAAATAAAGTGAAGAGAGTTTACTAGTCTGAAATGAATCTTGAGCTACTGAGCCATATGTCAGCTGCAAGAAAGTGTAATGGTATTTTGTTGAGTTGATAGATCAAATGTAATTTTCCTGATTTAGTTTTCATATAAAATATATCAAAGGAAGGAATTATTAATATGGAAAGGAATTTCTTGGAATAACATCAAACTCATATAATTGATCATTTCTTTTGATAAAAGCAAAGAATACTATGTTCAACTCTTTTTCCAGGTATGTAATATCTACGGACTTCTTATATTTGCATTGTAGTTTCAAATTTATGCTAATAGACCTTAAGCCAGGTAGAACATCTTAATACAAACCTAAGCCTAATCTTAACGTTCCTTAATTATTCCATAACAACATCAAGAACAGAATATAGAATTTTTCTCTTTAACCCTTTCACAACTTACTTGTGGAATCTTGAAAAATTGAACAATTTCAGCAATATGAGATGATATGACAAAATCCAATCCTCCAATAATAGCCACAAGATTCTTCTGGCTATCACACTTGTAGTTAGGGACAAATTCCTGGGATTTGAAAAGGAGGTCCAGAGTGGTGCGATAGGTCATCCTTGCATTGAGGTAACTGTCATAGATGTGGAACCCGAGAGTGATGTTAGGTAACATCTGGGAGTCCTCATTGATCTCCTTCACAGCAAAGGCCAAGGCAAGGACGTGTTGATGAAATTTGGGGAATACACTGCAAAGAATTTAAATATCATAGTTGAAAATGTAAATTGACAATTCTCATAAGGTGGCAACATTTCTGTACTGTATGAATAACAAATATTTTTTCTCTGATGATAGTAGGAAGATAATAGCTTCCCTAAAATGCTTAATAATTCATACAGAGTTTACATTTATTTTACACAGCATTTCCCTGACTTTCAACAAATATGTACTACAACAAATACAAGTAGTGACTTTTTTTCAAATTAATATATTTTCTATGTGATTTTCAAAAAATGGTATATGAATAGATTTAGGAGGTATCACTTACATACTGTATGTATGTTTTGTGAGGAGAGATATGCAAAAACCTTTTTTTTTAAATATAGACTTCTTGATCTTAAATTTTGTACATTTCATGTGAAAGATTTTGAAATAATCTAAAGTTTATGTCTTTTCTCACAACCAGGTACAATTCAAAAGAAGTTAAGCATAGATTACAATAAAAACACTAAATTTATGCACAAAGATCTTTTAGTCATAAAAAGGATTTTTGAAAATTTGGATAAGTTTAGATAGATTAAAAAATTCTTACACTGGTATTTCATAAGGTTTTGTAGAAGGAATTTCACTAAATTTAATTTCAAAAAGGTGGTAAGCAATGTGAGATGCCATCCCACCAACGATGAAGTCTCCAGGCTGGTACCACTCATGTGGAACAAGGAAAGCATCGCTTGCAGGGCATTTCAGAGAAACTACTTTGTGTACCAAAAATATCACAAAAAATGTTTTCATGCTTTTGTTATTCTGAAAATGTTTTCCCTTCCATCCTACTGATCAAGAGGTAAATATAATCCAATACTTCATCTAAAGATTGATCCAAGGCTTATCTCTGAGAATGCACCTAATGAGAAAATCTGTCAGTTTTTATTTAAAGATCCACGTGAGCGCAAAATTGCATCTTGAACACCATCAGGATTTGAACAGATACTCTGGGAGAGGAAAACAGAGGGTAGAAAGCTGAAGCAAAGTATCTGACAGAGCCATTATTACCCTTGTGCCAAACTTCCTGTGATTCAAGTGTTACTTTATATCCAAACTGATACCTTGGTCGTTGTTGAATAAAATTCCCTTCTGTGCAGCCTTTGGTGTTTTGGCCTAACTAAGAAAACATGGTGATTCCTGTAGGAGATAATTGTTCTGTTTTGATGAGATAATAATTGGCCAATGGTTCAACTATTTTTTTTAAAATGAGCAAATATCAATGACAGTAATTTTTTTAAAAAAAACTTTCTTATTTATAAAACAGTTAAAACAAGGATGGACATAACGTAACATTCTAGTGTATATATTCCTAATAATTTGTTCCTCATCATACATATAATTCTTAATTTCTATATATACATATTTTTCTATACAATACAGTCTCTAATTTGTTTCTCTATATACTGACATACAGTTTTATATATCTCTATCTTAACACTAACTTAAAACCCGACCAGTTCTCCTTGATTCACACCAACAATAGAATTTGTCCCAGATTTCAAAGTAATCTGACTCTGTCTTGTCCTTCATTTCCATTGTGAGCCTATCCATATCTTCACACAATAAGATTCTCTAATTTGTTTCTCTATATACTGACATACAGTTTTATATATCTCTATCTTAACACTTACTTAAAAACTGACCAGTTCTCCTTGATTCACACCAACAATAGAATTTGTCCCAGATTTCAAAGTAATCTGATTCTGTCTTGTCCTTCATTTCCATTGTGAGCCTATCCATATCAGCACACGATAAGATTTTATATAAAATCTCTTCTTCTGTTGGAATTTCTTTATTCCTCCAGTTTTGTGCATATGCCAATCTAGCAGCTGTGAGAATATGTAGCATCACATACAATATCCCTTTGTCGTATTTCTGCATAGTTATGCCTAGTAGAAAGAGTTCTGGTTTTAGCTCTACCTCTATCATTAGTATTTTTTCCAGCCATTTTTTAACCTTGTTCCAAAAGTCACGGGCTTTTGAGCACTCCCACCACATGTGGTAATATGTCCCTCTTGCCAATTTACATTTCCAGCACGTGGAAGAAATATTTGGACCCATTTTAGCTAATCTTGTGGGTGGGAGATGCCATCTGTAGAACATTTTGTAGAGGTTTTCTTTGTAGGAGGTGGCCAAAGTAAGCTTCCTATTTCGTACCCATAATTCTTGCCAGATATGCAGATTAAAGTTGAGATCAAAATCCCTGCTCCACGTTAACATGGTTTCTTTTACCTGTTCTTCATACATTGCCTGATCTAACAAATAATGATATAGCTTTTTAATCATTTTATTCTCAGTACCTAGTAATATTTTATCCTGCCCTATCAGTTCTATTTTTATGCCTCACTCTTTTTTATCTTTCCAATATCTCGCCTGTAGTTGAAGGTATGCCCCCCATTCTCGTTCTATCCCTTCGATCAATGACAATAATTTAAGGAAGATTTGTAATAAAATATATGCTTAGTTGTAGAAAGTGTTTTTTGAAGCTACCACATTGATTTTCTACCATTTTTTCACAAAATAGAATATGAACAGATCCACCAGGTATCAGTCTTTTATTGCATGTATGTTTTGTGAGGAATAACAATGCACAATTGTTTTAAAAAAATACCTTGAGTTGACTAAAAATCTTCAAAATATTTCTTGCACCAAAGTTTCCTACATTCTATACCCAACACTTAACAAAATCTAAAGCAGTGGTTCTCAACCTTTTTAATGCCGCAACCCCCAACCGGTCGTAAGTCGATGACTACTCAACCGGTCATAAGTCAAGGACTACTCAACTGGTGCAGCACCGTTTGCAGAATGGGACTTTTGGCCTGGACAGCCTGGACAATTCCTACTGGCTTTTAAAAGCCAATAGAATTAGACTCTATTCAAGAGAGTCTATTCTATTGGCTTTCAAAAGACAATAGAATAAAAGGGAGTAGCACAGCTAAGAAAAAGGGGAAACAAATGGCGGACTGCGTTGTTTGGCGACCCCCGTGAAATGGTCGTTCAACCCCAAATGGGGTCCCGACCCACAGGTTGAGAACCACTGATCTAAAGAATCTTATTTCTTCTACCACAACTAGAATTATTTGAAAGACAGAGTGGCTTACATTAGAGATACAGTAAAGCCTTTTGCTCATTTCAGGAATTTGGGGGGAGCTGGCCAAGATTATAAAAAGAAAAAAAAACCTCTTTACATGGCATGTCATAAAGTTTTACACAAGGATGTTCCTTCAATTTTAGTTCATAAAAATGATAAACTATATTGGATGTCATGCCACCAATTAATTAATCACCACTCTGCATGGAGGTCTATAAGGGGCTACCCTTGAAAAGTATCTGGAAGCTCCAGTTGATTCAAAGTGCAGGCCCCCGTATGGTTTTATGCACACCCAGATTATACATATGCCACCTTTCTTGTGGGAGCTGCATTGGCTGACAATTTGCTTCCGGGAGGCAGACAATGTTTAGATTGGCCCCTACTTTGACACTCTTTTGCAAAAACATGAGCATATGGTTTTGTCAATAGGTCTGTGGAATTCAGAGTAGGTTGGAACCTATGAAGTCACTCAACTGATTCATTGTAATCACGCAGGTGTGTTTTTATTGTTTATATATTGGGTTTTAATTTTTTTTAAATAGCTCAGAGACACCGACTGTCAACAGTACAAATGAATTTGGCTGAAGCCATTTTCATCTCATTTTTCCAACAGAAATGGGAAAAGGTGTGTGTATTCTTTTTGTCTAGCTAAAACATAGAAATGGAGTGGGAAGTTCATCTTTGTAACTTTGGAGGAAGGGAACTTTAGTCTTAGTTTCACCTTTGTTCATGCTGATACTATGTAGCCATTAAAATGCTCTTTGAGCAAAGCAATTGCCTCGGAGTCCTTTTTTCTTTTCTCTTTTTAAAGACAAATTTTATTGGCTTTTTGATTTTTAAAACAAAGTACTCAAGACACACCATGGTGTTAGGGTGGTCAAACATCTACAAAATAAACACATATACATAATTCAATCAATACATCAAATATTCCCTCTCTTTTTCCCTTAAGTATTTTATTTAAAATAATCCAATTCTAGCTTAAATTTATTCAACCTAAACCTGTTTTTAAATCTTTATATATTTACACTACCATAATCAAAATAACTTTAAGTACAAACATTATAAGTTCGGGTATCCCTTCCAAATATATTCTAATTCTTTAATTTTATCATAGAACTTATTTATTTCTTCTTCCACTAATATCCCTTATTTAAAATAAAATATTAATCTATCCTAAACGTATCTAATCAATCAATCAATCAATCAATCAATCTCTTTAAACTGAGAAAATGAAGTCCAACCTGGAGTCCTTTTTTCTATTGGGATCATCTGTCTATTGGGCTCATAGTCTTGGTTTCACCTTTGTTCATGCCGATACTATGTAGCCATTAAAAATTGTGTTTGAGGAAAGCAATTGCCTCGCAGTCCTTTTTTCTATTGAGTTCATCTATCGGAACCATGACATTGACAGTGAGTAGGAGGCCATAAAATTCTGTGAAATAAATAAATAAATAAATAAATAAATAAATAAAACAAAACTCCATACAATGATGTTTCTCTTTTTCCTTTTTTTTATTTTAGACCAACAAAACAAAACAAAGCACAACAAACATTACACACATACAAACACAATATATCCTTTTTTGTTAACCACAATTTGTAACAGTACTCTTCTATTCTTTACATTTCCCCCCTCTTTCTTCTTTGAAATATTTGTCCTTATTGCCCCATTGTTTCTTATTTAAATTTTCCTTCTTTCATATTCTAGTACTTACTAGGAATCCAACATTATTCATTGTAGTGACACTCATATTTTTTATAAGACTCGACCGGAAATCCATCTAAGAATGGTGATCATACAAATATTCTCATATTATTTAGTGCATATACTGTTTTTACTCTAATACTATTTCCAACATTAAAATTCACCCCTTTTCATCCAAGTATATTTATTTATTTTTATTTTTATTTGACATATATAATTCCTCCTTTCTTGTTTTATGCTGATATTGTGTATAATGTTTCTAAATTTTACTTTCTCTAGTAATTTTCTATAATCCTATTTTATGTAAACTTCCTAAAGATACATCACATCTACATCCAATTTCCTTAAATTGTTAAATGTCTAAACTCTTTTTCTTGATATATTTAATCCTTTAATATTTATAGAAAAGAGCTTAATTACATCTCCCATTTTTAACTTGATCTATTTTTTTTGTTTTTATTTTGTTTTATACTTCTTGTCTCTATAAGTCTTCCTTTTGCTTCTCTTTCTAACCTTTCTCTTTCTTGTAACTTTTGTATTTCTCGCTCTCGATCAGCTTCCTCTAATAGATCTTCATCATAACTTTTACTCTCCAGCTCTTCCCTACTTTCTTGTTCTTCTCCTTGTGAAAAGTAACTCTCATAAAAATCCCGTGCTTTCTCAAGTGTCTCTATCTTGTATTTTTTCTCCTGCCAAGTTAAAAGTATGCCTTCAGGTATTAACCAACGAAACTTGACTTTATATTTAATTAATTGAGTGGTTAAAAATTGGTATTCTCGTCTCTGATTTCGTATAATATGTGGTATTTGTTTTAATACAATTATTTCTTTACCCTTATATATTATTGATTCGTCTCTTGCTTTTTTATATATTTCATCCCTTATTGATCTTCTAGTAAACCTTATATGAACCTCTCTCGCCAATCTATGCCTTCGTGCATAATTTGTGTATACTCTATATATTTCATCTATATCTCTTTTTACTTCCAATTTTTCCTTGCCTAAAATCACCGCCAAAATCTCTACCATCTTTTCTCCCAAATCTTCCTCCTTTTCCTCAACAATATTTTGAAATCTTAAACAAAACGAACCTTTGTTCATTTCCAGAAAAGCAATAGATTCAATCAACTCCCTACTTGCTTGATCAGATTTCTGTATCATCCCTTCTATTTTACTATCAACAAGCTCCATTTTTGTTTCAACATTTTGAATTCTCTGTTCATTTTCCATCATTGTTTGTTGTATATTACCTATCTTATCATTCATATTTTTAATTTCATCTCTCATTTTTCCAATATCATTCTTCATTTCTTTATGATGTATTTTCATTTCTTCATGATTATTTGCTATCGCCTCTTGGGTCATCATCATTCTTGGGTCATCATCATCATACAATGATGTTTCATAAGGTTTTATTCAATGATGTTCCTTAAATTTCAATTTATATGTAGCGGAGCTGGGGTGAGAATGGGGCCAGCAGAGAGTTTTTGCAGAAGCTCCAGCAACTGCTGCTGGTCTGGTGGCAGGATGTGGCTCTGAGGAGGGAAGAAAAGGGAGGAGGAAGCCGATGGGAGAGGAGAGAGAAAGAGACTGGAAAGTAGCGTTTGACTGCCCATTGAGCAGAGCCAGCTGAGCGAGGAGAGAGAAAGAGACTGGAAGGTGGTGTTTGGCTGGACATTGAGAAGAGCCAGCTGAGGAAGAAAGAGCGAGGAGCTTAATGGAACCTGCCATCCAGAGCCAGCTAAGTGAAGAAACAGAGATAGAATAAGAAGGTGGCATCTTTGTGTTTTTCTGCTTTGTTGCAAGCAAGCCAGACAAAGAGGGGGGAAAGAGAGTGAGAGTAGATTGCTGAAGTTTTTATTTTTTTTTCTTCATTGCGGCAGGCCAGACAAAGAGAGGATAAGTTGGGGAGTTTTATTTCTTTTCCCTTCTTGGAGCCAGCTGGTTGGACGGAGAGTCAGAAAAGAGTTTGACAGGTTGAGGGTATGCCTTTTAGTGGGAAGTAGAGGAGTTTATAAAGGATCAGCTTGTGGAAACAAAAAGGGGATAAGGAAGGGATGGGGGATTACATATATTGAGGGCAGAGAGAGACAAGGAGAGTGGATAAAGGAGGTCCCCTGTGAGCTCCAGAGATGGCCTGATTACCATCATCTTAGGTAAGTTGCTGTCACCAGATACTGACTACCATCGCTCTAGGCAAGTTGCTGTTACCAGAGACTGATTACCATTGGTTTAGGCAAGTCGCTGTTACCAGAGACTGACGACCGTCGCTCTAGGCAAGTTGCTGTTACCAGAGACTGACTAACATTGTCTTAGGAAAGCTGATGTCACCAGAGACTGATAACCATTGGCTTAGGCAAGTTGCTGTCACCAGAGACTGGCTACAATCGTCATAGGCAAGCTGCTACTATCATAGATTGGCTAACATCATTCTAAAAAGGTTGCTGTTATTAGGGACTGACTACTATTGTTGTACACCAGCTGCTGTTACCAGGACCTGACTACCATCGTCTCCTGTCAGTCTTACTGCCTGAGGTCAACTATCATCATCCCACGTGAGTTACCATCAAAAGAGATTAACCATCACCACCCCATGGGCATGGCTGACAATTGTGACTGAACATCAACATGCTACATGCCCTCTTAGGCAGAGGTGCCAATGTGAGAGACCCCTTGGGTCGGCAGCAAGCCAAAGAAGGGGCCAAGAGGGTCAAGACTATAGTGCTCCCTTCAGGGGTGGTGCTACATATACAACTGGTAAAGTATGTGTGACATCATGCTACCAATGATGAGAACAGGGGAAGTATCACTTGCAGAGTAGTCCAGAGTAACGAGTTTCTTTCTCAATTAGGGTTGCATGTGCACTATAATTTAGGCCACTTGCCCTGTCCATAGGGTTTGTTTATCTATCTATCTATCTATCTATCTATCTATCTATCTATCTATCTATCTATCTATCTATCTATCTATCTACCTACCTACATTTTTACCTATATACTTATATACCTATCTATTATCAACATCAAGTGAATCTTCAAAATTTCCTTTGGTTTTTTCATGTTTGTAGTCCCTCCCTATATCAGAGAGGGCTGTACATGTTTTCTAGGATTTGTGCTGAATTTGAGGTGATTTTCTTGAAAAATGGCACACTTCATATTGTAAACCCATTCAAATCACTCTTTGTTATGGTCATTGGTCAGCATACACTTTGAATGAAGGATGAGACAGAAGGAAGAATACATTTCATTTCACTACATTTCCCATATTATTAATATATGATAGCAGGTTGCTCTGGAAATGGATTTATTGATAGAGTGAATGGTTATGACCCAGCATGAACACCTATTTCAAGATGCAGTTAAATGTACAGGATTCACAAACTCAATACATTCTACATTTCAAGAGCCCTAAAATATTCAAACCTGCTATCATATAATAGTATGCTCAATACACATTAATAAAATGACAAAAACAGTTCTTACTATATTTATGTAGTGCTTTATTCTTTTTTTGTCACTAATTTCTCTGGGCCAGAAAGATCACATGTTATACTAATTTCTCTTTGTGAGTTGCTCCCTGTGCTTGATGTCAGCCCAGCAAACAATGATGTAGATTTTGGCAAAAATATGCATCCCAGTAATGCAACACTGAAGGACAAGACAGAGAAGACCTCCACAGCTACCATGGCGTTTCCTTTTGTGCTCAGGGAGACTGGAAATTTCTTGGAGCTGTAAATGCATGTCCAAACACTACAAAAGACCAACATGCTGAAGGTGATGAACTTGGCTTCATCAAAGCTGTCAGGTAATTTATGGAAAACAAAAGCTACTATAAAGCTGGCAGGAGCTAAGATATACATGTAGCCCAAGTCACAATATCTAAGTATATTTCATTGATCCATTGATTTAGTCACTTTGTTGAAGAATGAAATAAGATTTATTTGGCATGACCTCTTTTTGACGAATCCATGTTGCTTGAGCAGGGGGATGAACTAGAAAACTTTCAAAGTCCCTTCAAACTCTGTTATTCTGCTATTCTGCTAAAGGTTATAACCTTGTTTCAAGGTGTTGGAAGATTTGTTTCTGGATTATCTTTTTCCAAGATCTTTCCAGATATTGATGTCAGGCTGATTGATCTATAATTTCATGGATCTATTTTTTTTTCTCCTTTTTGATTAAGGACATCACAATGTCCTTAATCAAAAATTAAAATAAATGAAAAATGAGAGGAGAAACAAAGGTAGTGAGGGGAAATTACAGATATTATAGCAATCTCAGAGGACCTAGAGAATAACCTGGCCTAGAAAGAGTGTTGAGTTTCTTTGTCTTTAAAATCATTTCCAACTCTAAGATTTAGATCAGAATTTCATCGTATGAATTTCTGTCTTTACTCTTTATCACTTCCCACAGGAGATGTCTGTACATAAACTGTTTTTAACTTTTAAATTATAGAGAAACCCAAATGGAAAAGGCCCAAATATCAGGCTCTTTCCCAAAAATTCTACTAAAAACAATCTTTGATTTTGTGAAGAGGTGAAAATTGCACGTAAATGTCTTCATTTCTATCATCAATAGATCAGCAACAGAAAATAGCTCTAACTACTTTAATAGGTACTTCAATTCATTTTTCCATTTCATTAAAATGTGAAATCAAGTTACCTAAATGAAATCCTTACGTAATTATGGTCACTAGGACTTCCTATTCTTGTTTGTTAGGAATTTCTCCTAGTGAGAAAAGTCACATGTTATACTAATTTCTCTTTGTGAGATGCTCCCTTTGGTTTAGTTCAGGCCGGAAAACAATGATGTAGCATTTTGGCAAGAATATGCATCCCAGTAATGCAGCACTGGAGGACAAAATGGAGAAGACCTCCACAACTACCATGGCTTTTCCCTTTGTACTCAGATAGGCTGGAAAGAAGGAGATCCACACGCTGCAAAAGGCCAACATGCTGAAGGTGATGAACTTGGCTTCATTAAAGCTGTCAGGTAATTTACGGGCAAGAAAAGCTACAATAAAGCTGGCAATGGCCAAGACACCCATATAGCCCAATACACAATAAAAGAAGAAAGCTGACTCCTCATTGCATTGTAAAATAATTTCTTGGAGCTGTAAATGCATGTCCAACTCAGGGAATGGTGGAGATGTTGACAACCAAAGAATACAAATACATACTTGGAAAAAGAAGCAGAAAAGGACAGTAGAGAAAGCCAATCTTTTCCCTAACCATCTTCTCATGTGAGATCCCGGTTTAGTGGCCATGAAAGCAACAACCACAATGATGGTTTTGGACAGCACACTAGAAATAGCCACTGAGAATGTGGTTCCAAAAGTTGATTGTCGGAGAAGGCAAGTCACTTTACCAGGTTGGCTGAGGAAAAACAAAGAAGAGAGAAAACAGAGCAGAAGAGAAACAAGCAGGGTGTAGGTGAGGGACTGGTTGTTGGCTTTGACAATGGGAGTTTCCCTGTGCTTAATAAAAGTTCCAAGTACCCAAGATGTCAAGAAAAAGAAACCAAGAGCTGATGAGGCTAAACCAATTCCTAAGGGTTCTTCAATAGTTAGAAACACCACCCTTTTCAGGATACATCCATTCTTTTCTTTATTTGGATAATGATCTTCTGGACATTCAAAACAGTCATCCATATCTGGGAGGAAAGTCAAAGAAATTTTTTATCTGGGCATTCCAAATCTATGAAACTCATTTTATTAATTTTATACATCCTAAACGTGTATATTAAAGTTTGCTTAAGTCTAATGAAAATTGGTAGAATTCCTACCATACCATTTTGATTTGAAATCTTCCCTTCTGGGCATGGAACACAGTCATAGCAGCAGAACTGATCCCCTTCAATCCCTTTCTTCCAGTCCCCAGGAAAACAAGGGTCATTGCATCGAGAAAATGGAAGAACCTTACCATAAATAAAAAAAAATGTTTTGAAAAGGAGGGTTTTTAAAACAGTTTCTGATTTCTCTTTTTTCAGATGGAAATACACACCAAATATGCAACCATAGCTTTTACATTGTAATATCACTTTTGTCAATCTGACGAATCATTGATCATTAACAACATTTGAAGGAATATGCCATTGTTTAGTTAAAAAAATCCTGAAATTAGATTTCTAAAGAGACTATATTCAATATAGGATCCTAATGGATTAAGGCATAGTGGATTCATTAATTCAATACCTGATTAAAAGCTGGACTCCAGACAATCAAATCTTCGTCCATGGATAATTCTTTCCCTTTTGGAGCTTGTAGATCCATCTTTCCAACTCTAACTCTCTGAAAGGATCTGTTTGGAAAAGTGATCAAATTGGTGATGTTGAATCCACCTGTTGCTTCCCCTTTCTCATTCAGGAACACTCTCTCCCCAACTGAGTTGTTAAAAGAAATGCCTTGAAGAAATGGATGGAGCTACTTGAAAGAGAATGAAAGAGAGAGGATGTTGAGAACTATATAATAGAGAGGAGAAAATCATATTAAAGTTTCATTCAATCATTCTTCCAATTGCTATAACTATTATTAAATATATGTGCTTAGAATTTGGATAATCAATATTGCATGATAATGTACATGTCCACACTATATACTTAATTTAATATTAATATAAGGAAAGGAAAGAATGAACTGAAGCAGAAAGTAAAAAAAGATTCTGGATTTTTGTAACTTCCTTTAATTATGTTTTAGGTTCACTGTTTAAACAACTAATTCAAGATAAATCATATCTAATATTTCCTCATCGATACAAAGTTATTTGACAGTCTGAGGTCTGACTAATGTCCTTTAGCCAGTTTTTAGAATCTGAGATCCAAGCATTCCTCCATAGAGAGATGCAAGATAGAGATTATTTGGCAACACCAAAAGTCATGTCTATGTATTTATTTCATTTTATTAAAAGTATCTTATATATTACCCCCAATTGAATGCAGAATTCCAGAAAATAGCTAGAAGAGATAAGAATGCCTTCTTAAATGAACAGTGCAAAGAAATTGGCAACATGCAAAGATGGGCATGATAAAGGACCAAAATGGCAGAGACCTAACAGAGGCTCTATGTATTTATTTCATTTTATTAAAAGTATCTTATATATTACCCCCAATTGAATGCAGAATTCCAGAAAATAGCTAGAAGAGATAAGAATGCCTTCTTAAATGAACAGTGCAAAGAAATAGAAGAAAACAACAGAATAGGGAGGACCAGAGATCTCTTCAAGAAAATTGGAGATATGAAGGGAACATTTCATGCAAAGATGGGCCTGATAAAGGACCAAAATGGCAGAGACCTAACAGAGGCAGAAGAGATTAAGAAGAGATGGCAAAACTACACAGAAGAACTATACAAGAATGAGCTTAACATCCCAGATAACCACAATGAGATAGTCATTGACCTCGAACCAGACATCCTAGAATGTGAAGTGAAATGGCCTTAGAAAATCTGAGCAACAACAAAGCTAGTGGAGGTGACAGTATTCCAGCTGAGCTATTCAAAATCTTAAAAGACGATGCAGTAAAAGTGCTACACTCAATTTGCCAGCAAATTTTGAAAACTCAGCAGTGGCCACAGGATTGGAAAAGGTCAGTTTACATTCCAATTCCAAAGAAAGGCAATGCCAAAGAATGTTCAAACTATCGCACCATGGCACTCATTTCACATGCTAGTAAAGTTATGCTTAAAATCCTACAAGCTAGACTCCAGCAGTATGTGGATCGAGAACTACCAGAAATACAGGCAGGATTTCGAAGAGGCAGAGGAATTAGAGATCAAATTGCCAACATACACTGGATCATGGAGAAAGCTAGGGAGTTCCAGAAAAACATCTACTTCTGCTTCATTGACTATGCTAAAACCTTTGATTGTGTGGATCACAACAAATTGTGGCAAGTTCTTAAAGAGATGGGAATACCAGACCATCTTATTTGTCTCTCGAGAAACCTATATGCGGGTCAAGAAAAAACAGTGAGAACTGGACACAGAACCTCTGATTGGTTCAAAATTGGGAAAGGAATCCGGCAAGGCTGTATACTGTTGCCCTGCCTATTTAACTTATATGCAGAGCACATCATGAGAAAGGCAGGGCTAGATGAAACAAAAGTTGGAATTAAGATTGTCGGGAGAAATATCAACAACATAAGATATGCAGATGATACCACTCTAATGGCAGAAAGTGAAGAGGAACTAAAGAGCCTCTTGATGCGGGTGAAGAAGGAGAGTGCAAAAGTAGGCTTGAAATTCAACATTAAGAAAACCAAAATCATGGCATCCGGCCCTCTCAATTCCTGGCAAAGAGATGGGGAAGAAATGGAGGTAGTGACAGATTTTATTTTTCTGGGCTCCAAGATCACCTCAGATGGGGACTGCAGCCAAGAAATTAAAAGACGCTTGCCCCTGGGGAGGAAAGCTATGGCAAATCTAGACAGCATACTAAAAAGCAGAGACATCACCCTGCCAACAAAAGTGCGTATAGTCCAGGCCATGGGTTTCCCAGTTGCAATGTATGGCTGTGAAAGTTGGACCATAAGAAAGGCTGAGCGCCAAAGAATTGAGGCCTTTAAACTATGGTGCTGGAGAAGACTCCTGCGAGTCCCTTGGACTGCAAGGCGTTCAAACCGGTCAGTCCTAGAAGAGATCAACCCGACTGCTCTTTAGAAGGCCAGATCCTGAAGTTGAAACTCAAATACTTTGGCCACCTAATGAGAAGGAAGGACTCACTGGAGAAGGGCCTAATGCTGGGAAAGATTGAGGGCAATAGAAGAAGGGGACGACAGAGAATGAGATGGCCGGATGGAGTCACTGAAGCAGTAGGTGTGAACTTAAATGGACTCCAGAAGATGGTAGAGGACAGGAAGACCTCGAGGAACATTGTCCATGGGGTCGCGATGGGTCGGACACAACTTCGCAATTAACAACAACATCTTATATATGAATGTAAAAAGAATGTATGCTAACATCTGATAAATATCACGGTATATGTATGGGGGAGAGTTTGGAAAAATTATTAAAAAAAAAGATAGAGATTATTGCAAAAATGTTTCATACTATGGATGCCTCATCTAAAAAGGACTATTTTTATTTCATTCCTCTAAAACTCTGATAGAGATAGGAAGCTCAGCTTTTTACCCATGAAAAGTTCATGAGCCACACAAAGTTTTGGGGGAATTGACTGTTTTTGGAGAAGGCAATGACAAGTAATCTAAATTATCACTTTAACTAGCTCATATTGTGCAATGTGTGGTGATTTAGTAAATAAAGTCTGCTGACATATAAACCATAATTTATACAGGAACTTCTCAATGACCAGAATAATAACAGAAACTACTTTTTCTGTAGAAAAGAACAGTATGTCAGAGTCAAAAGGGACCAGAAGGTCTTTTGATCTTATACTATTTCAGATAAATGGCAGTCCTTCTCTTAAAAATCTTCAGTGTAGGAGCATCCAAAACTTCTGAAGGCAAGCTATTCCATTAATTCATTTTTAATTGTTCTCACCATCAGGAAATTCCAACTTATTTCTAAGTTGTTTTCTCAACATTGATTCCAACTGAAGAAAATATTAAGACTTTACACAATGGGTTCAAAAAATAATTCTACTTCAAATTGCTTATTGAAATACAAGAAATGTCCAATGAAAAGGGAATACCTGCCAAGCCTGGAGATGTGGAAGATCAGGATTTGTACACACCATAGTTTTTTTTCTATTGGAATGTAATGTGTATAGAGCTTGCAAAGCATGAGCCACAGCATGAACAGCATTGTAGATACTATAGCTTTGTCCAGTCATTTCCATTTCAAAGGCAGGTCCAGGAAGATCCTCTAGCTTCATCTCGCCTGTGCACTGCCTACTCTGCGTTTCTTGTAATTCTCCTTTTGGAAATGAACAATCAAATAACTGTTCCCAAACTTCCCAAAGAAACTCATCTCTGTAGACTGAAAAAGGATTTACGGTCTGAAGAAATTCCTTGAAACCTGTAACTGCTGTTGAGTGAGCAGTGAATGAAATAGCCCCATGAAACATCTGGAGATCCCAACTGATTTGGAATCCTGATAATACAAAATCAATCTGCGCAGTCATGATCCATACCTTTCTAAATAATGAAATTTCCTTCCTTTCAGGATCTACCATAAATGTGACAATTCTTAGCCACATAATTGTCAATGCTTCTCCATAGACAAGAAATGCATTGGCTTTGCTATTTATCCAATTCAAAGAAATAATTGAGATTGTTTTATAAATTTCTTGGAAGTCTTCCAGGTATACTTGTGAAAGCCTTTGTATGAATGATGAGCAGATCCCACCCTTTGCAAGTAAGGGCTGCATTTCCTGTAAGAAATTTTCTCCATTGTTGTTATCAATAGCAAAAATCCCAATCCAGGTCCAGCTGAAATGGTGAATGAGTTGGATAGTCCCAATGTACTGATGGTCCTCTTTTGGGATCATGAAATAAAGTGAAGAGAGCTTACTGTTCTCAAATTCCATTTGGGCTAATGAGCCGTATGTCAGCTGCAAGAAAGTGGAGCAGTATTTTCTTCAGTTGTAAGATCAAATGGAATTGTCCTGATCTAGTTTGCATATATTATATATCGAAGGAAGAAATACTTTTTGTGAATTTCTTCTAAGTATAAATATGGCAGGAATTTCTTGGAATTACTTCAAACACATATAATTGATCAATTCTTTGACAGAAGCAAAGAAGTCTATGTTCATGTTTTTCCTCATGTAGGGAATGTGTACAGATATTCACTTCTTGTATTTGGCATTGTAATTTCAAAATTACGCTAACTAATAGACCTTAAGCCAGGCAGAACATCTTTTTACAAACCTAAGCTAATCTTAATGTCCCTTAATTATTTCATAACAACATCAAGAACAGAACATAGAATTTTTCTTTTTAACCCTTTCACCACTTACTTGTGGAATCTTGAAGAATCTTGTAATTTCAGCAATATGAGATGATGTGACAAAATCCAATCCCCCAATAATAGCCACCAGATTCTTCTGGCTATCACACTTGTAATTAGGGACAAATTCCTGGGATTTGAAAAGCAGGTCCAGAGTGGTGCGATAGGTCATCCTTGCATTGAGGTAACTGTCATAGATGTGGAACCCGAGAGTGATGTTAGGTAAGGAATGGAAGTCCTCATTGATCTCCTTCACAGCAAAGGCCAAGGCAAGGATGTGTTGATGAAATTTGGTGATTATGCTACAAATAATTTAAATCCCCCATTGAAATTTTTTTACAAGCCTTGTAAGGTGGCATCATTTCCATATAAGTAAGAGACATCTTATGGTAGTAAGAAGACAATAGCTTTCCTAAAATGCTTAATAGTTTGTACATAGTTTAAATTTATTTTAAACAGCATTTCCATGATTTCCAACAAATATGTACTACAACAAATACAAGTAGTGGCCCTTTTCAAAGTAGTATATTTTCTATCACTTATTTACTGTATCTTTGTTTTAATAAGAGAGATAATGCCAAACCTTTTTTAAAAATTCTTTACGTCAGTAATTGTTCAAATAGAGACTTCTTGATTTTAAATTTTGTACTTTTCATTTCAAGGATTTTGAAAAAAATCTAAAGGTTATTTTTTCTCTCACAACCAGGTACAACTCAAAAAAAGAAGACATAGATTACATCAACAATCCTAAATGTATGAACAAAGATCTTTTAGTCGTAGAACGGATTTTTGAAAGTCTGGGTAATATTGATAGAGAAAAAAATTCTTACGTTGGTATTTCATAAGGTTTTATAGAAGGGTTTTCACTAAATTTAATTTCATAAAGGTGGTAACCCATGTGAGATGCCATCACACCAATGATGAAGTCACCACGCTGATACCACTCATGTGGAACAAGGAACGCATCACTCACAGGACATCTCAGAGTAACTACTTTGTGCACCAAAAATATCAGAAAAAACATTTTCATGCTTTTGTTATTCTGAAAATCTTTTTCCTTTCTATTGATCAGGAAGTACATATAATCCAATACTTCATCTAAAGATTGATCCAAGGCTTATCTCTGAGAATGCACCTAATGAGAAAATCAATCAGTTTTTATTTAAAGATCCACATGAGCACAAAATTGCATCTTGAACACCATCAGGATTTGAACAGATATTCTGGCAGAGGGAAACAGAGGATAGAAAGCTGAAGCAAAATATCTGACAGAGCCATTGTTACCCTTGTGCCAAACTTCCTGTGGTTCAAGTGTTACTTTATATCCAAACTGATACCTTGATCGTTGTTGAATATAGTTCCCTTCTGTGCAGCCTTTGGTGTTTTGGCCTAGTTAAGAAAACATGGTGATTCCTCTAGGAGGTAATTGTTTTGTTTTGATGAGATAATAATTGGCCAATGGTTCAACTATTTTTTTTTTAAATGAGCAAATGGGAATGACAGTAATTTTTTTTTAAAAAAAGTTTCTTATTTATAAAATAGTTAGAACAAGGATGGACATAACGTAATATTCCAGTGTATATATTCCTAACAATTTGTTCCTCATCATACATATAATTCTTAATTTCTATATATACATATTTTTCTATACAATACAGTCTCTAATTTGTTTCTCTATATACTGACATAGTTTTATATATCTCTATCTTAACACTAACTTAAAATCCAAACATTTCTCCTTGATTCACACCAACAATAGAATTTGTCCCAGATTTCAAAGTAATCTGACTCTGTCTTGTCCTTCATTTCCATTGTGAACCTATCCATATCAGCACACGATAAGATTTTCTATAAAATCTCTTCTTCTGTTGGAATTTCTTTCTTCCTCCAGTTTTGTGCATACACCAATCTAGCAGCTGTGAGAATATGTAGCATCAAGTACAATATCCCTTTGTTGTATTTTTGCATAGTTATGCGTAGTAGAAAGAGTTCTGGTTTTAGCTCTACCTCTATCATTAATATTTTTCCAGCCATTTTTTCTTTTTAGTTATGCGTAGTAGAAAGAGTTCTGGTTTTAGCTCTACCTCTATCATTAATATTTTTCCAGCCATTTTTTAACCTTGTTCCAAAAGTTACAGGCTTTTGAGCACTCCCACCACATGTGGTAATATGTCCCTCTTGCCAATTTACATTTCCAGCACGTGGAAGAAATATTTGGACCCATTTTAGCTAATCTTGTGGGTGGGAGATGTCATCTGTAGAACATTTTGTAGAGGTTTTCTTTGTAGGAGGTAGCCAAAGTAAGCTTCCTATTTCGTACCCATAATTCTTGCCAGATATGCAGATTAAACTTGAGATAAAAATCCCTGCTCCACGTTAACATGGGTTTTTTTTTACCTGTTCTTCATACATTGCCTGATCTAACAAATAATGATATAGCTTTTTAATCATTTTATCCTCAGTACCTAGTAATATTTTATTCTGCCCTATCAGTTCTATTTTTATGCCTCACTCTTTTTTATCTTTCCAATATCTTGCCTGTAGTTGAAGGTATGCCCCCCATTCTAGTTCTATCCCTTCGATCAATGACAGTAATTTAAGGGAGATTTGTAATAAAATATATGCTTAGTTGTAGAAAGTGTTTTTTGAAGCTACCACATTGATTTTCTACCATTTTTTTCACAAAATAGAATATGAACAGATCCACCAGGTATCAGTCTTTTATTGCATGTATGTTTTGTGAGGAATAACAATGCACAATTTTTAAAAAAAAACTACCTTGACTTGACTCAAACTCTTCAAAATATTTCTTGCACTAAAAATTTCCTACATTCTATAGCGAAAACTTACCAAAATCTAAAGAATATTATTTCTTCTACCACAACTAGAAATATTTCAAAGACAGAGTGGCTTACATTAGAGATACAGTAAAACCTTTTGCTCATTTCAGCAATTTGGGGGGAGCTGGCTAAGATTACAAAAAGAAAAAAAACTCTTTACATGGCATGTCATAAAGTTTTACAGACGGATGTTCGTTCAATTTCAGTTCATAAAAATGATAAACTATATTGGATGTCATGCCACCAATTAATAAATCACCACTCTGCATGGAGGTCTATAAGGGGCTGCCCTTGAAAAGTATCTGGAAGCTCCAGTTGATTCAAAGTGCAGGCCCCCGTATGGTTTTATGCACACCCAGATTATACATATGCCACCTTTCTTGTGGGAATTGCATTGGCTGATAATTTGCTTCCGGGTACAATTCAAGGTACTAGTTGTCACCTTTAAACCCTACATGGCTTGGGACCATGTTATTTGAAGAACTGTCTCTTCCTGATCAGATCCACATGATGCACTAGAGCAAGGAGGCAGGCAATATTTAGATTGGCCCCCACTTTGACACTCTTTTGCAAAGATATGAGCATATGGTTTTGCCAATAGGTCTGTGGAACTCAGAGTAGGTTGGAACCTATGAAGTCACTCAACTGATTCACTGTAATCCACATAGGTGTGTATTTATTGCTTATATATTGGGTTTTAATTTCTTTTAAATTGCTTGCAGACACTGACTGTCAACACTACAAATGAATTTGGCTGCAGCCATTTTCATCTCATTTTTCAGTTGCAACAGAAATGGGAAGAGGTGTGTGTATTCTTTTTGTCTAGCTAAAACATAAAATTGTTCTGTGGGAACCAAGGTCGTTGCTACCAGAGTTTTGGTGGGTAGAAGTTTCTTCTAGAAAGCCTGTCAAACTAGTGCATTGGGGAATGTGATTTATGACATAGAAATGGGATGGGAAGTTCATCTTTGTAACTTTGTATCTTTGGAGGAAGGGAAATTTAGTCTTGTTTCACCTTTGTTTATGCTGAAACTATGTAGCCATTAAAATGCTCTTTGAGGAAAGCAATTGCCTCGGAGTCCTTTTTTCTTTTCTTTTTATAAGACAAATTTTATTGGCTTTTTGATTTTTAAAACAAAGTACTCAAGACACACCGTGGTGTTAGGGTGGTCAAACATCTGCAAACAAAACATATATACATAATTCAATCAATACATCAAATATTCCCTCTCTTTTCCCCTTAAGTACGTACTTTATTTAAAATAATCCAATTGTAACTTAAATGTATTCAACTTAAACCTGTTTTTAATTCTTTATAAATTTACACTACCGTAATCAAAATAACTTTAAATACAAACATTATAAGTTCGGGTATCCCTTCCAAATATATTGTTATTCCTTAATTTTATCATAGAACTTATTTATTTCTTCTTCCACTAATATCCCTTATTTAAAATAAAATATTAATCTATCCTAAACGTATCTAATCAATCAATCAATCTCTTTAAACTGACAAAATAAAGTCCAACCTGGAGTCCTTTTTTTCTATTGGGATCATCTCTCTATTGGGCTCATAGTCTTGGTTTCACCTTTGTTCATGCCGATTTAATGGCACTATGTAGCCATTAAAAATGCTCTTTGAGGAAAGGAATTGTCTTGGAGTCCTTTTTTCTATTGGGCTCATCTATAGGAACCATGATATTGACAGTGAGTGGGAGGCCATAAAATTCTGTGAAATGAATAAATTTTATTTCACTACATTTTCCATATTATTAATATATGTGTTTTTATTGTTTATATATTGGGTTTTAATTTTTTTAAAGTATCTCAGAGACACTGACTGTCAACACTACAAAGGAATTTGGCTGCAGCCATTTTCATCTCATTTTTCGGTTGCAACAGAAATGGGAAGAGGTGTGTGTATTCTTTTTGTCTAGCTAAAACATAAAATTGTTCTGTGGGAACCAAGGTCATTGCTACCAGAGTTTTGGCAGGTAGAAGTGTCTGCTAGAAAGCCCGCTAAATTAGTGCATTGGGGAATGTGATTTATGACATAGAAATGTTGTGGGAAGTTCATCTTT
Source organism: Crotalus tigris (assembly GCF_016545835.1). Lineage (NCBI taxonomy): Eukaryota > Metazoa > Chordata > Lepidosauria > Squamata > Viperidae > Crotalus > Crotalus tigris. The sequence goes on along the minus strand of NW_024096513.1, from coordinate 1,027,668 downwards.
GTAACTTTGGAGGAAGGGAACTTTAGTCTTGGTTTCACCTTTGTTCATGGCGATACTATGTAGCCATTAAAATGCTCTTTGAGGAAAGCAATTGTCTTGGAGTCCTTTTTTCTATTAGGTTTATCTATTGGAACCATGACATTGACAATGAGTGGGAGGCCATAAAATTCTGTGAAATGAATAAATAAATAAATAAATAAATAAATAAATAAAACTCCATATAATGATGTTTTCATAAGGTTTTATTCAAGGATGTTCCTTAAATTGCAATTTATATGTAGCAGAGCTGGGGTGAGAATGGGGCCAGTTGAGAGGTTTTGCGGGAGCTCCAGCAACTGCTGTGGGTCTGGTGGCAGGATGTGGCTCTGAGGAGGGAAGAAAAGGGAGGAGGAAGCCGATGGGAGAGGAGAGAGAAAGAGACTGGAAAGTAGTGTTTCGCTGCCCATTGAGCAGAGCCAGCTGAGCGAGGAGAGAGAAAGAGACTGGAAGGTGGTGTTTGGCTGGACATTGAGAAGAGCTAGCTGAGGAAGAGAGAGAGAGAGCAGCTTAATGGAACCTGCTGTCCAGAGCCAGCTGACTGAAGAAACAGAGATAGAGTAACAAAGTGGGATCTTTGTGTTTTTCTGCTTTGTTGCAAGCAAGCCAGATGAAGAGGGGGGATAGAGAGTGAGAGTAGCTTGTTGAAGTTTTTATTGTTTTTTCTTCATTGCGGCAGGCCAGACAAAGAGAGGATAGGTTGGGGAGTTTTATTTCTTTTCCCTTATTGGAGCCAGCTGGTTGGAGGGAGAGTCAGGAAAGAGTTTGACAGGTTGAGGGTATGCCTTTTAGTGGGAAGTAGATGAGTTTTTAAAGGATCTTATTGTAGAAACAAAAAGGGGATAAGGAAGGGATGGGGGAATTACATATAGTGAGGGCAGAGAGAGACAAGGAGAGTGGATAAAGGAGGTCCCCTGTGAGCTCCAGAGATGGCCTGATTACCATCATCTTAGGTAAGTTGCTGTCACCAGATACTGACGACCATCGCTCTAGGCAAGTTGCTGTTACCAGAGACTGACTAACATTGTCTTAGGAAAGCTTCTGTCACAGAGACTGACACCATTGGCTTAGGCCAGTTGCCATCACAAGAGACTGACTAACATCATCCTAAGCAGGTTGCTCTTACTAGGGACTGACTACTACTGTTGTAGTGCCCCCCAGAGGAAACCTTTCAAATTTAAGCACACAGAGAGAATTCTCTCCTTCTGCATTTCTCATATTGTAAAACAAAGCTCTGGCTTCTGCCATTAAGCTGATGATCTGAAGAGAGAAGTTTAAAATAAATGTTGGGCTCCATTGCTTCTTTCCCTTTATCCATTCCATCAGCTAGATATCTACAACAAATTCACACTGGCTGCATCTTCGTTTGTGAGTTTTTCAATATTTGCCAGCTGCACACTTATGGTTGCTTGTGTTTTGCTGTTATGTGGTGACAGACTGCCATGAACTATGGGGAAGGAGAATGAAAGTGGGAATGATTGGGGAAATGAAAGTAAGTGCTTTACCTCCTTGAGACATTGCCTCAAGTTCACCCAGCTGGAAGAAGGAGAGGACTGCATTCCAAACTGTGCTTAGACTGACCATTATGAAAACTTCTTGCATGGACCTGATTGGTTACATTGGGGTGGACAATGATAGATAGTTAAGGGAGGAAAAGTAGAACCTATGGATTTGGGCATGTGATTCTCAAGTCTGGCTTTGCAATAATGCAATTCATTTGACCTCTAATAAACTATACCTTTTTCAACAAATTTCTGTTTAGAGGTTTAAGTTGTGGCATTGCCTCTTTTCTCCTTTACCCACTCCATCAAATAGATCCTTATAGTGAATTCATGCTTGACGAATTTTAATCTGTGAGTTTTCCAACACTGCTGTGTAAAATGAAATCTGATATTGTGAGTTAGGGAGCAGTGGGGGAGAGAAAGGGAAAAAAAGAAAAAAAATGAGAACAACTTTCATCTCTTTGGAAATTGTGAGGTGTAGATGATCACAAATTTTACTATGGAGTTAAACCCTCTGCTGGAATTAGTCTCCAAAATGTTAGAAGCCCACAGTAAGATCTAAGGCTACAGATACCTGTCCCTTTCCAAATAGAATAAAAAAAATGTACTCACTGTCATGGCTAATGTTAGTAAAAATGTCACCCAACCTATACATTGTGGAAACAATAGAGGTATCCCCTTCCCTTCTATAAAGAACATATAAAGAACAGTTTCTGGAATTGGGTATGACTAGTCTAATGAAAAGAAGGACTAGAGGTGACATGATAGCAGGGGTTGCCACAAAGAAAAGGGAGTAAAGCTATTCAAGGAGAGAAGCAACCTAGAACTAAGAAAACATTTCCTGACAGAATAATTAACCAGTGGAACAACTTGCCTCTAGAAGTTACGAATGTTCCAACATTGGAAGTTTTTAAAAGAGATTGGACAACCATTTGTCTGAAATGGTATAAGGCTTCCTGCTTGAGCAGGGGATTGGACTAGAAGATCTCCAAGTTCCCATTCTTCCCTTCCCTTCCCTTCTCTTCTCTTCTCTTCTCTTCTTTTCGATTCTATTCTATGGGGGATGGGGAAAGAAATAATGGAAAACCTCTTAAAATGAGGGAATGACATAACAAACCTGGAATTAAAGAGAAACTTCCTGACTGTGAGGACAATTAACCAGAGGAAGAGCTTGCCTTCAGAAATCATGGGTGCTCCATCACTTGAGAATTTTAAGAAGAGGCTAGACAGTAACTTGTCTGAGATGGTATAGATTCCGTGCTTGAGCAGGGGGCTGAACTAGAAGACCTCCAAGGTCCCTTCCAGCTTCTATTCTATTCTATTCTATTCTATTCTATTCTATTCTATTCTATTCTATTCTATTCTATTCTATTCTATCCTATCCTATCCTATCCTATCCTATCCTATCCTATTCTATTCTATTCTATTCTATTCTATTCTATTCTATTCTATTCTATTCTTGTTAACACTATGCAAAGGAAGATGGACTGCATTTATCATTTGTTGTGAGAAATAATATGAATTTAAAAAATAATGTCTATTTTGTATTGTCAACCCTCTTTATAAATTGTATAGAGGTGGAGAAGTTAGCAACTAAAAATAACATATTTTTCAGCTGTGTCTTCTCTCACAAAAAACAAAATAATTATCTCCTACAGGAATCACCACATTGTCTTAATTAGACAAAAACATCAAATACTGCATAGAAGGCTATTTAAATTCAACAACAATCATTGTATCTGTGTGAGTATAAAGTAACACTTGAACCACAGCAATATTGGCTCATGGGTGATAAAGGCTGTGTGTCAGACTCATTGCTACAAATTGCCTCTCTCTCTTCTCCTCTGCCAGAATATCAGAATACCTGATGATAGTAATAGCTCTGAGATTTATATACCTCTTAGCACTCTCTAAGCAGTTTTCAGAGTCAGCATATTGTCTCCAATAATTTGGGTCCTCATTTTACCAACCTCAGAAGAATGGAAGGCTGAGTCAACCTTGAGCCGGTCAGGATTGAACTGTGAAACTGCAGGCAGCCGGCAGGCAGCAGAAGTAGCCTGCAGTACTGCATTCTAAGCACTGTGCCATCACGGCTTTTATTGATATTAAGACATAAATTTGCATTCTCTTGGATCTTCAAATAGACAATGGTAAATTTTCTGATTAGGTGCACTCTCAGATGCACATCTTGAATTAATTACTGAATTAACTGTTGGAATAATACAAAATTCCCTATGATAGGATAGGATAGGATAGGATAGGATAGGATAGGAGTAAGAGACATTTTGCCTATAACAATGAAGTTAAGATGCTTCTCCTTCTAATATTCTTGGTGAAAAAAATAGTTAGTCTGAGCTGCCCTAGAAGTGATGCTTTCCCTGTTCCAACACAAGTGGTACCAGCCTGGTGACCTCATCATTGCTGGAATGATGTCCCACATCTTTTACCAATTTTATGAAATTCAATTTAAGGAACATCCTTGTATAAATCCTTATGACTTACCACTGTAAGCATTTTTATTTCTTTTTTTAATCTTACTCAATTTCCCCAAAATTGCTTGTACAATATAAGTAAAAGGTATTTCAGCATAAATGTAGGCTTTATCTAAGCCTTCTCTGCCTTTCAAATGTTTATAGTACTGGGAGAAGATATAAAGTAAATAAAGTAAAATTCTTTAAGTGTTTGTCATCAAATGTATGAAACTTCTGTGCAAGAAATCATTTGAAGAACCCTTAGTGAGTGTAAGATTTTTTTAAAAAAACATTCTGCATTGTCACTTTTCACAAAACATACAATAAACGACTCATACCTGCAGGGTTTGTTCATATTCTTTTTTGGGAAAAAAAATTTAGAAAATAAATGTGATAACTTGAATAAAAGCACCACTTTTATTCCTAGTAGTATATCCTTGTTGCAAAAAAGGAAATACTATGGAAAAAATAAATTTGAACTTTGTACAAATTATTGGCCATTTTGGACAGCCTATTATTTCCCTACTTCCACTAGATACCGAAATCTTTGTTATTCACATAGAAAGCATGTCACAAACTGTCAACTTCCTTTCTGAATAATTTAAATTATTTGCAGTATAATAACCAAATTCTATCAACATGTCCTGGCCCTGGCCTTTGCTGTGAAGGAGATCAGTGAGAACTCACAGATCTTACCAAACATCACTCTTGGGTTCCACATCTGTGACAGTTACCACAGCTCAAGGATGACCTATCACACCACTCTAGATCTGCTTTTCAAATCCCAGGAATTTGTCACTAACTATAAATGTGATAGCCGGAAGAATCTCATGGCCATCATCGGAGGATTAGGTTTTGATACATCATCTTATATTGATGAAATTGTAGTTTTCTTCAAAATTTCACAAGTAAGTTCTGAAGGGGTTGAGAAGAAAATTCTTAATCTGATTGTTGCTATGGAATAATTCATGAGAATCAAAGATTAGGCTTAGGTTTGCGTTAAGATGTTCTATATGGCTTAAAATCTACTTAATCTTGGCAATCTTTTCTGAAACTACATTGCCAATTTTATGAAGTGTGTATCCAGGGACATTCAATAACTGAGGGAAGTTCTGAATATAGTAGGCCTTGCTCCCATTAAAACAATTGATCTCTTATATGTGTTTGAAATAATTCCAAGAAATTTCTTTTTATATTAACATTTAGAAGAATTTCAAGAAAATAATTTCTTCCTTGGATATATTTTGTATGAAAACCTAGATCAGGACAATTAGATTTGATCTAACAACTCAACAGAATACTACTCTACTTTCTTGCAGTTGACATACGGTTCATTAGCCCAAGATGCATTTGAGAACAGTAAGCTCTCTTCACTTTATTTCATGGTCCCAAAAGAGGACCATCAATACATTGGGATTATCCAACTGTTTCACCACTTCAACTGGACTTGGATTGGTATTTTTGCAGTTGACAACAATGATGGAGAACACTTTTTACCGAAAATGGAGCCCTTACTTTTACAAAATGGAAACTCTTCATTGTTCATACAAAGGCTTTCACAACTGGTCCACTTGGAAGATGACACAGAATTTTACTACACAGTTTCAAGTATTTCTATCAATCTGATGAATAACAAAGCCAATGCATTTCTTGTCTATGGAGAATCATTGGTAATAAAATGGCTAAGAGTTGTTACATTTCTGGCAGATCCTGAAAATAAGGAAATTGCATTATTTAGAAAGGTGTGGATCACAACTGCACAGATTGATTTCGTACTATCAGGCATTCAAATCAATAGGGATCTCCAGATCTTCCATGGGGCTACAGTATTTCCTTCACTGTTCATTCAAGAGCAGTTGCAGGTTTCAAAGAATTCCTTCAGACCATAAAACCTCTTTCAGTCTGCAGAGATGGGTTTCTGCAGGATGTTTGGGAACAATTATTTGACTGTTCATTTCCAAAACCAGAGTTAAAAGAAATGCAGAGCAAGCAATGTAATAGGGAGATGAAGCTAGAGGATCTTCCTGGACCTGTGTTTGAAATAGATATGACTGGCCAAAGCTACAGCATCTACAATGCTCTTTATGCTTTGGCTCATGCTTTGCAGACTCTGTACATCTTAGGTTTCAATAGCAAAAAAAGTATGATGGGTAAAATCTTGACTTTCCAGATCTTCAGCCTTGGAAGATATTCTCCCTGCTTTAGACAGTTCTTTTATTTCAGTGTGCAGTTTGATGTAGGATAACATTTTGAACCCAGTGTAGAAAGTCTTAATATTTTCTGCACATGGAATCAAGTTCAATGTGATCTTTGAGAAGCGACTATATAAAATATGGTTTAGGAGTCAGTAGGAGTTGTTTAGAAAATTATCATCGCTTGCACCCTAAGAGATAGTTAATTTAGATTACTTTTCATTGTCTCCTTCAATAATAATAAATACTGCCAACATATTTCTGCTTGGCTCATGAATTTTTCAGGATTGGGAAGTTGAGTGTTCTGTCCCTATCAAATGAAACAATAGGTGACCCTTTTTCAGATGTGGCATCCATAATATGAAACAACCTTATGTTTGTAATCATCCCCTCTCTCATCTAACTATCAAAGTATGCTTGAGTCTCAAATACTAAAATCTGGCTAAAGGAGATTAGTCAGACCTCAGACTGTCAAATAACTTCATACCAATGAGGAAAGATTTGATATGGTCTAGGTTAAATTAGTTAAATAATAATTGGAGGAAGTTACCTAATTCCAATGGCCTATCTTCATTCTGCTTTGGGTGATTGTTCTTTTTTATCTGTTCTTAAAATAAGATTAAATTAATAATAAAGTAGATATGTACATTTCCATGCAATATTGATTACCAAATTTAATAATTATTGTAGGAATGAGAAAAATAAGTGAATGAACTTGAATATGATGTTCCATTCCTCTATTATGTAGGAATGAGAAAAATAAGTGAATGAAACTTGAATATGATGTTCCATTCTCTCATTCTTTTTCAAGCAGCTTCATTCATTTCTTTTAACAATTCAGCTGAGGAGACAGTCTTCCTGAATGAGAAAGGGAAAGAAACAGGTGGATTTGACATCACCAACTTGATCACATTTCCAAACAGATCCTTTCAAACAGTAAAAATTACGAAGATGGATCCCATGGCTCCAAAAGGGAAGAAATTATTCATTGATGAAGAGAGGATTGTCTGGCACCCAGTTTTTAACCAGGAATCGAGGCATTTAATCAACCCTGCTTTAATCCATTAATGAACATCAGAAATACAATTTCTATTTTTAAAATAAAAAAAAAACACTGGCATATTCTTTGCAAATATTGTTAATGGTCAAGCATTCATCAAATTGACAAAATAACATTACAATGTAAAAGCCACATTTGTATATTTGGTTTGCATTTCCATTTGCATACAAAACACTTTTCACAGCATTGTAACATACAGGACTTTTTGCACAACATTGTAATTTCTATATCTTTTTAATGTCCACTATAAAATCTAGTTGATTCAATGCTCATTTGGGAAGTAAAAAATAATTTCAGTGCATTAAGAAGAAATATCAGAAACTGTTTTACAAAACCCTCCTTTTCAAAACATTTTCAAGTTTGTCACCAGATTCTTCTACTTTCTAGATGCAATGATGTTGTTTCCCTGGAATTTGGAAGAAAGGGATTGAGAGGATCAGTTCTGCTGCTATGACTGTATTCCATGCCCTGAAGGGAAGATTTCAAATCAAAATGGTAGGGTAGGAATTCTACCAATTTTCATTAGACTTAAGCAAACTTGAATATATAAGTTTAGGATGCATAAAATTAGTAAAGTGATTTTTCAATAATTTAGAAGGTATGGAGGACAAATTCCTTGATTTTTCTTCCAGATATGTATGACTGTTTTGAATGTTCAGAAGATCATTATCCAAATAAAGAAAATAAAGAATGTATCCTGAAACGGGTGGTGTTTCTAATCTTTGAAGAAACCTTAGGAAATGGTTTTGTTTCTTCTTCTTCACATCTTGGGTACTTGGAACTTTTATTAAGCACAGGGATACTCCCATTGTCAAAGCCAACAACCGGTCTCTCACCTACATCTTACTTGTTTCTCTTCTGCTCTGTTTCCTCTCATCCTTGTTGTTCCTTGTCCAACCTGGCAAAGTGACCTGCCTTCTCCGACCATCAATGTTTGGCATCAGTTTCTCAGTGGCAATTTCTATTGTATTGGCCAAAACCATCACTGTAATTGGTACTTTCATGGCCACTAAACCAGGATCTCAAATGAGGGAATGGATAGGAAAAGATTGGCTTTTTGTACTGTCCTTTCCTGTTCTCTCTTACAAGTGTGTATTTGTATTCTTTGGCTGTCAACATCTCCACCATTCTCTGAGATGGACATGCATTCAGAGCTCCAAGAAATTATTTTACAGTGCAATGAGGGGTCAGCTTTCTTTTTCTATTGTGTCTTGGGCTGCATGGGTGTCTTGGGCATCGCCAGCTTTGTTGTTCTTTTTCTTGTCCATAAATTACCTGACAGCTTCAATGAAGCCAAATTCATCACCTTAAGCATGTTGATATTTTTCAGAGTATGGATCTCCTTCTTTCCAGCCTCTCTGAGCACAAAGAGAAAAGCCATGGTAGCTGTGGAAATCTTCTCCATCATGTATTCCAGTGCTGCATTACTGAATACATATTCTTGCCAAAATGCTACATCATAGTTTAACAACCGGAGCTAAACCATAGGGAGAAATTCATAAAGAGGAATTAGTACATCATGTGATATTTCTGGTTCAGAAAAATTCCTGAAAAAAGAAATAGAAAGATAGTTTGCACTTTACAGGAAATATATACAGTATAAAACTTATAGAATCATAGAAGTTTTTATTCCTAGGAAAGAATGATTAATATAGAATATTTTTGATTATTAAGACTTACTGCTCATTCCAGAATAAGTTTTTATTTTGCTGCAATTTCACTAGTTTGCAAGATTTTTCAACACAGCTGTTGAACTAGACTTTCATAATGTAGCTTTCCTGGTTGCTATTAGGGTATTTCAGATATTGTCTTAAACTATATCCAATGTTTGCAGAGACATTTTCATGGATTTTATACTTTTGATTCATAAAGCATTACATAAATATAGTAAAATGCTAATTAAAATTTGATGGGTATATATTTAATATAGTATATCAGTTTAGGATTTGTTAGAGTTCTTTGAAATGTACTTGTACTATACATTTAAAAGCATTTTTTAAAACTCCTTCATACTGGGTAATAACCTTACACTCTCTTTCCGTTAATTTATATTTCCACTGTAATCTGTTATCAGGTGTTAATGACATGGGACATTTATTGAAATGATATGAAATGTATTCTTCCTTCTGTCCCATCCTTTTTTCAAAGTGTATGCGTACCAATAAACATAATAAAGAATGATTTGGTTTGGTTTAAAATAAGAAGTCTGACATTTTTCAAGAAAATTAAATATGAAATTCAGCCTAAATCCTAGAAAAAATATACAAACTTCTCTGACAGAGGAAGAGACTACAAAGATGAAAATACCTGGAGGAAAAGTTAGAGTGTTCCACTAGATGGAGATTCAGAATAAGAGAGTTGGAAGGGACCTTGTAGGTCATTTAGTCCAACCCTCTGCTCAAGCAGGAGATCCTATACCATTTCTGGCAAATGGCTGTCCAATCTCTTCTTGAAAGCTTCCAGTGATGAAGCATCTACAACTTCTGAAGGCAAACTGTTCCATTGGTTGATTGTTCTCACTGTCAGAAAATTTCTCCTTATTTCTACTTGAATCTCTTTTGATCAGTTTCCATCCATTGTTCTTTGTCTGGCTTTTGGGTGGTTTGGAAAATAGGTTGACCCCCCTCCTCTCTTGGACAGCCCTTCAAATATTAGAACACTGTTATCATGTCATCCATGGCCCTTCTCTTCACTAGACTAACCATGCCCAGTTCTTGCAACTGTTCTTCATATGTTTTAGCCTCTAGGCCACTAATCATCTTAGTTGCTCTCCTCTGCACTCCTTCTAGAGTCTCAACATCTTTTTTATTGTGTGGTGACCAAAACTGAATGCAGTATTCTAGGTGTCACCTACTAAGGCTTTATAGAATGGTATTAATACCTCACATGATGATAGATAGGTAGATATGTAGGTAAGCATGTAGGTAGATATATAGATAGATTAGATATGGTTAGATAGATGCTATCTATCTATCTATCTATCTATCTATCTATCTATCTATCTATAAGATAGATAGATAGATAAGTAGGTAGGTAGGTAGATAGGTTGGTAGGTAGGTAGGTATGTAGGTAGGTATGATAGATAGATAGATAGATAGATAGATAGATAGATAGATAGATAGATAGATAGATAGATAGATAGATAGATAAAGATCCAACATGAGGACTCTGCTTCTGGTTATAGATACCATGCTGGTTGTTTCCATTGCTCCTCAGTAAAAATGTTTGGGAGTGGAGATTAATGTCAGACACAAAAAAAACAGGTCCACACATGAAGGTTCAAGTAAACTGATTTATTGCTTAAAATCTATGCACAGAAATCTACTTCATGAATGGTCAGTGTATGGTTAGAACAAAATAAGGATCAATGGCATTCAAGGGGTGGTTGCACTTGTGGCAATGTAACTGATTCCTCTTTTCATTCATCCCTCTGATTCTACCACTCTTCTCTTACATAAATAAAATCACTCTTCATTATAGATATTGGGCAGCATACACTTTGAATAAAGGTTGACAAAGAAGCAAGAATACATTTCATTTCTTTTCAATAGATTTCCATATTACCACAAACTGATAATCAATTACAGTGGACCTATGTTTATATATAAAGAGTGAATAGTAATGATTCAACATGACATTTTAAAAACAAGGTGAAATGTACAGCATTCAGAAACTTAGTAAATTTATGCAGTGGTTTATAAATAGAAAGTATAAACATCATGAAAGTAGCATGTTAAACATTGGACAAGCTTTGAGTCAACATCTGAAAAGTAACAATTCATGAGAAATCAATTTTTTTCAAAGTCTCTTGAAGTAGAGTGTTGAAAGAGACAAAGCATTATATTCCATCATCTTGGAAAATAGTTGGAAATGAGAAATATTTCTTTGGGGCAATTATAATAAATCTTGCTACAAAGACTAATCCTTCACAAATCCTCCTTTGACAGAAATAAAACTTCTATATATTTCCTCTAGACAGCAAACAGTCTTTCTATTCTTTCTGTCACTAACTTCTTTGGGCCAGAAAGATCACATCACTAATTTCTCTTTGTGAGATGCTCCCTTTGGTTTAGTTCAGGCCGGAAAACAATGATGTAGCATTTTGGCAAGAATATGCATCCCAGTAATGCAGCACTGGAGGACAAAATGGAGAAGACCTCCACAGCTACCATGGCTTTTCCTTTTGTGCTCAGATAGGCTGGAAAGAAGGAGATCCACACACTGCAAAAGGCCAACATGCTGAAGGTGATGAACTTGGCTTCATTAAAACTGTCAGGTAATTTACGGGCAAGAAAAGCCACAATAAAGCTGGCAATGGCTAAGATACCCATGTAGCCCAAGACACAGTAGAAAAAGAAAGCTGACCCCTCATTGCATTGTAAAATAATTTCTTGGAGCTGTGAGTGCATGTCCAACTCAGGGAATGGTGGAAATGTTGACAACCAAAGAATACAAATACACACTTGTAAGAGAGAGCAGGAAAGGAGAGTAGAAAAAGCCAATCTTTTCCCTACCCATCTCCTCATCTGAGATCCCGGTTTAGTGGCCATGAAAGCAACAACCACAATGATGGTTTTGGCCAGCACACTAGAAATGGCCACTGAAAATGTGATTCCAAAAGTTGATTGCCGGAGAAGGCAGGTCACTTTACCAGGTTGGCTGAGGAAGAACAAAGAGGAGAGAAAACAGAGCAGAAGAGAGACAAGCAGGATGTAGGTGAGGGACCGATTGTTGGCTTTAACAATGGGAGTCTCCCTGTACTTAATAAAAGTTCCAAGTACCCAAGATGTCAAGAAGAAGAAACCAAGAGCTGATGAGGCTAAACCAATTCCTAAGGTTTCTTCAATAGATAAAAACACCACTGGTTTCAGGATACATCCTTTCTTTTCTTCATTTGGATAATGATCTTCTGGACATTTAAAACAGTCATCCATATCTGGGAGGAAAGTCAAGAAATTTGTCATTTCGGCATTCCAAATCAGTGAAACCCATTTTATTAATGTTATTCATTTTAAACATGTATATTAAGGTTTGTTTAAGTCTGATGAAAATTGGTAGAATTCCTACCATACCATTTTGATTTGAAATCTTCCCTTCTGGGCATGGAACACAGTCATAGCAGCAGAACTGATCCCCTTCAATCCCTTTCTTCCAGTCCCCAGGAAAACAAGGGTCATTGCATTGAGAAAATGGGAGAACCTTACCATAAATAAACAAACAAAAAATGTTTTGAAAAGGAGGGTTTTTAAAACAGATTCTGAATATTCTCCTTAATAGAGTGACATGATTATTGACTTCCCAAAAGGATGGTGAATTTAACAACTTGTTCCACAACTTAAAAGGATGTAGACATTACAATGATGTACAAATGTTTCTATTGAAGGGCAGGATGAGTAAATTGCACATGGTGACACTCCCATAGAAACATACTCACTCTTGTGATTTCAGATGGAAATGCACACCAAATATGCAACCATGGCTTTTACATTGTAATATCACCTTTGTCAATCTGACGAATCATTGATCATCAACAACATTTGAAGGAATATGCCATTGTTTATTTTAAAAAAAAACAGAAATTAGATTTTTAAAAAGATGTGTTCAATATGGGATCCTAATCGACTAAGGCATGGTGGATTCATTAATTCGATACCTGGTTAAAAGCTGGACTCCAGACAATCAAATCTTCATCCATGGATAATTCCTTCCCTTTTGGAGCTTGTAGATCCATCTTTCCAATTCTAACTCTCTGAAAGGATCTGTTTGGAAAAGTGATCAAATTGGTGATGTCGAATCCACCTATTGCTTCCCCTTTCTCATTCAGAAACACTTTCTCCCCAGCTGAATTGTTAAAAGAAATGCCTTGAAGAAATGGATGGAGCTAGTTGAAAGAGAATGAAAGAGAGAGGATGTTGAGAGCTATATAATAGAGATGGGAAAATCATATTCAAGTTTCATTTAGTTATTCTTCCAATTGCTAACACTATTATTAAATATTTGTGCTTAGAATTTGGATAATCAATATTGCAAAACTGACCAAAGAGGGAAGCAACCTGGAATTAAGGAGAAATTTCCTAACACTGAAGACAATTCACAAGTGGAACAGCTTGCCTTCGGAAATCATGGGCACTCCATCACTGGAGGTTTTTAAGAAGAGATTGGACAGTTACCTTTCTGAAATGGCATAGGTTCTTCCGCTCGAGCAGGGGGCTGGACTAGAAGACTTCCAAGGTGCCTTCCAGCTCTATTCTATTCTATCTAAGTGCATGATAATGTACATGTCCATACTATATATTTAATTTGATATTAATATAAGGAAAGAAAGAATGAAAGAGTGCAGCAGAATTTAAAAATGATTCTGGAATTTTGTGATTTCTTCCAATTATGTTTTAGGTCCACTACTTAAACAACTAATTCAAGATAAGTCATATCTAATCTTTTCTCTTTGATAGAAAGTAATTTGACAGTCTGAGGTGCAACTAATGTTCTTTAGCCAGTTTTTAGAATGAGAGACTCCATAGAGAATGCAAGATAGAGATTATTGCAAACATGTTTCATGTTTATACAGTATATCTTGGTGATCAGAATAACAACAGAAACTACCTTTTCTGTGTCTATTTTAGACAGAACAGTGTTTCATAGTCAGAAGGGACCTGAAGGTCTTCTAATCCACTACCTTGCTCAAGGAAGAGATCCTATACTTATTCATATAAGTAGTCCTTCTCTTCTTAAAAATCTCCAGTGTCCAAAACTTCTGAAGGCAAGCTGTTCCACTGATTCATTGTTAATTATTCTCACCATCAGGAAATTTCTCCTTATTTCTAAGTTGTTTTCTCATGCTTGATTTCATATGGAGAAAATATTAAGACTTTACACAATGGGTTCAAAATATAATTCTACCTCACACTGCTTATTGAAATAAAATAAGGGTCCAATGCAAAGGGAATACCTGCCAAGACTGGAGATGTGGAAGGTCAGAATTTTTACACATCATAGTTTTTTTTCTATTGACATGTAATGTGTATAGAGCTTGCAAAGCATGAGCCACAGCATGAACAGCATTGTAGATACTATAGCTTTGTCCAGTCATTTCCATTTCAAAAGCAGGTCCAGGAAGATCCTCTAGCTTCATCTCACCAGTGCACTGCCTACTCTGTGTTTCTTGTAATTCTGTTTTTGGAAATGAACAATCAAATAATTGTTCCCAAATTTCCTGCAGAAACTCATCTCTGCAGACTGAAATAGGATTGATGGTCTGAAGGAATTCCTTGAAACCTGCAACTGCTGTCGAATGAGCAGTGAAAGAAATAGCCCCATGGAACATCTGGAGATCCCAACTGATTTGAAATCCTGATAATACAAAATCAATTTGTACAGTCATGATCCACACCTTTCTATATAATGCAATTTCTTTCCTTTCAGGATCTACCATAAATGTGACAGCTCTTAGCCACGTAATTGTCAATGCTTCTCCATAGACAAGAAATGTGTTGGCTTTGCTAGTTATCCAGTTCATGGAAATAATTGAGATTGTTTGATAAACTTCTGGGAAATCTTCTAAGTGGATGAGTTGTGCAAGCCTTTCTATGAACGATGAGCAGATTCCGTTCTCTGAAAGTAAGGGCTGCATTTTATGTAAGAATTTTTCTCCATCATTGTTATCAACAGCAAAAATCCCAATCCAGGTCCACCTGAAATGGTGAAGCAGTTGGATAATCCCAATGTACTGATGGTCCTCTTTTGGGATCATGAAATAAAGTGAAGAGAGTTTACTAGTCTGAAATGAATCTTGAGCTACTGAGCCATATGTCAGCTGCAAGAAAGTGTAACAGTATTTTGTTGAGTTGATAGATCAAATGTAATTTTCCTGATTTAGTTTTCATATAAAATATATCAAAGGAAGGAATTATTAATATGGAAAGGAATTTCTTGGAATAACATCAAACTCATATAATTGATCATTTCTTTTGATAAAAGCAAAGAATACTATGTTCAACTCTTTTTCCAGGTATGTAATATCTACGGACTTCTTATATTTGCATTGTAGTTTCAAATTTATGCTAATAGAGCTTAAGCCAGGTAGAACATCTTAATACAAACCTAAGCCTAATCTTAACGTTCCTTAATTATTCCATAACAACATGAAGAACAGAATATAGAATTTTTCTCTTTAACCCTTTCACCACTTACTTGTGGAATCTTGAAGAATTGAATAATTTCAGCAATATGAGATGATATGACAAAATCCAATCCTCCAATGATAGCCACAAGATTCTTCCGGCTATCACACTTATAGTTAGGGACAAATTCCTGGGATTTGAAAAGCAGGTCCAGAGTGGTGCGATAGGTCATCCTTGCATTGAGGTAACTGTCATAGATGTGGAACCCAAGAGTGATGTTAGGTAACATCTGGGAGTCCTCATTGATCTCCTTCACAGCAAAGGCCAAGGCAAGGACGTGTTGATGAAATTTGGGGAATACACTGCAAAGAATTTAAATATCATAGTTGTAAATGTAAATTGACAATTCCCATAAGGTGGCAACATTTCTGTACTGTATGAATAACAAATATTTTTTCTCTGATGATAGTAGGAAGATAATAGCTTTCCTAAAATGCTTAATAATTCATACACAGTTTACATTTATTTTACATAGTATTTCCCTGACTTCCAACAAATATGTACTACAACAATTACAAGTAGTGACTTTTTTTCAAATTAATATATTTTCTATGTGATTTTCAAAAAATGGTATATGAATAGATTTAGGAGGTATCACTTGCATACTGTATGTGTATTTTGTGAGGAGAGATATGCAAATTTTTTCAAAAAATATAGACTTCTTGATCTTAAATTTTGTACATTTCATGTGAAAGATTTTGAAATAATCTAAAGTTTATGTCTTCTCTCACAACCAGGTACAATTCAAAAGAGGTTAAGTCATAGATTACAATAAAAACACTAAATTTATGCACAAAGATATACTCATATTAAAGATTCTTGAAAATTTGGATAAGTTTAGATAGATTAAAAAATTATTACCCTGGTATTTCATAAGGTTTTGTAGAAGGATTTTCACTAAATTTAATTTCATAAAGGTGGTAAGCAATGTGAGATGCCATCCCACCAACGATGAAGTCTCCAGGCTGGTACCACTCATGTGGAACAAGGAAAGCATCGCTTGCAGGGCATTTCAGAGAAACTACTTTGTACACCAAAAATATCAGAAAAAACATTTTCATGCTTTGTTAGTCTGAAAATGTTTTCCCTTCCCTCCTACTGATCAAGAGGTAAATATAATCCAATACTTCATCTAAAGATTGATCCAAGGCTTATCTCTGAGAATGCACCTAATGAGAAAAACTGTCAGTTTTTATTTAAAGATCCACATGAGCGCAAAATTGCATCTTGAACACCATCAGGATTTGAACAGATACTCTGGGAGAGGAAAACAGAGGGTAGAAAGCTGAAGCAAAGTATATGACAGAGCCATTATTACCCTTGTGCCAAACTTCCTGTGGTTGAAGTGTTACTTTATATCCAAACTGATACCTTGATCATTGCTGAATATAATTCCCTTCTATGCAGCCTTTGGTGTTTTGGCCTAGCTAAGAAAACATGGTGATTCCTGTAGTGAGATAATTGTTCTGTTTTGATGAGATAATAATTGGCCAATGGTTCAACTATTTTTTTTTAAAATGAGCAAATGTCAATGACAGTAATTTTTTTTTTAAAAAAGTTTTTTATTTATAAAAAAGTTAAAACAAAGATGGACATAACATAACATTCCAGTGTATATATTCCTAACAATTTGTTCCTCATCATACATATAATTCTTAATTTCTATATATACATATTTTTCTATACAATACAGTCTCTAATTTGTTTCTCTATATACTGACATACAGTTTTATATATCTCTATCTTAATGCTAACTTAAAACCCAAACATTTCTCCTTGATTTACACCAACAACAGAATTTGTCCCAGATTTCAAAGTAATCTGACTCTCTCTTGTCCTTCATTTCCATTGTGAGCCTATCCATATCAGCACACAATAAGATTTTATATAAAATCTCTTCTTCTGTTGGAATTTCTTTATTCCTCCAGTTTTGTTCATACACCAATCTAGCAGGTGTGAGAATATGTAGCATCACATACAATATCCCTTTGTCGTATTTCTGCATAATTATGCCTAATAGAAAGAGTTCTGGTTTTAGCTCTACCTCTATCATTAGTATTTTTTCCTGCCATTTTTTAACCTTGTTCCAAAGTCACGGGCTTTTGAACACTCCCACCACATGTGGTAATATGTCCCTCTTGCCAATTTACATTTCCAGCACGTGGAAGAAATATTTGGACCCATTTTAGCTAATCTTGTGGGTGGGAGATGCCATCTGTAGAACATTTTGTAGAGGTTTTCTTTGTAGGAGGTGGCCAAAGTAAGCTTCCTATTTCGTACCCATAATTCTTGCCAGATATGCAGATTCAAGTTGAGATCAAAATCCCTGCTCCACATTAACATGGTTTCTTTTACCTGTTCCTCATACATTGCCTGATCTAACAAATAATGATATAGCTTTTTAATCATTTTATCCTCAGTACCAAGTAATATTTTATCCAGCCCTATCAGTTCTATTTTTATGCCTCACTCTTTTTTATCTTTCCAATATCTCGCCTGTAGTTGAAGGTATGCCCACCATTCTAGTTCTATCCCTTCGATCAATGACAATAATTTAAGGGAGATTTGTAATAAAATATATGCTTAGTTGTAGAAAGTGTTGTTTGAAGCTACCACATTGATTTTCTACCATTTTTTCACAAAATAGAATATGAACAGATCCACCAGGTATCAGTCTTTTATTGCTTGTATGTTTTGTGAGGAATAACAATGCACAATTTTTTTAAAAAAATATTCCTTGAGCTGACTAAAAATCTTCAAAATATTTCTTGCACCAAAGTTTCCTACATTCTATAGCCAACACTTAACAAAATCTAAAGAATCTTATTTCTTCTACCACAACTAGAAATATTTGAAAGACAGAGTGGCTTACATTAGAGATACAGTAAAGCCTTTTGCTCATTTCAGCAATTTGGGGGGAACTGGCTAAGATTATAAAAGAAAAAAAAACCCTCTTTACATGGCATGTCATAAAGTTTTACACAAGGATGTTCCTTCAATTTCAGTTCATAGAAATGATAAACTATATTGGATGTCATGCCACCAATTAATAAATCACCACTCTGCATAGAGGTCTATAAAAGGCTGCCCTTGAAAAGTATCTGGAAGCTCCAGTTGATTCAAAGTGCAGGCCCCTGTATGGTTATATGCAGACCCAGATTATACATATGCCACCTTTCTTGTGGGAGTTGCATTGGCTGACAATTTGCTTCCAGGTACAATTCAATGTACTAGTTGTCACCTTTAAACCCTACATGGCTTGGGACCAAGTTATTTGAAGAACTGTCTTCCTGATCAGATCCACATGATCCACTAGAGCAAGGAGGCAGGCAATGTTTAAATTGGCCGCCACTTTGACACTCTTTTGCAAAGACATGAGCATATGGTTTTGCAAGTAGGTCTGTGGAACTCAGACTAGGTTGGAACCTATGAAGTCACTCAACTGATTAATTGTAATCCACGCAGGTGTGTTTTTATTGTTTATATATTGGGTTTTATTTTTTTTTAAGTAGCTCAGAGACACTGACTGTCAACACTACAAATGAATTTGGCTGCAGCCATTTTCATCTCATTTTTCAGATGCAACAGAAATGGGAAGAGGTGTGTGTATTCTTTTTGCCTAGCTAAAACCTAAAATTGTTCTGTGGGAACCAAGGTCATTGCTACCAGAGTTTTGGCAGGTAGAAATGTCTGCTAGAAAGTCCGCTAAACTAGCGCATTGGAGAATGTGATTTATGACATAGAAATGGTGTGGGAAGTTCATCTTTGTAACTTTGGAGGAAGGGAACTTTAGTCTTGGTTTCACCTTTGTTCATGCTGATACTATGTAGCCATTAAAAATTGTGTTTGAGGAAAGCAATTGTCTCGGAGTCCTTTTTTCTAATGGGTTCATCTATCGGAACCATGACATTGACAGTGAGTGGGAGGCCATAAAATTCTGTGAAATAAATAAATAAATAAATAAAACTCCACACAATGATGTTTCATAAGGTTTTATTCAAGGATGTTCCTTAAATTGCAATTTATATGTAGCGGAGCTGGGATGAGAATGGGGCCAGCTGAGAGGTTTTGCGGGAGCTCCAGCAACTGCTGTCGGTCTGGTGGCAGGATGTGGCTCTGAGAAGGGAAGAAAAGGGAGGAGGAAACTGATGGGAGAGGAAAGAGAAAGATACTGGAAAGTAACAATTGGTTGCACATTGAGCAGAGCCAGCTGAGCGATTAAAGAGAAAGAGACTGGAAGGTGTTGTTTGGCTGGATATTGAGAAGAGCCAGATGAAGAAGAGATAGAGAGAGAGCAGCTTAATGGAGCTTGCCATCCAGAGCCAGCTGAATGAAGAAATAGAGATAGAGTAAGAAGGTGGGATCTTTGTGTTTTTCTGCTTTGTTGCAAGCAAGCCGGACGAAGACAGGGGATAGAGAGTGAGAGTAGCTTGCTGAAGTTTTTATTGTTTTTTCTTCATTGTGGCAGACCACACAAAGAGAGGATAGGTTGGGGAGTTTTATTTCTTTTCCCTTATTGGAGCCAAATGGGAGGAGGGAGAGTAAGGAAAGAGTTTGACCGGATTGAGGGTATGTCTTTTAGTGGGAAGTAGAGGAGTTTTTAAAGGATTAGCTTGTGGAAACAAAAAGGGGATAAGGAAGGGGGATTACATATAGCGAGGGGAGAGAGAGAGAGACAAGGAGAGTGGAGAAAGGAGGTCCCCTTTGAGCTCCAGAGAGGAATTGATTATCATCATCTTAGGTAAGTTGCTTTCACCAGATACTAACTACCATTGCTCTAGGCAGGTTGCTGTTACCAGAGACTGATTACCATTGCTCTAGGCAAGTTGCTGTTACCAGAGACTGACTAACATTGTCTTAGGAAAGCTGCTGTCACCAAAGACTGACAACCATTGGCTTAGGCAAGTTGCTGTCACCAGAGACAGGCAATCATTGTCATAGGCAAGCTGCTACTATCAGAGACTCATTAACATCATCCTAAGCAAGGTTACTGTTACTAGGGACTGACTACTACTATTGTACACTAGCTGCTGTTACCAGGACCTGACTACCATCGTCTCCTGTAGGTTTTACTGTCTGAGGTCAACTATCACCATCCCACATGAGTTACTATCAAAAGAGATTAACCATCACCTCCCCATGGGCATGGCTGCCAACTTTGACTGAACATCACCATGCTACATGCCCTGTTAGGCAGAGGTGCCAATGTGAGAGACCCCTTGGGTCGGCAGCCAGCCGAATAGGGGGCCAAGAGGGTCAGGACTTTAGCGCTCCCTCCAGGAGTGGTGCTACATATAAAACTGGTAAAGCATGTGGGACATCATGCCACCAATGATGAGAACAGAGGAAGTATCACTTGCAGAGTAGTCCAGAGTAACAAGTTTCTATCTCAATTAGGGTTGCATGTGCACTATAATTTGGGCCACTTGCCCTGTCCATAGGGTCTGTTTATCTATCTATCTATCTATCTATCTATCTATCTATCTATCTATCTATCTATCTATCTATCTATCTACGTTTCTACCTACATACTTATATACCTATTTTTTATCAACATCAAGTGAATATTCAAAATTTTCTTTGTTTTTTTTCACATTTGTAGTTCCTCCCTATATCAGAGCAGGCTGTACATGTTTTCTAGGATTTGTGCTGAATTTTAGATGATTTTCTTGTAAAAATTCTTATTGTAAACCCATTCAAATCACTCTTTGTTATGGTCATTGGTCAGCATACACTTTGAATGAAGGATGAGACAGAAGGAAGAATATATTTCATTTCACTACATTTCCCATATTATTAATATATGATAGCAGGTTGCTCGGGAAATGGATTTATTGATAGAGTGAATGGTTATGAACCAGCATGAACACCTATTTCAAGATGCAGTTAAATGTACAGGATTCACAAACTCAATACATTCTACATTTCAAGAGCCCTAAAATATTCAAACCTGCTATCATATAATAGTATGCTCAATACACATTGATAAAATGACAAAAACAGTTCTTACTATATTTATGTAGTGCTTTATTCTTTTTTGTCACTAATTTCTCTGGGCCAGAAAGATCACATGTTATACTAATTTCTCTTTGTGCGTTGCTCCCTGTGCTTGATGTCAGCCCAGCAAACAATGATATAGATTTTGGCAAAAATATGCATCCCAGTAATGCAGCACTGAAGGACAAGACAGAGAAGACCTCCACAGCTACCATGGCGTTTCCTTTTGTGCTCAGGGAGACTAGAAAGAAGGAGATCCAAACACTGCAAAAGACCAACATGCTGAAGGTGATGAACTTGGCTTCATCAAAGCTGTCAGGTAATTTATGGGCAACAAAAGCTACCATAAAGCTGGCAGGAGCTAAGATATACATGTAGCCCAAGTCACAATATCTAAGTATATTTCATTGATCCATTGATTTAGTCACTTTGTTGAAGAATGAAATAAGATTTATTTGGCATGACCTCTTTTTGATGAATCCATGTTGCTTGAGCTGGGGGATGAACTAGAAAACTTTCAAAGTCCCTTCCAACTCTGTTATTTTGTTATTCTGCTACAGGTTATAACCTTGTTTCAAGGTGTTGGAAGATTTGTTTCTTGATTATCTTTTTCCAAGATCTTTCCAGATATTGATGTCAGGCTGATTGATCTATAATTTCATGGATCTCTTTTTTTTCTCCTTTTTTGATTAAGGACATCACAATGTCCTTAATCAAAAATTAAAATAAATGAAAAATGAGAGGAGAAACAAAGGTAGTGAAGGGAAATTACAGATATAATAGCAATCTCAGAGGACCTAGAGAATAACCTGGCATAGAAAGAGTGTTGAGCTTCTTTTTCTTTAAAATTACTTCCAACTCTAAGATTTAGATCAGAATTTCATAGTACGAATTTCTGTCTTTACTCTTTATCACTTCCCACAAGAGATGTCTGTACATAAACTAATATCCTGTTTTTAACTTTTGAATTATAGAGAAACCCAAATGGAAAAGGCCCAAATATCAGGCTCGTTCCTGAAAATTCTACTAAAAACAATCTTTGATTTTGTGAAGAGGTGAAAATTGCACGTAAATGTCTTCATTTCTATCATCAATAGATCAGCAACAGAAAATAGCTCTAACTACTTTAATAAGTACTTCAATTCATTTTTCCATTTCATTAAAATGTGAAATCAAGTTACCTAAATGAAATCCTTATGTAATTATGGTCACTAGGACTTCCTATTCTTGTTTGTTAGGAATTTCTCCTAGTGAGAAAAGTCACATGTTATACTAATTTCTCTTTGTGAGATGCTCCCTTTGGTTTAGTTCAGGCCGGAAAACAATGATGTAGCATTTTGGCAAGAATATGCATCCCAGTAATGCAGCACTGGAGGACAAGATGGAGAAGACCTCCACAGCTACCATGGCTTTTCCCTTTGTACTCAGATACGCTGGAAAGAAGGAGATCCACACGCTGCAAAAGGCCAACATGCTGAAGGTGATGAACTTGGCTTCATTAAAGCTGTCAGGTAATTTACGGGCAAGAAAAGCTACAATAAAGCTGGCAATGGCCAAGACACCCATATAGCCCAATACACAATAAAAGAAGAAAGCTGACCCCTCATTGCATTGTAAAATAATTTCTTGGAGCTGTAAATGCATGTCCAACTCAGGAAATGGTGGAGATGTTGACAACCAAAGAATACAAATACATACTTCAAAAAAGGAGCAGAAAAGGACAGTAGAAAAAGCCAATCTTTTCCCTAACCATCTTCTCATGTGAGATCCTGGTTTAGTGGCCATGAAAGCAACAACCACAATGATGGTTTTGGACAGCACACTAGAAATAGCCACTGAGAATGTGGTTCCAAAAGTTGATTGTCGGAGAAGGCAGGTCACTTTACCAGGTTGGCTGAGGAAAAACAAAGAAGAGAGAAAACAGAGCAGAAGAGAAACAAGCAGGGTGTAGGTGAGGGACTGGTTATTGGCTTTGACAATGGGAGTCTCCCTGTGCTTAATAAAAGTTCCAAGTACCCAAGATGTCAAGAAAAAGAAACCAAGAGCTGATGACGCTAAACCAATTCCTAAGGGTTCTTCAATAGTTAGAAACACCACCCGTTTCAGGATACATCCATTCTTTTCTTTATTTGGATAATGATCTTCTGGACATTCAAAACAGTCATCCATATCTGGGAGGAAAGTCAAAGAAATTTGTTATCTAGGCATTCCAAATCAATGAAACTCATTTTATTAATTTTATACATCCTAAATGTGTATATTAAAGTTTGCTTAATCTGATGAAAATTGGTAGAATTCCTACCATACCATTTTGATTTGAAATCTTCCCTTCTGGGCATGGAACACAATCATAGCAGCAGAACTGATCCCCTTCAATCCCTTTCTTCCAGTCCCCGGGAAAACAAGGGTCATTGCATCGAGAAAATGGAAGAACCTTACCATAAATAAAAAAAAATGTTTTGAAAAGGAGGGTTTTTAAAACAGTTTCTGATTTTTCTGATTTCAGATGGAAATGCACACCAAATATGCAACCATAGCTTTTACATTGTAATATCACCTTTGTCAATCTGACGAATCATTGATCATCAACAACATTTGAAGGAATATGCCATTGTTTAGTTAAAAAAATCCTGAAATTAGATTTCTAAGGAGACTATATTCAATATAGGATCCTAATGGATTAAGGCATAGTAGATTCATTAATTCAATACCTGGTTAAAAGCTGGACTCCAGACAATCAAATCTTCATCCATGGATAATTCTTTCCCTTTTGGAGCTTGTAGATCCATCTTTCCAACTCTAACTCTCTGAAAGGATCTGTTTGGAAAAGTGATCAAATTGGTGATGTCGAATCCACCTGTTGCTTCCCCTTTCTCATTCAGGAACACTCTCTCCCCAGCTGAATTGTTGAAAGAAATGCCTTGAAGAAATGGATGGAGCTACTTGAAAGAGAATGAAAGAGAGAGGATGTTGAGAACTACATAATAGAGAGGAGAAAATCACATTAAAGTTTCATTCAATCATTCTTCCAATTGTTATAACTATTATTAAATATATGTGCTTAGAATTTGGATAATCAATATTGCATGATAATGTACATGTCCACACTATATACCTAATTTAATATTAATATAAGGAAAGGAAAGAATGAACTGAAGCAGAAAGTAAAAAAAAGATTCTGGATTTTTGCAACTTCCTTTAATTAAGTTTTAGGTTCACTATTTAAACAACTAATTCAAGATAAATCATATCTAATCTTTCCTTATCAATACAAAGTTATTTGACAGTCTGAGGTCTGACTAATGTCCTTTAGCCAGTTTTTAGAATCTGAGATCCAAGCATTCCTCCATAGAGAGATGCAAGATAGAGATTATTTGGCGAGCAACACCAAAAGTCATCTCTATGTATTTATTTCATTTTATTAAAAGTATCTTATATATGAATGTAAGAAGAATGTATGCTAACATCTGATAAATATCACGGTATATGTATGGGGGAGAGTTTGGAAAAATAAAAAATATTTTTAAAAAATGATAGAGATTATTGCAAAAATGTTTCATACTATGGATGCCTCATCTAAAAAGGACCATTTTTATTTCATTCCTCTAAAACTCTGATAGAGATAGGAAGCTCAGCTTTTTACCCATGAAAAGTTCATGAGCCACACAAAGTTTTTGGGGAATTGACTGTTTTTGGAGAAGGCAATGACAAGTAATCTAAATTATCACTTTAACTAGCTCATATTGTGCAATGTATGGTGATTTAGTAAATAAAGTCTGCTGATATATAAACCATAATTTATACAGTAACTTCTCAATGGCCAGAATAATAACAGAAACTACTTTTTCTGTAGAAAAAGAATAGTATGTCAGAGTCAAAAGGGACCAGAAGGTCTTTTAATCCTATACTATTTCAGACAAATGGTTGTCCTTCTCTTAAATATCACCAGAGTAGGAGCATTCAAAAATTTGGAAGGCAAGCTGTTCCACTAATTCATTTTTAATTGTTCTCACCATCAGGAAATTCCAACTTATTTCTAAGTTGTTTTCTCAAGCTTGATTCCAAATGCAGAAAATATTAAGACTCTACACAAAAAATAATTCTACCTCAAACTGCTTATTGAAATACAAGAAATGTCCAATGAAAAGGGAATACCTGCCAAGCCTGGAGATGTGGAAGGTCAGGATTTTTACACATCATAGTTTTTTTTCTATTGGAATGTAATGTGTATAGAGCTTGCAAAGCGTGAGCCACAGCATGAACAGCATTGTAGATACTATAGCTTTGTCCAGTCATTTCCATTTCAAAAGCAGGTCCAGGAAGATCCTCTAGCTTCATCTCACCAGTGCACTGCCTAGTCTGCGTTTCTTGTAATTCTGCTTTTGGAAATGAACAATCAAATAACTGTTCCCAAACTTCCCAAAGAAACTCATCTCTGTAGACTGAAAGAGGATTTACAGTCTGAAGAAATTCCTTGAAACCTACAACTGCTATTGAATGAGCATTGAATGAAATAGCCCCATGAAACACCTGGAGATCCCAACTGATTTGGAATCCTGATAATACAAAATCAATCTGTGCAGTCATGATCCATACCTTTCTAAATAATGAAATTTCCTTCCTTTCAGGATCTACCATAAACGTGACAATTCTTAACCACATAATTGTCAATGCTTCTCCATAGACAAGAAATGCATTGGCTTTGGTATTTATCCAATTCCATGAAATAGTTGAGATTGTTTGATAAATTTGTGGAAAGTCTTCTGGGTGTACTCGTGAAAGCCTTTGTATGAATGATGAGCAGATTCCATTCTTTGCAAGTAAGGGCTGCATTTTCTGTAAGAAATTTTCTCCATTGTTGTTACCAATAGCAAAAATCCCAATCCAGGTCCACCTGAAATGGTGAATGAGTTGGATAATCCCAATGTACTGATGGTCCTCTTTTGGGACCATGAAATAAAGTGAAGAGAGCATACTGTTCTCAAATTCCTCTTGGGCTAATGAGCCGTATGTCAGCTGCAAGAAAGTGGAGTAATATTTTCTTCAGTAGTAAGATCAAATGTAATTGTCCTGATCTAGTTTTCATATAATATATATCCAAGGAAGGAATTGCTTTTGTTAAATTCTTCTAAGTATAAAAATGGCAAGGAATTTCTTGGAATTACTTGGAACACATATAATTGATCAATTCTTTGGTAGAAGCAAAGAATTCTATGTTCACGTTTTTCCTCACGTAGGGAATGTCTACAGATATTCACTTCTTGTATTTGGCATTGTAGTTTCAGAATTATGCTAACTAATAGACCTTAAGCCAGGCAGAACACCTTTTTTCAAACCTAAGCTAATCTTAACACCTCTTAATTATTTCATAACAACATCAAGAACAGAACATAGAACTTTTCTGTTTAACCCTTTCACCACTTACTTGTGGAATCTTGAAGAATCTTGTAATTTCAGCAATATGAGATGATGTGACAAAATCCAATCCCCCAATAATAGCCATGAGATTCTTCTGGCTATCACACTTGTAGTTAGGGACAAATTCCTGGGATTTGAAAAGGAGGTCCAGAGTGGTGCGATAGGTCATCCTTGCATTGAGGTAACTGTCATAGATGTGGAACCCGAGAGTGATGTTAGGTAAGGAATGGAAGTCCTCATTGATCTCCTTCACAGCAAAGGCCAAGGCAAGGACGTGTTGATGAAATTTGGTGATTATGCTACAAATAATTTAAATCCCCCATTGAATTTTTTTTTACGAGCCTTGTAAGGTGTCATCATTTCCATATAATTAAGAAACATCTTATGGTAGTAAGAAGACAATAGCTTTCCTAAAATGCTTAATAGTTTGTACATAGTTTAAATTTATTTTAAACAGCATTTCCATGATTTCCAACAAATATGTACTACAACAAATACAAGTAGTGGCCATTTTCAAAGTAGTATATTTTCTATCACTTATTTACTGTATGTTTGTTTTAATAAGAGAGATAATGCCAAACCTTTTTTAAAAATTCTTTATGTCAGTAATTGTTCAAATAGAGACTTCTTGATTTTAAATTTTGTACATTTCATATCAAGGACTTTGAAAAAAATCTAAAGTTTATTTTTTCTCTCACAACCAGGTACAACTCAAAAAAAGAAGACATAGATTACATTAACAATCCTAAATGTATGAACAAAGATCTTTTAGTCGTAGAAAGGATTTTTGAAAGTCTGGGTAATATTGATAGAGAAAAAAATTCTTACGTTGGTATTTCATAAGGTTTTATAGAAGGGTTTTCACTAAATTTAATTTCATAAAGGTGGTAACCCATGTGAGATGCCATCACACCAATGATGAAGTCACCACGCTGATACCACTCATGTGGAACAAGGAACGCATCACTCACAGGACATCTCAGAGTAACTACTTTGTGCACCAAAAATATCAGAAAAAACATTTTCATGCTTTTGTTATTCTGAAAATCTTTTTCCTTTCTATTGATCAGGAAGTACATATAATCCAATACTTCATCTAAAGATTGATCCAAGGCTTATCTCTGAGAATGCACCTAATGAGAAAATCAATCAGTTTTTATTTAAAGATCCACATGAGCACAAAATTGCATCTTGAACACCATCAGGATTTGAACAGATATTCTGGCAGAGGGAAACAGAGGATAGAAAGCTGAAGCAAAATATCTGACAGAGCCATTGTTACCCTTGTGCCAAACTTCCTGTGGTTCAAGTGTTACTTTATATCCAAACTGATACCTTGATCGTTGTTGAATATAGTTCCCTTCTGTGCAGCCTTTGGTGTTTTGGCCTAGTTAAGAAAACATGGTGATTCCTCTAGGAGGTAATTGTTTTGTTTTGATGAGATAATAATTGGCCAATGGTTCAACTATTTTTTTTTTAAATGAGCAAATGGGAATGACAGTAATTTTTTTTTAAAAAAAGTTTCTTATTTATAAAATAGTTAGAACAAGGATGGACATAACGTAACATTCCAGTGTATATATTCCTAACAATTTGTTCCTCATCATACATATAATTCTTAATTTCTATATATACATATTTTTCTATACAATACAGTCTCTAATTTGTTTCTCTATATACTGACATAGTTTTATATATCTCTATCTTAACACTAACTTAAAATCCAAACATTTCTCCTTGATTCACACCAACAATAGAATTTGTCCCAGATTTCAAAGTAATCTGACTCTGTCTTGTCCTTCATTTCCATTGTGAACCTATCCATATCAGCACACGATAAGATTTTCTATAAAATCTCTTCTTCTGTTGGAATTTCTTTCTTCCTCCAGTTTTGTGCATACACCAATCTAGCAGCTGTGAGAATATGTAGCATCAAGTACAATATCCCTTTGTTGTATTTCTGCATAGTTATGCGTAGTAGAAAGAGTTCTGGTTTTAGCTCTACCTCTATCATTAATATGTTTCCAGCCATTTTTTAACCTTGTTCCAAAAGTTACAGGCTTTTGAGCACTCCCACCACATGTGGTAATATGTCCCTCTTGCCAATTTACATTTCCAGCACGTGGAAGAAATATTTGGACCCATTTTAGCTAATCTTGTGGGTGGGAGATGCCATCTGTAGAACATTTTGTAGAGGTTTTCTTTGTAGGAGGTAGCCAAAGTAAGCTTCCTATTTCGTACCCATAATTCTTGCCAGATATGCAGATTAAACTTGAGATAAAAATCCCTGCTCCACGTTAACATGGTTTTTTTTTACCTGTTCTTCATACATTGCCTGATCTAACAAATAATGATATAGCTTTTTAATCATTTTATCCTCAGTACCTAGTAATATTTTATTCTGCCCTATCAGTTCTATTTTTATGCCTCACTCTTTTTTATCTTTCCAATATCTTGCCTGTAGTTGAAGGTATGCCCCCCATTCTAGTTCTATCCCTTCGATCAATGACAGTAATTTAAGGGAGATTTGTAATAAAATATATGCTTAGTTGTAGAAAGTGTTTTTTGAAGCTACCACATTGATTTTCTACCATTTTTTCACAAAATAGAATATGAACAGATCCACCAGGTATCAGTCTTTTATTGCATGTATGTTTTGTGAGGAATAACAATGCACAATTTTTTAAAAAAAACTACCTTGAGTTGACTCAAACTCTTCAAAATATTTCTTGCACTAAAAATTTCCTACATTCTATAGCGAAAACTTACCAAAATCTAAAGAATATTATTTCTTCTACCACAACTAGAAATATTTCAAAGACAGAGTGGCTTACATTAGAGATACAGTAAAACCTTTTGCTCATTTCAGCAATTTGGGGGGAGCTGGCTAAGATTACAAAAAGAAAAAAAACTCTTTACATGGCATGTCATAAAGTTTTACAGACGGATGTTCGTTCAATTTCAGTTCATAAAAATGATAAACTATATTGGATGTCATGCCACCAATTAATAAATCACCACTCTGCATGGAGGTCTATAAGGGGCTGCCCTTGAAAAGTATCTGGAAGCTCCAGTTGATTCAAAGTGCAGGCCCCCGTATGGTTTTATGCACACCCAGATTATACATATGCCACCTTTCTTGTGGAAATTGCATTGGCTGATAATTTGCTTCCGGGTACAATTCAAGGTACTAGTTGTCACCTTTAAACCCTACATGGCTTGGGACCATGTTATTTGAAGAACTGTCTCTTCCTGATCAGATCCACATGATGCACTAGAGCAAGGAGGCAGGCAATATTTAGATTGGCCCCCACTTTGACACTCTTTTGCAAAGATATGAGCATATGGTTTTGCCAATAGGTCTGTGGAACTCAGAGTAGGTTGGAACCTATGAAGTCACTCAACTGATTCACTGTAATCCACATAGGTGTGTATTTATTGCTTATATATTGGGTTTTAATTTCTTTTAAATTGCTTGCAGACACTGTCAACACTACAAATGAATTTGGCTGCAGCCATTTTCATCTCGTTTTTCAGTTGCAACAGAAATGGGAAGAGGTGTGTGTATTCTTTTTGTCTAGCTAAAACATAAAATTGTTCTGTGGGAACCAAGGTCGTTGCTACCAGAGTTTTGGTGGGTAGAAGTTTCTGCTAGAAAGCCTGTCAAACTAGTGCATTGCGGAATGTGATTTATGACATAGAAATGGAGTGGGAAGTTCATCTTTGTAACTTTGTATCTTTGGAGGAAGGGAAATTTAGTCTTGTTTCACCTTTGTTTATGCTGAAACTATGTAGCCATTAAAATGCTCTTTGAGGAAAGCAATTGCCTCGGAGTCCTTTTTTCTTTTCTTTTTATAAGACAAATTTTATTGGCTTTTTGATTTTTAAAACAAAGTACTCAAGACACACCGTGGTGTTAGGGTGGTCAAACATCTGCAAACAAAACATATATACATAATTCAATCAATACATCAAATATTCCCTCTCTTTTCCCCTTAAGTACGTACTTTATTTAAAATAATCCAATTGTAACTTAAATGTATTCAACTTAAACCTGTTTTTAATTCTTTATAAATTTACACTACCGTAATCAAAATAACTTTAAATACAAACATTATAAGTTCGGGTATCCCTTCCAAATATATTGTTATTCCTTAATTTTATCATAGAACTTATTTATTTCTTCTTCCACTAATATCCCTTATTTAAAATAAAATATTAATCTATCCTAAACGTATCTAATCAATCAATCAATCTCTTTAAACTGACAAAATAAAATCCAACCTGGAGTCCTTTTTTTCTATTGGGATCATCTCTCTATTGGGCTCATAGTCTTGGTTTCACCTTTGTTCATGCCGATTTAATGGCACTATGTAGCCATTAAAAATGCTCTTTGAGGAAAGGAATTGTCTTGGAGTCCTTTTTTCTATTGGGCTCATCTATAGGAACCATGATATTGACAGTGAGTGGGAGGCCATAAAATTCTGTGAAATGAATAAATTTTATTTCACTACATTTTCCATATTATTAATATATGTGTTTTTATTGTTTATATATTGGGTATTAATTTTTTTAAAGTATCTCAGAGACACTGACTGTCAACACTACAAAGGAATTTGGCTGCAGACATTTTCATCTCATTTTTCGGTTGCAACAGAAATGGGAAGAGGTGTGTGTATTCTTTTTGTCTAGCTAATCCTAAAATTGTTCTGTGGGAACCAAGGTCATTGCTACTAGAGTTTTGGCAGGTAGAAGTGTCTGCTAGAAAGCCCACTAAACTAGTGCATTGGGGAATGTGATTTATGACATAGAAATGGTGTGGAAAGTTCATCTTTGTAACTTTGGAGGAAGGGAACTTTAGTCTTGGTTTCACCTTTGTTCATGCTGATACAGGCCAAACAAAGAGAGGATAGGTTGGGGAGTTTTATTTCTTTTCCCTTATTGGAGCCAGCTGGTTGGAGAGAGAGTCAGGAAAGAGTTTGACAGGTTGAGGGTATGCCTTTTAGTGGGAAGTAGAGGAGTTTTTAAAGGATCAGCTTGTGGAAACAAAAAGGGGATAAGGAAGGGATGGGGAATTACATATAGTGAGGGTAGAGAGAGACAAGGAGAGTGGATAAAGGAGGTCCCCTGTGAGCTCCAGAGAGGGACTGATTACCATCATCTTAGGTAAGTTGCTGTCACCAGATACTGACGACCATCGTTCTAGGCAAGTTGCTGTTACCAGAGACTGACTAACATTGTCTTAGGAAAGCTTCTGTCGCAGAGACGGACAACCATTGGCTTAGGCAAGTTGCTGTCACAAGAGACTGACTAACATCATGCTAAGCAGGTTGCTGTTACTAGGGACTGACTACTACTGTTGTAGTGCCCCCCAGAGGAACTCTTTCAAATTTAAGCACAGAGAGAGAATTCTCTCCCTCTGCATTTCTCATATTGTAAAACAAAGCTCTGCCTTCTGCCATTAAGCTGATGATCTGAAGAGAGAAGTTTGAAATAAATGTTGGGCTCCATTGCTTCTTTCTCTTTATCCATTCCATCAGCTAGATATCTACAACAAATTCACACTGGCTGCATCTTCGTTTGTGAGTTTTTCAATATTTGCCAGCTGCCACCTTATGCTTGCTTGTGCTTTGCTGTTATGTGGTGACAGACTGTCATGAACTATGGGGAAGGAGAATGAAGGTGGGAATGATTGGGGAAATGAAAGTAAGTGCTTTATCTCCTTGAGACACTGCCTCAAGTTCACCCAGCTGGAAGAAGGAGAGGACTGCATTCCAAACTGTGCTTAGACTGACCATTATGAAAACTTCTTGCATGGACCTGATTGGTTACATTGGGGTGGACAATGACAGATAGTTAAGAGAGGAAAAGTAGAACCTATGGATTTGGGCATGTGATTCTCAAGTCTGGCTTTGCAATACTGCAATACATTTGACCTCTAATAAACTATACCTTTCTCAACAAATTTCTGTTTAGAGGTTTAAGTTGTGGCATTGCCTCTTTTCTCCTTTACCCACTCCATCAAATAGATCCTTATAGTGAATTCATGCTTGACGAATTTTAATCTGTGAGTTTTCCAACACTGCTGTGTAAAATGAAATCTGATATTGTGAGTTAGGGAGCAGTGAGCAGTGGGGGAGAGAAAGGGAAAAAAAGAAAAAAAATGAGAACAACTTTCATCTCTTTGGAAATTGTGAGGTGTAGATGATCACAAATTTTACTATGGAGTTAAACCCTCTGCTGGAATTAGTCTCCAAAATGTTAGAAGCCCACAGTAAGATCTAAGGCTACAGATACCTGTCCCTTTCCAAATAGAATAAAAAAAATGTACTCACTGTCATGGCTAATGTTAGTAAAAATGTCACACAACCTATACATTGTGGAAACAATAGAGGTATCCCCTTCCCTTCTATAAAGAACATATAAAGAACAGTTTCTGGAGTTGGGTATGACTAGTCTAATGAAAAGAAGGACTAGAGGTGACATGATAGCAGGGGTTGCCACAAAGAAAAGGGAGTAAAGCTATTCAAGGAGAGAAGCAACCTAGAACTAAGAAAACATTTCCTGACAGAATAATTAACCAGTGGAACAACTTGCCTCTAGAAGTTACGAATGTTCCAACATTGGAAGTTTTTAAAAGAGATTGGACAACCATTTGTCTGAAATGGTATAAGGCTTCCTGCTTGAGCAGGGGATTGGACTAGAAGATCTCCAAGTTCCCATTCTTCCCTTCCCTTCCCTTCTCTTCTCTTCTCTTCTCTTCTTTTCGATTCTATTCTATGGGGGATGGGGAAAGAAATAATGGAAAACCTCTTAAAATGAGGGACTGACATAACAAACCTGGAATTAAAGAGAAACTTCCTGACTGTGAGGACAATTAACCAGAGGAAGAGCTTGCCTTCAGAAATCATGGGTGCTCCATCACTTGAGAATTTTAAGAAGAGGCTAGACAGTCACTTGTCTGAGATGGTATAGATTCCGTGCTTGATCAGGGGGCTGGACTAGAAGACCTCCAAGGTCCCTTCCAGCTTCTATTCTATTCTATTCTATTCTATTCTATTCTATTCTATTCTATTCTATTCTATTCTATCCTATCCTATCCTATCCTATCCTATCCTATCCTATTCTATTCTATTCTATTCTATTCTATTCTATTCTATTCTATTCTATTCTTGTTAACACTATGCAAAGGAAGATGGACTGCATTTATCATTTGTTGTGAGAAATAATATGAATTTAAAAAATAATGTCTATTTTGTATTGTCAACCCTCTTTATAAATTGTATAGAGGTGGAGAAGTTAGCAACTAAAAATAACATATTTTTCAGCTGTGTCTTCTCTCACAAAAAACAAAATAATTATCTCCTACAGGAATCACCACATTGTCTTAATTAGACAAAAACATCAAATACTGCCCAGAAGGCTATTTAAATTCAACAACAATCATTGTATCTGTGTGAGTATAAAGTAACACTTGAACCACAGCAATATTGGCTCATGGGTGATAAAGGCTGTGTGTCAGACTCATTGCTACAAATTACCTCTCTCTCTTCTCCTCTGCCAGAATATCAGAATACCTGACGATAGTAATAGCTCTGAGATTTATATACCTCTTAGCACTCTCTAAGCAGTTTTCAGAGTCAGCATATTGTCTCCAATAATTTGGGTCCTCATTTTACCAACCTCAGAAGAATGGAAGGCTGAGTCAACCTTGAGCCGGTCAGGATTGAACTGTGAAACTGCAGGCAGCCGGCAGGCAGCAGAAGTAGCCTGCAGTACTGCATTCTAAGCACTGTGCCATCACGGCTTTTATTGATATTAAGACATAAATTTGCATTCTCTTGGATCTTCAAATAGACAATGGTAAATTTTCTGATTAGGTGCACTCTCAGATGCACATCTTGAATTAATTACTGAATTAACTGTTGGAATAATACAAAATTCCCTATGATAGGATAGGATAGGATAGGATAGGATAGGATAGGAGTAAGAGACATTTTGCCTATAACAATGAAGTTAAGATGCTTCTCCTTCTAATATTCTTGGTGAAAAAAATAGTTAGTCTGAGCTGCCCTAGAAGTGATGCTTTCCCTGTTCCAACACAAGTGGTACCAGCCTGGTGACCTCATCA
Source organism: Crotalus tigris (assembly GCF_016545835.1). NCBI lineage: Eukaryota > Metazoa > Chordata > Lepidosauria > Squamata > Viperidae > Crotalus > Crotalus tigris. Next base: position 992,681 of record NW_024096513.1, on the reverse strand, counting down.
TTGCTGGAATGATGTCCCACATCTTTTACCAATTTTATGAAATTCAATTTAAGGAACATCCTTGTATAAATCCTTATGACTTACCACTGTAAGCATTTTTATTTCTTTTTTTAATCTTACTCAATTTCCCCAAAATTGCTTGTACAATATAAGTAAAAGGTATTTCAGCATAAATGTAGGCTTTATCTAAGCCTTCTCTGCCTTTCAAATGTTTATAGTACTGGGAGAAGATATAAAGTAAATAAAGTAAAATTCTTTAAGTGTTTGTCATCAAATGTATGAAACTTCTGTGCAAGAAATCATTTGAAGAACCCTTAGTGAGTGTAAGATTTTTTTAAAAAAACATTCTGCATTGTCACTTTTCACAAAACATACAATAAACGACTCATACCTGCAGGGTTTGTTCATATTCTTTTTTGGGAAAAAAAATTTAGAAAATAAATGTGATAACTTGAATAAAAGCACCACTTTTATTCCTAGTAGTATATCCTTGTTGCAAAAAAGGAAATACTATGGAAAAAATAAATTTGAACTTTGTACAAATTATTGGCCATTTTGGACAGCCTATTATTTCCCTACTTCCACTATATACCGAAATCTTTGTTATTCACATAGAAAGCATGTCACAAACTGTCAACTTCCTTTCTGAATAATTTAAATTATTTGCAGTATAATAACCAAATTCTATCAACATGTCCTGGCCCTGGCCTTTGCTGTGAAGGAGATCAGTGAGAACTCCCAGATCTTACCAAACATCACTCTTGGGTTCCACATCTGTGACAGTTACCACAGCTCAAGGATGACCTATCACACCACTCTAGATCTGCTTTTCAAATCCCAGGAATTTGTCACTAACTATAAATGTGATAGCCGGAAGAATCTCATGGCCATCATCGGAGGATTAGGTTTTGATACATCATCTTATATTGATGAAATTGTAGTTTTCTTCAAAATTTCACAAGTAAGTTCTGAAGGGGTTGAGAAGAAAATTCTTAATCTGATTGTTGCTATGGAATAATTCATGAGAATCAAAGATTAGACTTAGGTTCTACATGGCTTAAAATCTACTTAATCTTGGCAATCTTTTCTGAAACTACATTGCCAATTTTATGAAGTGTGTATCCAGGGACATTCAATAACTGAGGGAAGTTCTGAATATAGTAGGCCTTGCTCCCATTAAAACAATTGATCTCTTATATGTGTTTGAAATAATTCCAAGAAATTTCTTTTTATATTAACATTTAGAAGAATTTCAAGAAAATAATTTCTTCCTTGGATATATTTTGTATGAAAACCTAGATCAGGACAATTAGATTTGATCTAACAACTCAACAGAATACTAATCTACTTTCTTGCAGTTGACATACGGTTCATTAGCCCAAGATGCATTTGAGAACAGTAAGCTCTCTTCACTTTATTTCATGGTCCCAAAAGAGGACCATCAATACATTGGGATTATCCAACTGTTTCACCACTTCAACTGGACTTGGATTGGTATTTTTGCAGTTGACAACAATGATGGAGAACACTTTTTACGGAAAATGGAGCCCTTACTTTTACAAAATGGAAACTCTTCATTGTTCATACAAAGGCTTTCACAACTGGTCCACTTTGAAGACGACACAGAATTTTACTACACAGTTTCAAGTATTTCTATCAATCTGATGAATAACAAAGCCAATGCATTTCTTGTCTATGGAGAATCATTGGTAATAAAATGGCTAAGAGTTGTTACATTTCTGGCAGATCCTGAAAATAAGGAAATTGCATTATTTAGAAAGGTGTGGATCACAACTGCACAGATTGATTTCGTACTATCAGGCATTCAAATCAATAGGGATCTCCAGATCTTCCATGGGGCTACAGTATTTCCTTCACTGTTCATTCAAGAGCAGTTGCAGGTTTCAAAGAATTCCTTCAGACCATAAAACCTCTTTCAGTCTGCAGAGAGGGGTTTCTGCAGGATGTTTGGGAACAATTATTTGACTGTTCATTTCCAAAACCAGAGTTAAAAGAAATGCAGAGCAAGCAATGTAATAGGGAGATGAAGCTAGAGGATCTTCCTGGACCTGTGTTTGAAATAGATATGACTGGCCAAAGCTACAGCATCTACAATGCTCTTTATGCTTTGGCTCATGCTTTGCAGACTCTGTACATCTTAGGTTTCAATAGCAAAAAAAGTATGATGGGTAAAATCTTGACTTTCCAGATCTTCAGCCTTGGAAGATATTCTCCCTGCTTTAGACAGTTCTTTTATTTCAGTGTGCAGTTTGATGTAGGATAACATTTTGAACCCAGTGTAGAAAGTCTTAATATTTTCTGCACATGGAATCAAGTCCAATGTGATCTTTGAGAAGCGACTATATAAAATATGGTTTAGGAGTCAGTAGGAGTTGTTTAGAAAATTATCATCCCTTGCACCCTAAGAGATAGTTAATTTAGATTACTTTTCATTGTCTCCTTCAATAATAATAAATACTGCCAACATATTTCTGCTTGGCTCATGAATTTTTCAGGATTGGGAAGTTGAGTGTTCTGTCCCTATCAAATGAAACAATAGGTGACCCTTTTTCAGATGTGGCATCCATAATATGAAACAACCTTATGTTTGTAATCATCCCCTCTCTCATCTAACTATCAAAGTATGCTTGAGTCTCAAATACTAAAATCTGGCTAAAGGAGATTAGTCAGACCTCAGACTGTCAAATAACTTCATACCAATGAGGAAAGATTTGATATGGTCTAGGTTAAATTAGTTAAATAATAATTGGAGGAAGTTACCTAATTCCAATGGCCTATCTTCATTCTGCTTTGGGTGATTGTTCTTTTTTATCTGTTCTTAAAATAAGATTAAATTAATAATAAAGTAGATATGTACATTTCCATGCAATATTGATTACCAAATTTAATAACTATTGTAGGAATGAGAAAAATAAGTGAATGAACTTGAATATGATGTTCCATTCCTCTATTATGTAGGAATGAGAAAAATAAGTGAATGAAACTTGAATATGATGTTCCATTCTCTCATTCTTTTTCAAGCAGCTTCATTCATTTCTTTTAACAATTCAGCTGAGGAGACAGTCTTCCTGAATGAGAAAGGGAAAGAAACAGGTGGATTTGACATCACCAACTTGATCACATTTCCAAACAGATCCTTTCAAACAGTAAAAATTACGAAGATGGATCCCATGGCTCCAAAAGGGAAGAAATTATTCATTGATGAAGAGAGGATTGTCTGGCACCCAGTTTTTAACCAGGAATCGAGGCATTTAATCAACCCTGCTTTAATCCATTAATGAACATCAGAAATACAATTTCTATTTTTAAAATAAAAAAAAACACTGGCATATTCTTTGCAAATATTGTTAATGGTCAAGCATTCATCAAATTGACAAAATAACATTACAATGTAAAAGCCACATTTGTATATTTGGTTTGCATTTCCATTTGCATACAAAACACTTTTCACAGCATTGTAACATACAGGACTTTTTGCACAACATTGTAATTTCTATATCTTTTTAATGTCCACTATAAAATCTAGTTGATTCAATGCTCATTTGGGAAGTAAAAAATAATTTCAGTGCATTAAGAAGAAATATCAGAAACTGTTTTACAAAACCCTCCTTTTCAAAACATTTTCAAGTTTGTCACCAGATTCTTCTACTTTCTAGATGCAATGATGTTGTTTCCCTGGAATTTGGAAGAAAGGGATTGAGAGGATCAGTTCTGCTGCTATGACTGTATTCCATGCCCTGAAGGGAAGATTTCAAATCAAAATGGTAGGGTAGGAATTCTACCAATTTTCATTAGACTTAAGCAAACTTGAATATATAAGTTTAGGATGCATAAAATTAGTAAAGTGATTTTTCAATAATTTAGAAGGTATGGAGGACAAATTCTTGATTTTTCTTCCAGATATGTATGACTGTTTTGAATGTTCAGAAGATCATTATCCAAATAAAGAAAATAAAGAATGTATCCTGAAACGGGTGGTGTTTCTAATCTTTGAAGAAACCTTAGGAAATGGTTTTGTTTCTTCTTCTTCACATCTTGGGTACTTGGAACTTTTATTAAGCACAGGGATACTCCCATTGTCAAAGCCAACAACCGGTCTCTCACCTACATCTTACTTGTTTCTCTTCTGCTCTGTTTCCTCTCATCCTTGTTGTTCCTTGTCCAACCTGGCAAAGTGACCTGCCTTCTCCGACCATCAATGTTTGGCATCAGTTTCTCAGTGGCAATTTCTATTGTATTGGCCAAAACCATCACTGTAATTGGTACTTTCATGGCCACTAAACCAGGATCTCAAATGAGGGAATGGGTAGGAAAAGATTGGCTTTTTGTACTGTCCTTTCCTGTTCTCTCTTACAAGTGTGTATTTGTATTCTTTGGCTGTCAACATCTCCACCATTCTCTGAGATGGACATGCATTCAGAGCTCCAAGAAATTATTTTACAGTGCAATGAGGGGTCAGCTTTCTTTTTCTATTGTGTCTTGGGCTGCATGGGTGTCTTGGGCATCGCCAGCTTTGTTGTTCTTTTTCTTGTCCATAAATTACCTGACAGCTTCAATGAAGCCAAATTCATCACCTTAAGCATGTTGATATTTTTCAGAGTATGGATCTCCTTCTTTCCAGCCTCTCTGAGCACAAAGAGAAAAGCCATGGTAGCTGTGGAAATCTTCTCCATCATGTATTCCAGTGCTGCATTACTGAATACATATTCTTGCCAAAATGCTACATCATAGTTTAACAACCGGAGCTAAACCATAGGGAGAAATTCATAAAGAGGAATTAGTACATCATGTGATATTTCTGGTTCAGAAAAATTCCTGAAAAAAGAAATAGAAAGATAGTTTGCACTTTACAGGAAATATATACAGTATAAAACTTATAGAATCATAGAAGTTTTTATTCCTAGGAAAGAATGATTAATATAGAATATTTTTGATTATTAAGACTTACTGTTCATTCCAGAATAAGTTTTTATTTTGCTGCAATTTCACTAGTTTGCAAGATTTTTCAACACAGCTGTTGAACTAGACTTTCATAATGTAGCTTTCCTGGTTGCTATTAGGGTATTTCAGATATTGTCTTAAACTATATCCAATGTTTGCAGAGACATTTTCATGGATTTTATACTTTTGATTCATAAAGCATTACATAAATATAGTAAAATGCTAATTAACATTTGATGGGTATATATTTAATATAGTATATCAGTTTAGGATTTGTTAGAGTTCTTTGAAATGTACTTGTACTATACATTTAAAAGCATTTTTTAAAACTCCTTCATACTGGGTAATAACCTTACACTCTCTTTCCGTTAATTTATATTTCCACTGTAATCTGTTATCAGGTGTTAATGACATGGGACATTTATTGAAATGATATGAAATGTATTCTTCCTTCTGTCCCATCCTTTTTTCAAAGTGTATGCGTACCAATAAACATAATAAAGACTGATTTGGTTTGGTTTAAAATAAGAAGTCTGACATTTTTCAAGAAAATTAAATATGAAATTCAGCCTAAATCCTAGAAAAAATATACAAACGTCTCTGACAGAGGAAGAGACTCTGACAGAGGAAGAGACTACAAAGATGAAAATACCTGGAGGAAAAGTTAGAGTGTTCCACTAGATGGAGATTCAGAATAAGAGAGTTGGAAGGGACCTTGTAGGTCATTTAGTCCAACCCTCTGCTCAAGCAGGAGATCCTATACCATTTCTGGCAAATGGCTGTCCAATCTCTTCTTGAAAGCGTCCAGTGATGAAGCATCTACAACTTCTGAAGGCAAACTGTTCCATTGGTTGATTGTTCTCACTGTCAGAAAATTTCTCCTTATTTCTACTTGAATCTCTTTTGATCAGTTTCCATCCATTGTTCTTTGTCTGGCTTTTGGGTGGTTTGGAAAATAGGTTGACCCCCCTCCTCTCTTGGACAGCCCTTCAAATATTAGAACACTGTTATCATCTCATCCATGGCCCTTCTCTTCACTAAACTAGCCATGCCCAGTTCTTGCAACTGTTCTTCATATGTTTTAGCCTCTAGGCCACTAATCATCTTAGTTGCTCTCCTCTGCACTCCTTCTAGAGTCTCAACATCTTTTTTATTGTGTGGTGACCAAAACTGAATGCAGTATTCTAGGTGTCACCTACTAAGGCTTTATAGAATGGTATTAATACCTCACATGATGATAGATAGGTAGATATGTAGGTAAGCATGTAGGTAGATATATAGATAGATTAGATATGGTTAGATAGATGCTATCTATCTATCTATCTATCTATCTATCTATAAGATAGATAGATAGATAAGTAGGTAGGTAGGTAGATAGGTTGGTAGGTAGGTAGGTATGTAGGTAGGTAGATGATAGATAGATAGATAGATAGATAGATAGATAGATAGATAGATAGATAGATAGATAGATAGATAAAGATCCAACATGAGGACTCTGCTTCTGGTTATAGATACCATGCTGGTTGTTTCCATTGCTCCTCAGTAAAAATGTTTGGGAGTGGAGATTAATGTCAGACACAAAAAAACAGGTCCACACATGAAGGTTCAAGTAAACTGATTTATTGCTTAAAATCTATGCACAGAAATCTACTTCATGAATGGTCAGTGTATGGTTAGAACAAAATAAGGATCAATGGCATTCAAGGGGTGGTTGCACTTGTGGCAATGTAACTGATTCCTCTTTTCATTCATCCCTCTGATTCTACCACTCTTCTCTTACATAAATAAAATCACTCTTCATTATAGATATTGGGCAGCATACACTTTGAATAAAGGTTGACAAAGAAGCAAGAATACATTTCATTTCTTTTCAATAGATTTCCATATTACCACAAACTGATAATCAATTACAGTGGACCTATGTTTATATATAAAGAGTGAATAGTAATGATTCAACATGACATTTTAAAAACAAGGTGAAATGTACAGCATTCAGAAACTTAGTAAATTTATGCAGTGGTTTATAAATAGAAAGTATAAACATCATGAAAGTAGCATGTTAAACATTGGACAAGCTTTGAGTCAACATCTGAAAAGTAACAATTCATGAGAAATCAATTTTTTTCAAAGTCTCTTGAAGTAGAGTGTTGAAAGAGACAAAGCATTATATTCCATCATCTTGGAAAATAGTTGGAAATGAGAAACATTTCTTTGGGGCAATTATAATAAATCTTGCTACAAAGACTAATCCTTCACAAATCCTCCTTTGACAGAAATAAAACTTCTATATATTTCCTCTAGACAGCAAACAGTCTTTCTATTCTTTCTGTCACTAACGTCTTTGGGCCAGAAAGATCACATCACTAATTTCTCTTTGTGAGATGCTCCCTTTGGTTTAGTTCAGGCCGGAAAACAATGATGTAGCATTTTGGCAAGAATATGCATCCCAGTAATGCAGCACTGGAGGACAAAATGGAGAAGACCTCCACAGCTACCATGGCTTTTCCTTTTGTGCTCAGGTAGGCTGGAAAGAAGGAGATCCACACACTGCAAAAGGCCAACATGCTGAAGGTGATGAACTTGGCTTCATTAAAACTGTCAGGTAATTTACGGGCAAGAAAAGCCATAATAAAGCTGACAATAGTCAAGACACCCATATAACCCAATACACAATAAAAGAAGAAAGCTGACCCCTCATTGCATTGTAAAATAATTTCTTGGAGCTGTGAGTGCATGTCCAACTCAGGGAATGGTGGAAATGTTGACAACCAAAGAATACAAATACACACTTGTAAGAGAGAGCAGGAAAGGACAGTAGAAAAAGCCAATCTTGTCCCTACCCATCTCCTCATCTGAGATCCGGGTTTAGTGGCCATGAAAGCAACAACCACAATGATGGTTTTGGCCAGCACACTAGAAATGGCCACTGAAAAAGTGATGCCAAAAGTTGATTGCCGGAGAAGGCAGGTCACTTTACCAGGTTGGCTGAGGAAGAACAAAGAGGAGAGAAAACAGATCAGAAGAGAGACAAGCAGGATGTAGGTGAGGGACCGATTGTTGGCTTTAACAATGGGAGTGTCCCTGTACTTAATAAAAGTTCCAAGTACCCAAGATGTCAAGAAGAAGAAACCAAGAGCTGATGTGGCTAAACCAATTCCTAAGGTTTCTTCAATAGATAGAAACACCACTGGTTTCAGGATACATCCTTTCTTTTCTTCATTTGGATAATGATCTTCTGGACATTTAAAACAGTCATCCATATCTGGGAGGAAAGTCAAGAAATTTGTCATTTAGGAATTCCAAATCAGTGAAACCCATTTTATTAATTTTATACATTTTAAACATGTATATTACAGTTTGTTTAAGTCTGATGAAAATTGGTAGAATTCCTACCATACCATTTTGATTTGAAATCTTCCCTTCTGGGCATGGAACACAGTCATAGCAGCAGAACTGATCTCCTTCAATCCCTTTCTTCCAGTCCCCAGGAAAACAAGGGTCATTGCATCGAGAAAATGGAAGAACCTTACCATAAACAAACAAAAAAAATGTTTTGAAAAGGAGGGTTTTTAAAACAGATTCTGAATATTCTCCTTAATAGAGTGACATGATTATTGACTTCCCAAAAGGATGCTGAATTTAACAACTTGTTCAACAACTTAAAAAGATGTAGACATTACAATGATGTACAAATGTTTCTACTGAAAGGCAGGATGAGTAAATAATTGCACATGGTGACAATCTCATAGAAACATGGTCACTCTTGTGATTTCAGATGGAAATGCACACCAAATATGCAACCATGGCTTTTACATTGTAATATCACCTTTGTCAATCTGACGAATGATTGATCATCAACACCATTTGAAGGAATATGCCATTGTTTATTTTAAAAATTCCCAGAAGTTAGATTTTTAAAAAGATGTGTTCAGTATGGGATCTTAATCGAGTAAGGCATGCTGGATTCATTAATTCGATACCTGGTTAAAAGCTGGACTCCAGACAATCAAATCTTTATCCATGGATAATTCTTTCCCTTTTGGAGCTTGTGGATCCATCTTTCCAACTCTAACTCTCTGAAAGGATCTGTTTGGAAAAGTGATCAAATTGGTGATGTCGAATCCACCTATTGCTTCCCCTTTCTCATTCAGAAACACTTTCTCCCCAGCTGAATTGTTAAAAGAAATGCCTTGAAGAAATAGATGGAGCTAGTTGAAAGAGAATGAAAGAGAGAGGATGTTGAGAGCTATATAATAGAGAGGGGAAAATCATATTCAAGTTTCATTGTCATTCTTCCAATTGCTAAAACTATTATTAAATATTTGTGCTTAGAATTTGGATAATGGATATTGGAAAACTGACGAAAGAAGGAAGCAATCTGGAATTAAGGAGAAACTTCCCAACAGTGAGGACAATTCACCAGTGGAATAGCTTGCCTTCTGAAATCGTGGGCGCTCCATCACTGGAGGTTTTTAAGAAGAGACGGGACAGCTACCTGTCTGAAATGGCATAGGTTCTCCCGCTCGAGCAAGGGGCTGGACTAGAAGACTTCCAAGGTGCCTTCCAGCTCTATTCTATTCTATCTAAGTGCATGATAATGTACATGTCCACACTATATATTTAATTTGATATTAATATAAGGAAGGAAAGAATGAAAGAGTGCAGCAGAATTTAAAAATGATTCTGGAATTTTGTGATTTCTTCCAATTATGTTTTAGGTCCACTACTTAAACAACTAATTCAAGATAGGTCATATCTAATCTTTCCTCTTTGATAGAAAGTAATTTGACAGTCTGAGGTGCAACTAATGTTCTTTAGCCAGTTTTTAGAATGAGAGACTCCATAGAGGGATGCAAGATAGAGATTATTGCAAACATGTTGCATGTTTATACAGTACATCTTGATGATCAGAATAACAACAAAAACTACCTTTTCTGTGCCTATTTTAGACAGAACAGTGTTTCATAGTCAGAAGGGACCTGAAGGTCTTCTAATCCACCACCTTGCTAAAGGAGGAGATCCTATACTATTTCATATAAGTAGTCCTTCTCTTCTTAAAAATCTCCAGTGTCAAAGCATCTAAAATTTCTGAAGGCAAGTTGTTCCACTAATTCATTGTTAATTGTTCTCACCATAAGGAAATTTCTCCTTATTTCTAAGTTGTTTTCTCATGCTTGATTTCATATGGAGAAAATATTAAGACTTTACACAATGGGTTCAAAATATAATTCTACCTCAAACTGCTTATTGAAATAAAATAAGGGTCCAATGCAAAGGGAATACCTGCCAAGACTGGAGATGTGGAAGGTCAGAATTTTTACACATCATAGTTTTTTTTCTATTGACATGTAATGTGTATAGAGCTTGCAAAGCATGAGCCACAGCATGAACAGCATTGTAGATACTATAGCTTTGTCCAGTCATTTCCATTTCAAAAGCAGGTCCAGGAAGATCCTCTAGCTTCATCTCACCAGTGCACTGCCTACACTGTGTTTCTTGTAATTCTGTTTTTGGAAATGAACAATCAAATAATTGTTCCCAAATTTCCTGCAGAAACTCATCTCTGCAGACTGAAAGAGGACTGATGGTCTGAAGGAATTCCTTGAAACCTGCAACTGCTGTTGAATGAGCAGTGAAGGAAATAGCCCCATGGAACATCTGGAGATCCCAACTGATTTGAAATCCTGATAATACAAAATCAATTTGTGCAGTCATGATCCACACCTTTCTAAATAATGCAATTTCTTTCCTTTCAGGATCTACCATAAATGTGACAACTCTTAGCCACATAATTGTCAATGCTTCTCCATAGACAAGAAATGTGTTGGCTTTGCTAGTTATCCACTTCATGGAAATAATGGAGATTGTTTCATAAACTTCTGGGAAATCTTCTAAGTGGATGAGTTGTGCAAGCCTTTCTATGAACGATGAGCAGATTCCGTTCTCTGAAAGTAAGGGCTGCATTTTATGTAAGAATTTTTCTCCATCATTGTTATCAACAGCAAAAATCCCAATCCAGGTCCACCTGAAATGGTGAAGCAGTTGGATAATCCCAATGTACTGATGGTCCTCTTTTGGGATCATGAAATAAAGTGAAGAGAGTTTACTAGTCTGAAATACATCTTGAGCTAATGAGCCATATGTGAGCTGCAAGAAAGTGTAACGGTATTTTGTTCAGTTGATAGATCAAATGTAATTTTCCTGATTTAGTTTTCATATAAAATATATCAAAGGAAGGAATTATTTTCCTGAAATTCTTCTAAATATTAATATGGAAAGGAATTTCTTGGAATAACTTCAAACTCATATAATTGATCAATTCTTTTGATAGAAGCAAAGAATACTATGTTCAACTGTTTTTCCAGGTATGTAATGTCTATGGACTTCTTATATTTGCATTGTAGTTTCAAATTTATGCTAATAGACCTTAAGCCAGGTAGAATATCTTAATACAAACCTAAACCTAGTCTTAACGTTCCTTAATTATTCCATAACAACATCAAGGACAGAATATAGAATTTTTCTCTTTAACCCTTTCACAACTTACTTGTGGAATCTTGAAGAATTGAATAATTTCAGCAATATGAGACGATATGACAAAATCCAATCCTCCAATGATAGCCACAAGATTCTTCTGGCTATCACACTTGTAGTTAGGGACAAATTCCTGGGATTTGAAAAGCAGGTCCAGAGTGGTGCGATAGGTCATCCTTGCATTGAGGTAACTGTCATAGATGTGGAACCCAAGAGTGATGTTAGGTAACATCTGGGAGTCCTCATTGATTTCCTTCACAGCAAAGGCCAAGGCAAGAATGTGTTGATGAAATTTGGGGAATACACTGCAAAGAATTTAAATATCATAGTTGAAAATGTAAATTGACAATTCTCATAAAGTGGCAACATTTCTATACTGTATGAATAACAAATATTTCTTTCTCTGATGATAGTAGGAAGATAATAGCTTTCCTAAAATGCTTAATAATTCATACACAGTTTACATTTATTTTACATAGTATTTCCCTGACTTCCAACAAATATGTACTACAACAATTACAAGTAGTGACTTTTTTTCAAATTAATATATTTTCTATGTGATTTTCAAAAAATGGTATATGAATAGATTTAGGAGGTATCACTTGCATACTGTATGTGTATTTTGTGAGGAGAGATATGCAAATTTTTTCAAAAAATATAGACTTCTTGATCTTAAATTTTGTACATTTCATGTGAAAGATTTTGAAATAATCTAAAGTTTATGTCTTCTCTCACAACCAGGTACAATTCAAAAGAGGTTAAGTCATAGATTACAATAAAAACACTAAATTTATGCACAAAGATATACTCATATTAAAGATTCTTGAAAATTTGGATAAGTTTAGATAGATTAAAAAATTATTACCCTGGTATTTCATAAGGTTTTGTAGAAGGATTTTCACTAAATTTAATTTCATAAAGGTGGTAAGCAATGTGAGATGCCATCCCACCAACGATGAAGTCTCCAGGCTGGTACCACTCATGTGGAACAAGGAAAGCATCGCTTGCAGGGCATTTCAGAGAAACTACTTTGTACACCAAAAATATCAGAAAAAACATTTTCATGCTTTGTTAGTCTGAAAATGTTTTCCCTTCCCTCCTACTGATCAAGAGGTAAATATAATCCAATACTTCATCTAAAGATTGATCCAAGGCTTATCTCTGAGAATGCACCTAATGAGAAAAACTGTCAGTTTTTATTTAAAGATCCACATGAGCACAAAATTGCATCTTGAACACCATCAGGATATGAACAGATACTCTGGGAGAGGAAAACAGAGGGTAGAAAGCTGAAGCAAAGTATATGACAGAGCCATTATTACCCTTGTGCCAAACTTCCTGTGGTTGAAGTGTTACTTTATATCCAAACTGATACCTTGATCATTGCTGAATATAATTCCCTTCTATGCAGCCTTTGGTGTTTTGGCCTAGCTAAGAAAACATGGTGATTCCTGTAGTGAGATAATTGTTCTGTTTTGATGAGATAATAATTGGCCAATGGTTCAACTATTTTTTTTTAAAATGAGCAAATGTCAATGACAGTAATTTTTTTTTAAAAAAGTTTTTTATTTATAAAAAAGTTAAAACAAAGATGGACATAACATAACATTCCAGTGTATATATTCCTAACAATTTGTTCCTCATCATACATATAATTCTTAATTTCTATATATACATATTTTTCTATACAATACAGTCTCTAATTTGTTTCTCTATATACTGACATACAGTTTTATATATCTCTATCTTAATGCTAACTTAAAACCCAAACATTTCTCCTTGATTTACACCAACAACAGAATTTGTCCCAGATTTCAAAGTAATCTGACTCTCTCTTGTCCTTCATTTCCATTGTGAGCCTATCCATATCAGCACACGATAAGATTTTATATAAAATCTCTTCTTCTGTTGGAATTTCTTTATTCCTCCAGTTTTGTTCATACACCAATCTAGCAGGTGTGAGAATATGTAGCATCACATACAATATCCCTTTGTCGTATTTCTGCATAATTATGCCTAATAGAAAGAGTTCTGGTTTTAGCTCTACCTCTATCATTAGTATTTTTTCCTGCCATTTTTTAACCTTGTTCCAAAGTCACGGGCTTTTGAACACTCCCACCACATGTGGTAATATGTCCCTCTTGCCAATTTACATTTCCAGCACGTGGAAGAAATATTTGGACCCATTTTAGCTAATCTTGTGGGTGGGAGATGCCATCTGTAGAACATTTTGTAGAGGTTTTCTTTGTAGGAGGTGGCCAAAGTAAGCTTCCTATTTCGTACCCATAATTCTTGCCAGATATGCAGATTCAAGTTGAGATCAAAATCCCTGCTCCACATTAACATGGTTTCTTTTACCTGTTCCTCATACATTGCCTGATCTAACAAATAATGATATAGCTTTTTAATCATTTTATCCTCAGTACCAAGTAATATTTTATCCAGCCCTATCAGTTCTATTTTTATGCCTCACTCTTTTTTATCTTTCCAATATCTCGCCTGTAGTTGAAGGTATGCCCACCATTCTAGTTCTATCCCTTCGATCAATGACAATAATTTAAGGGAGATTTGTAATAAAATATATGCTTAGTTGTAGAAAGTGTTGTTTGAAGCTACCACATTGATTTTCTACCATTTTTTCACAAAATAGAATATGAACAGATCCACCAGGTATCAGTCTTTTATTGCTTGTATGTTTTGTGAGGAATAACAATGCACAATTTTTTAAAAAAAATATTCCTTGAGCTGACTAAAAATCTTCAAAATATTTCTTGCACCAAAGTTTCCTACATTCTATAGCCAACACTTAACAAAATCTAAAGAATCTTATTTCTTCTACCACAACTAGAAATATTTGAAAGACAGAGTGGCTTACATTAGAGATACAGTAAAGCCTTTTGCTCATTTCAGCAATTTGGGGGGAACTGGCTAAGATTATAAAAGAAAAAAAAACCCTCTTTACATGGCATGTCATAAAGTTTTACACAAAGATGTTCCTTCAATTTCAGTTCATAGAAATGATAAACTATATTGGATGTCATGCCACCAATTAATAAATCACCACTCTGCATAGAGGTCTATAAAAGGCTGCCCTTGAAAAGTATCTGGAAGCTCCAGTTGATTCAAAGTGCAGGCCCCTGTATGGTTATATGCAGACCCAGATTATACATATGCCACCTTTCTTGTGGGAGTTGCATTGGCTGACAATTTGCTTCCAGGTACAATTCAATGTACTAGTTGTCACCTTTAAACCCTACATGGCTTGGGACCAAGTTATTTGAAGAACTGTCTTCCTGATCAGATCCACATGATCCACTAGAGCAAGGAGGCAGGCAATGTTTAAATTGGCTGCCACTTTGACACTCTTTTGCAAAGACATGAGCATATGGTTTTGCAAGTAGGTCTGTGGAACTCAGACTAGGTTGGAACCTATGAAGTCACTCAACTGATTAATTGTAATCCACGCAGGTGTGTTTTTATTGTTTATATATTGGGTTTTATTTTTTTTTTAAGTAGCTCAGAGACACTGACTGTCAACACTACAAATGAATTTGGCTGCAGCCATTTTCATCTCATTTTTCAGATGCAACAGAAATGGGAACGAGGTGTGTGTATTCTTTTTGTCTAGCTAAAACCCTAAAGGTCATTGCTACCAGAGTTTTGGCAGGTAGAAATGTCTGCTAGAAAGTCCGCTAAACTAGCGCATTGGAGAATGTGATTTATGACAGAGAAATGGTGTGGGAAGTTCATCTTTGTAACTTTGGAGGAAGGGAACTTTAGTCTTGGTTTCACCTTTGTTCATGCTGATACTATGTAGCCATTAAAAATTGTGTTTGAGGAAAGCAATTGTCTCGGAGTCCTTTTTTCTAATGGGTTCATCTATCGGAACCATGACATTGACAGTGAGTGGGAGGCCATAAAATTCTGTGAAATAAATAAATAAATAAATAAAACTCCACACAATGATGTTTCATAAGGTTTTATTCAAGGATGTTCCTTAAATTGCAATTTATATGTAGCGGAGCTGGGATGAGAATGGGGCCAGCTGAGAGGTTTTGCGGGAGCTCCAGCAACTGCTGTCGGTCTGGTGGCAGGATGTGGCTCTGAGAAGGGAAGAAAAGGGAGGAGGAAACTGATGGGAGAGGAAAGAGAAAGATACTGGAAAGTAACAATTGGTTGCACATTGAGCAGAGCCAGCTGAGCGATTAAAGAGAAAGAGACTGGAAGGTGTTGTTTGGCTGGATATTGAGAAGAGCCAGATGAAGAAGAGATAGAGAGAGAGCAGCTTAATGGAGCTTGCCATCCAGAGCCAGCTGAATGAAGAAATAGAGATAGAGTAAGAAGGTGGGATCTTTGTGTTTTTCTGCTTTGTTGCAAGCAAGCCGGACGAAGACAGGGGATAGAGAGTGAGAGTAGCTTGCTGAAGTTTTTATTGTTTTTTCTTCATTGTGGCAGACCACACAAAGAGAGGATAGGTTGGGGAGTTTTATTTCTTTTCCCTTATTGGAGCCAAATGGGAGGAGGGAGAGTAAGGAAAGAGTTTGACCGGATTGAGGGTATGTCTTTTAGTGGGAAGTAGAGGAGTTTTTAAAGGATTAGCTTGTGGAAACAAAAAGGGGATAAGGAAGGGGGATTACATATAGCGAGGGGAGAGAGAGAGAGACAAGGAGAGTGGAGAAAGGAGGTCCCCTTTGAGCTCCAGAGAGGAATTGATTATCATCATCTTAGGTAAGTTGCTTTCACCAGATACTAACTACCATTGCTCTAGGCAGGTTGCTGTTACCAGAGACTGATTACCATTGCTCTAGGCAAGTTGCTGTTACCAGAGACTGACTAACATTGTCTTAGGAAAGCTGCTGTCACCAAAGACTGACAACCATTGGCTTAGGCAAGTTGCTGTCACCAGAGACAGGCAATCATTGTCATAGGCAAGCTGCTACTATCAGAGACTCATTAACATCATCCTAAGCAAGGTTACTGTTACTAGGGACTGACTACTACTATTGTACACTAGCTGCTGTTACCAGGACCTGACTACCATCGTCTCCTGTAGGTTTTACTGTCTGAGGTCAACTATCACCATCCCACATGAGTTACTATCAAAAGAGATTAACCATCACCTCCCCATGGGCATGGCTGCCAACTTTGACTGAACATCACCATGCTACATGCCCTGTTAGGCAGAGGTGCCAATGTGAGAGACCCCTTGGGTCGGCAGCCAGCCGAATAGGGGGCCAAGAGGGTCAGGACTTTAGCGCTCCCTCCAGGAGTGGTGCTACATATAAAACTGGTAAAGCATGTGGGACATCATGCCACCAATGATGAGAACAGAGGAAGTATCACTTGCAGAGTAGTCCAGAGTAACAAGTTTCTATCTCAATTAGGGTTGCATGTGCACTATAATTTGGGCCACTTGCCCTGTCCATAGGGTCTGTTTATCTATCTATCTATCTATCTATCTATCTATCTATCTATCTATCTATCTATCTATCTACGTTTCTACCTACATACTTATATACCTATATTTTATCAACATCAAGTGAATATTCAAAATTTTCTTTGTTTTTTTTCACATTTGTAGTTCCTATATCAGAGCAGGCTGTACATGTTTTCTAGGATTTGTGCTGAATTTTAGATGATTTTCTTGTAAAAATTCTTATTGTAAACCCATTCAAATCACTCTTTGTTATGGTCATTGGTCAGCATACACTTTGAATGAAGGATGAGACAGAAGGAAGAATATATTTCATTTCACTACATTTCCCATATTATTAATATATGATAACAGGTTGCTCGGGAAATGGATTTATTGATAGAGTGAATGGTTATGAACCAGCATGAACACCTATTTCAAGATGCAGTTAAATGTACAGGATTCACAAACTCAATACATTCTACATTTCAAGAGCCCTAAAATATTCAAACCTGCTATCATATAATAGTATGCTCAATACACATTGATAAAATGACAAAAACAGTTCTTACTATATTTATGTAGTGCTTTATTCTTTTTTGTCACTAATTTCTCTGGGCCAGAAAGATCACATGTTATACTAATTTCTCTTTGTGCGTTGCTCCCTGTGCTTGATGTCAGCCCAGCAAACAATGATATAGATTTTGGCAAAAATATGCATCCCAGTAATGCAGCACTGAAGGACAAGACAGAGAAGACCTCCACAGCTACCATGGCGTTTCCTTTTGTGCTCAGGGAGACTAGAAAGAAGGAGATCCAAACACTGCAAAAGACCAACATGCTGAAGGTGATGAACTTGGCTTCATCAAAGCTGTCAGGTAATTTATGGGCAACAAAAGCTACCATAAAGCTGGCAGGAGCTAAGATATACTTGTAGCCCAAGTCACAATATCTAAGTATATTTCATTGATCCATTGATTTAGTCACTTTGTTGAAGAATGAAATAAGATTTATTTGGCATGACCTCTTTTTGATGAATCCATGTTGCTTGAGCTGGGGGATGAACTAGAAAACTTTCAAAGTCCCTTCCAACTCTGTTATTTTGTTATTCTGCTACAGGTTATAACCTTGTTTCAAGGTGTTGGAAGATTTGTTTCTTGATTATCTTTTTCCAAGATCTTTCCAGATATTGATGTCAGGCTGATTGATCTATAATTTCATGGATCTCTTTTTTTTCTCCTTTTTTGATTAAGGACATCACAATGTCCTTAATCAAAAATTAAAATAAATGAAAAATGAGAGGAGAAACAAAGGTAGTGAGGGGAAATTACAGATATAATAGCAATCTCAGAGGACCTAGAGAATAACCTGGCATAGAAAGAGTGTTGAGCTTCTTTTTCTTTAAAATTACTTCCAACTCTAAGATTTAGATCAGAATTTCATAGTACGAATTTCTGTCTTTACTCTTTATCACTTCCCACAAGAGATTTCTGTACATAAACTAATATCCTGTTTTTAACTTTTGAATTATAGAGAAACCCAAATGGAAAAGGCCCAAATATCAGGCTCGTTCCTGAAAATTCTACTAAAAACAATCTTTGATTTTGTGAAGAGGTGAAAATTGCACGTAAATGTCTTCATTTCTATCATCAATAGATCAGCAACAGAAAATAGCTCTAACTACTTTAATAAGTACTTCAATTCATTTTTCCATTTCATTAAAATGTGAAATCAAGTTACCTAAATGAAATCCTTATGTAATTATGGTCACTAGGACTTCCTATTCTTGTTTGTTAGGAATTTCTCCTAGTGAGAAAAGTCACATGTTATACTAATTTCTCTTTGTGAGATGCTCCCTTTGGTTTAGTTCAGGCCGGAAAACAATGATGTAGCATTTTGGCAAGAATATGCATCCCAGTAATGCAGCACTGGAGGACAAGATGGAGAAGACCTCCACAGCTACCATGGCTTTTCCCTTTGTACTCAGATACGCTGGAAAGAAGGAGATCCACACGCTGCAAAAGGCCAACATGCTGAAGGTGATGAACTTGGCTTCATTAAAGCTGTCAGGTAATTTACGGGCAAGAAAAGCTACAATAAAGCTGGCAATGGCCAAGACACCCATATAGCCCAATACACAATAAAAGAAGAAAGCTGACCCCTCATTGCATTGTAAAATAATTTCTTGGAGCTGTAAATGCATGTCCAACTCAGGAAATGGTGGAGATGTTGACAACCAAAGAATACAAATACATACTTCAAAAAAGGAGCAGAAAAGGACAGTAGAAAAAGCCAATCTTTTCCCTAACCATCTTCTCATGTGAGATCCTGGTTTAGTGGCCATGAAAGCAACAACCACAATGATGGTTTTGGATAGCACACTAGAAATAGCCACTGAGAATGTGGTTCCAAAAGTTGATTGTCGGAGAAGGCAGGTCACTTTACCAGGTTGGCTGAGGAAAAACAAAGAAGAGAGAAAACAGAGCAGAAGAGAAACAAGCAGGGTGTAGGTGAGGGACTGGTTATTGGCTTTGACAATGGGAGTGTCCCTGTGCTTAATAAAAGTTCCAAGTACCCAAGATGCCAAGAAAAAGAAACCAAGAGCTGATGACGCTAAACCAATTCCTAAGGGTTCTTCAATAGTTAGAAACACCACCCGTTTCAGGATACATCCATTCTTTTCTTTATTTGGATAATGATCTTCTGGACATTCAAAACAGTCATCCATATCTGGGAGGAAAGTCAAAGAAATTTGTTATCTAGGCATTCCAAATCAATGAAACTCATTTTATTAATTTTATACATCCTAAATGTGTATATTAAAGTTTGCTTAATCTGATGAAAATTGGTAGAATTCCTACCATACCATTTTGATTTGAAATCTTCCCTTCTGGGCATGGAACACAATCATAGCAGCAGAACTGATCCCCTTCAATCCCTTTCTTCCAGTCCCCGGGAAAACAAGGGTCATTGCATCGAGAAAATGGAAGAACCTTACCATAAATAAATAAAAAATGTTTTGAAAAGGAGGGTTTTTAAAACAGTTTCTGATTTTTCTGATTTCAGATGGAAATGCACACCAAATATGCAACCATAGCTTTTACATTGTAATATCACTTTGTCAATCTGACGAATCATTGATCATCAACAACATTTGAAGGAATATGCCATTGTTTAGTTAAAAAAATCCTGAAATTAGATTTCTAAGGAGACTATATTCAATATAGGATCCTAATGGATTAAGGCATAGTAGATTCATTAATTCAATACCTGGTTAAAAGCTGGACTCCAGACAATCAAATCTTCATCCATGGATAATTCTTTCCCTTTTGGAGCTTGTAGATCCATCTTTCCAACTCTAACTCTCTGAAAGGATCTGTTTGGAAAAGTGATCAAATTGGTGATGTCGAATCCACCTGTTGCTTCCCTTTTCTCATTCAGGAACACTTTCTCCCCAGCTGAGTTGTTAAAAGAAATGCCTTGAAGAAATGGATGGAGCTACTTGAAAGAGAATGAAAGAGAGAGGATGTTGAGAACTACATAATAGAGAGGAGAAAATCATATTAAAGTTTCATTCAATCATTCTTCCAATTGTTATAACTATTATTAAATATATGTGCTTAGAATTTGGATAATCAATATTGCATGATAATGTACATGTCCACACTATATACCTAATTTAATATTAATATAAGGAAAGGAAAGAATGAACTGAAGCAGAAAGTAAAAAAAAGATTCTGGATTTTTGCAACTTCCTTTAATTAAGTTTTAGGTTCACTATTTAAACAACTAATTCAAGATAAATCATATCTAATCTTTCCTTATCAATACAAAGTTATTTGACAGTCTGAGGTCTGACTAATGTCCTTTAGCCAGTTTTTAGAATCTGAGATCCAAGCATTCCTCCATAGAGAGATGCAAGATAGAGATTATTTGGCGAGCAACACCAAAAGTCATCTCTATGTATTTATTTCATTTTATTAAAAGTATCTTATATATGAATGTAAGAAGAATGTATGCTAACATCTGATAAATATCACGGTATATGTATGGGGGAGAGTTTGGAAAAATAAAAAATATTTTTAAAAAATGATAGAGATTATTGCAAAAATGTTTCATACTATGGATGCCTCATCTAAAAAGGACCATTTTTATTTCATTCCTCTAAAACTCTGATAGAGATAGGAAGCTCAGCTTTTTACCCATGAAAAGTTCATGAGCCACACAAAGTTTTTGGGGAATTGACTGTTTTTGGAGAAGGCAATGACAAGTAATCTAAATTATCACTTTAACTAGCTCATATTGTGCAATGTATGGTGATTTAGTAAATAAAGTCTGCTGATATATAAACCATAATTTATACAGTAACTTCTCAATGGCCAGAATAATAACAGAAACTACTTTTTCTGTAGAAAAAGAATAGTATGTCAGAGTCAAAAGGGACCAGAAGGTCTTTTAATCCTATACTATTTCAGACAAATGGTTGTCCTTCTCTTAAATATCACCAGAGTAGGAGCATTCAAAAATTTGGAAGGCAAGCTGTTCCACTAATTCATTTTTAATTGTTCTCACCATCAGGAAATTCCAACTTATTTCTAAGTTGTTTTCTCAAGCTTGATTCCAAATGCAGAAAATATTAAGACTCTACACAAAAAATAATTCTACCTCAAACTGCTTATTGAAATACAAGAAATGTCCAATGAAAAGGGAATACCTGCCAAGCCTGGAGATGTGGAAGGTCAGGATTTTTACACATCATAGTTTTTTTTCTATTGGAATGTAATGTGTATAGAGCTTGCAAAGCATGAGCCACAGCATGAACAGCATTGTAGATACTATAGCTTTGTCCAGTCATTTCCATTTCAAAAGCAGGTCCAGGAAGATCCTCTAGCTTCATCTCACCAGTGCACTGCCTAGTCTGCGTTTCTTGTAATTCTGCTTTTGGAAATGAACAATCAAATAACTGTTCCCAAACTTCCCAAAGAAACTCATCTCTGTAGACTGAAAGAGGATTTACAGTCTGAAGAAATTCCTTGAAACCTACAACTGCTATTGAATGAGCAGTGAATGAAATAGCCCCATGAAACACCTGGAGATCCCAACTGATTTGGAATCCTGATAATACAAAATCAATCTGTGCAGTCATGATCCATACCTTTCTAAATAATGAAATTTCCTTCCTTTCAGGATCTACCATAAATGTGACAATTCTTAACCACATAATTGTCAATGCTTCTCCATAGACAAGAAATGCATTGGCTTTGGTATTTATCCAATTCCATGAAATAGTTGAGATTGTTTGATAAATTTGTGGAAAGTCTTCTGGGTGTACTCGTGAAAGCCTTTGTATGAATGATGAGCAGATTCCATTCTTTGCAAGTAAGGGCTGCATTTTCTGTAAGAAATTTTCTCCATTGTTGTTACCAATAGCAAAAATCCCAATCCAGGTCCACCTGAAATGGTGAATGAGTTGGATAATCCCAATGTACTGATGGTCCTCTTTTGGGACCATGAAATAAAGTGAAGAGAGCATACTGTTCTCAAATTCCTCTTGGGCTAATGAGCCGTATGTCAGCTGCAAGAAAGTGGAGTAATATTTTCTTCAGTAGTAAGATCAAATGTAATTGTCCTGATCTAGTTTTCATATAATATATATCCAAGGAAGGAATTGCTTTTGTTAAATTCTTCTAAGTATAAAAATGGCAAGGAATTTCTTGGAATTACTTGGAACACATATAATTGATCAATTCTTTGGTAGAAGCAAAGAATTCTATGTTCACGTTTTTCCTCACGTAGGGAATGTCTACAGATATTCACTTCTTGTATTTGGCATTGTAGTTTCAGAATTATGCTAACTAATAGACCTTAAGCCAGGCAGAACACCTTTTTTCAAACCTAAGCTAATCTTAACACCTCTTAATTATTTCATAACAACATCAAGAACAGAACATAGAATTTTTCTGTTTAACCCTTTCACCACTTACTTGTGGAATCTTGAAGAATCTTGTAATTTCAGCAATATGAGATGATGTGACAAAATCCAATCCCCCAATAAAAGCCACCAGATTCTTCTGGCCATCACACTTGTAGTTAGGAACAAATTCCTGGGATTTGAAAAGGAGGTCCAGAGTGGTGCGATAGGTCATCCTTGCATTGAGGTAACTGTCATAGATGTGGAACCCGAGAGTGATGTTAGGTAAGGAATGAAAGTCCTCAGTGATCTCCTTCACAGCAAAGGCCAAGGCAAGGACGTGTTGATGAAATTTGGTGATTATGCTACAAATAATTTAAACCCCCCATTGAATTTTTTTTACGAGCCTTGTAAGTTGGCATCATTTCCATATAAGTAAGAAACATCTTATGGTAGTAAGAAGACAATAGCTTTCCTAAAATGCTTAATAATTTGTACAGAGTTCAAATTTATTTTAAACAGTATTTCCATGATTTCCAACAAATATGTACTACAACAAATACAAGTAGTGGCCTTTTCAAAGTAATATATTTTCTATCACTTATTTACTGTATATTTGTTTTATTAAAGAGAGATAATGCCAAACCTTTTTTAAAACATTCTTTATGTCAGTAATTGTTCAAATAGAGACTTCTTGATTTTAAATTTTGTACATTTCATGTCAAGGACTTTGAAAAAAATCTAAAGGTTATTTTTCCTCTCACAATGAGGTACAACTCAAAAAAAGAAGACATAGATTACATCAAAAATTCTAAATGTATGAACAAAGATATTTTTGTCATATAAAGGATTTTGAAAGTCTGGGTAATATTAGATAGAGAAAAAAATTCTTACGTTGGTATTTCATAAGGTTTTATAGAAGGGTTTTCACTAAATTTAATTTCATAAAGGTGGTAACCCATGTGAGATGCCATCAAACCAATGATGAAGTCACCATGCTGATACCACTCATGTGGAACATTGAAAGCATCACTCGCAGGACATCTCAGAGTAACTACTTTGTGCACCAAAAATATCAGAAAAAACATTTTCATGCTTTGTTATTGTGAAAATGTTTTCCCTTCCCTCCTACTGATCAAGAGGTAAATATAATCCAATACTTCATCTAAAGATTGATCCAAGGCTTATCTCTGAGAATGCACCTAATGAGAAAATCAATCAGTTTTTATTTAAAGATCCACATGAGCACAAAATTGCATCTTGAACACCATCAGGATTTGAACAGATACTCTGGGAGAGGAAAACAGAGGGTAGAAAGCTGAAGCAAAGTATCTGACAGAGCCATTATTACCCTTGTGCCAAACTTCCTGTGGTTCAAGTGTTACTTTATATCCAAACTGATACCTTGATCGTTGTTGAATATAATTCCCTTCTATGCAGCCTTTGGTGTTTTGGCCTAGCTAAGAAAACATGGTGATTCCTGTAGTGAGATAATTGTTCTGTTTTGATGAGATAATAATTGGCCAATGCTTCAACTATTTTTTTTTAAATGAGCAAATGTCAATGACAGTAATTTTTTTTTAAAAAAAAGTTTCTTATTTATAAAAAAGTTAAAACAAAGATGGACATAACGTAACATTCCAGTTATATATTCCTAACAATTTTTTCCTCATCATATATATAATTCTTAATTTCTATATATACATATTTTTCTATACAATACAGTCTCTAATTTGTTTCTCTATATACTGACATACAGTTTTATATATCTCTATCTTAATGCTAACTTAAAACCCAAACATTTCTCCTTGATTCACACCAACAACAGAATTTGTCCCAGATTTCAAAGTAATCTGACTCTGTCTTGTCCTTCATTTCCATTGTGAGCCTATCCATATCAGCACACGATAAGATTTTATATAAAATCTCTTCTTCTGTTGGAATTTCTTTATTCCTCTAGTTTTGTGCATACACGAATCTAGCAGGTGTGAGAATATGTAGCATCACGTACAATATCCCTTTGTCGTATTTCTGCGTAGTTATGCCTAGTAGAAAGAGTTCTGGTTTTAGCTCTACCTCTATCATTAGTATTTTTTCCAGCCATTTTTTAACCTAGTTCCAAAAGTCATGGGCTTTTGAGCACTCCCACCACATGTGGTAATATGTCCCTCTTGCCAATTTACATTTCCAGCACGTGGAAGAAATATTTGGACCCATTTTAGCTAATCTTGTGGGTAGGAGATGCCATCTGTAGAACATTTTATAATAATAATAATAGTAGTAATGTTGGAAGGGACCTTGGAGGTCATCTAGTCCAACCCCCTGCTCAGGCAGAAAACCCTACACCATTTCTGACAAATGGCTGTCCAGTCTCCTCTTAAAAATTTCCAGTGTTGGAGCATTTACTGCTTCTGGAGGCAGGCTGTTCCACTGATTAATTGTTCTCACTGTCAGGAAGTTTCTCCTTAATTCTTGGTTGCTTCTCTCCTTGATTAGTTTCCACCCATTGCTTCTTGTCCTGCCTTCAGGTGCTTTGGAAAATAGCTTAATTCCCTCTTCTTTATGGCAGCCCCTGAGATGTTGGAATACTGCTATCATGTCCCCCCTTGTCCTTCTCTTCGTTAAACTAGACATACCAATTCTAGCAACCGTTCCTTATATGTTTTAGCCTCCAGTCCCCTAATCATCTTTGTTGCTCTTCTCTGTACTCTTTCTAGAGTCCCAACATCTTTTTTACATCGTGGTGACCAAAACTGGATGCAGTATTCCAAGTGTGGCCTTACCAAGGCATTGAAGAGTGGTATTAATACTTCATGTGATCTTGATTCTATCCCTCTGTTAATACAGCCTAGCACTGTGTTGGCCTTTTTGGCAGCTGCAGCACACTGCTAGCTCATATTTAGGTGATTGTCTACTAAGACTCTGAGGTCCCTCTCACAGTTACTACTATTGAGCATGGTGCCACCTATGCTGTACTTGTGCATTTGGTTTTTCTTGCCTAAATGTAGAACCTTGCTTTTTTCACCATTGAATTTCATTTTGGTAGTTAGTGCCCAGTGTTCAAGTCTGTCCAGATCCTTCTGTATCTGAAGCCTGTCTTCTGGAGTGTTGGCTATTCCTGCCAGCTTGGTGTCGTCTTCAAATTTGATGAGTTCCCCATCTATCCCTTCATCCAAGTCATTGATGAAGATGTTGAAGAGTACTGGGCCCAGAACAGAGCCCTGGGGCACCCCATTACACACTTCCCTCCATATAGATGCAGTTCCATTGAGGACCACTCGCTGAGTATGGCCGGTCAGCCAGCTACGGATCCATCTGGTGGTGGTTCTGTCTACCCCACATTTTTCTATCTTGTCAAGTAGTAGGTTGTGATCTACTTTATCAAATGCCTTACTGAAGTCCAAATAAATTATGTCCACAGCATTCCTCTGATCCACTAATTTTGTCACTTGGTCAAAGAATGCAATAAGATTTGTCTGGCATGATCTGTTTTTGACAAACCCATGTTGGCTTTTAGTAATGACTTTGTTTGCCTCTAGGTGTTCATTGATTCATTATTTGATTATCTTTTCCAGGATCTTCCCAGGTATTGAGATCAGGCTGATAGGTCTGTAATTTCCTGGATCCATTTTTTTTCCTTTTTTGAAGATGGGAACTACATCAGCTCTTTTCCAGTTTTGTAGAGGTTTTCTTTGTAGAAGGTGGCCAAAGTAAGCTTCCTATTTCATACCCATAATTCTTGCCAGATATACAGATCAAAGTTGAGATCAAAATCCCTGCTCCATGTTACCATGGTTTCTTTTACCTGTTCCTCATACATTGCCTGATCTAATAAATAATGATATAGCTTTTTAATCCTTTTTTCCTCAGTACCAAGTAATATTTTATGCTGCCCTATCAGTTCTATTTTTATGCCTCACTCTTTTTTATCTTTCCAATATCTCACCTGTAGTTGAAGGTATGCCCCCCATTCTCGTTCTATCCCTTAGATCAATGACAGTAATTTAAGGGAGATTTGTAATAAAATATATGCTTAGTTGTAGAAAGTGTTTTTTGAAGCTACCACATTGATTTTCTACCATTTTTTCACAAAATAGAATATGAACAGATCCACCAGGTATCAGTCTTTTATTGCATGTATGTTTTGTGAGGAATAACAATGCACAATTTTTAAAAAAAACTACCTTGAGTTGACTAAAAATCTTCAAACTATTTCTTGCACCAAAGTTTCCTACATTCTATAGCCAACACTTAGCAAAATCTAAAGAATCTTATTTCTTCTACCACAACTAGAAATATTTGAAAGACAGAGTGGCTTACATTAGAGATACAGTAAAGCCTTTTGCTCATTTCAGCAATTTGAGGGGAGCTGCCTAAGATTATAAAAAGAAGAAAAAACTCTTTACATGGCATGTCATAAGGTTTTACACAAGGATGTTCCTTCAATTTCAGTTCATAAAAATGATAAACTATATTGGATGCCATGCCACCAATTAATAAATCACCACTCTGCATGGAGGTCTATAAGGGGCTGCCCTTGAAAAGTATCTGGAAGCTCCAGTTGATTCAAAGTGCAGGGCCCCGTATGGTTTTATGCACACCCAGATTATAAATATGCCACCTTTCTTATGGGAGTTGCATTGGCTGACAATTTGCTTCCGGGTACAATTCAAGGTACTAGTTGTCACCTTTAAACCCTACATGGCTTAGGACCACGTTATTTGAGGAACTGTCTCTTCCTGATCAGATCCACGTGATCCAGTGGAGCAAGGAGGCAGGCAATGTTTATAATGGCCCCCACTTTTTTATTATAAATTTTTACAATTTTACAATAAAAACCCCTTCCCAATCCCTCCCAACCCACCCCAAAAGCCTCCCTCATTCTTCCCAGAGCTGAATACAGGGTTAACCAGAACTTAAAAGAAAAAACTTTTAAACTCAAATAAACCTCAAACAAATATGATTACATTCAATAAACAAATTGTTAAGTACTTTAACTCCATTATGTATAAAAAACATAAAGAGAAAAAGAAGAAAATAAAAAAAAATAACAAAAGGAAAAAAAACTATTCTACACTTCTAAATAATATCTTAAACTTTAAATATAAATTATTCAAAAGCTAAATGATATTTTCTTATATCATACTTATATTGTATAAAATTTATCCATCTTTTCCACACCAAGAGATACTTCTCTTGTGATTTATCTTTCAAAAAAGCCGAAATTTTTGCCATTTCAGATAAGTAAGAAACTTTAAGAAACCATTCCTGCAAAGTAGGCAAAAATTCCTTCTTCCAATATTGTCCTATTAACAACCTTGCCGCTGTAATTAAGTTTAACATTAAAATAATCTCTTTGTCATCACAATCAGAAACAATACCCAACAAAAACAATTGTGGGGTAAATTTTATCCTTCTTTTGAAAATACTTTGAATATTCCACCATATCTTGATCCAAAAGGCTTTTATACTTTTACATGACCACCAGATAAGATAATACGTTGCATCCAAGCAACCACATCTCCAACATTTAGGCTGCAAATTTGAGTATATACGACACATTTTTTTGTGGATCAAGGTGCCATCTATAAAACATTTTATAGAAATTTTCCCGTAAATTTTGCGCTTGTGTAAATTTAACATTCCTCACCCAAATAGTCTCCCATGTATCTAATAAAATCAGTTCATCAAAATTTTGAGCCCATTTAACCATACAATCTTTAACTAATTCTGCTTCTGAATCCAATTCCACTAATACACCATAAATTCTTTTTATGTGGGTTCGGCTTTGATCTCTAATTTGTTTTAGCAAGTTCTCATCCTCTCTAAGCAAACCCACTTTATAATCTATCTTCCACCTTTCCAATAATTGTCTGTACTGAAACCATGAATAATTAATATTTTCTTGTGCTAATTCATCTATGGATTTTAATTGCCAATTTTCACCATCCCACTTAAGTAATTGTATATAAGAAATTCTGTCCATCTTAACTCCTTTCCTTATACCTTCTATTGCATGCCATGGAATAGCCCATAATGGAATTCTTGAATCAATTCTATAATATTTCTTCCAAACCCAAAGTAAAGAAGTTCTTAAAATATGAGACTTAAAAACCCTGTCAACTTTTTTATTATAAATTAAATAGGCATGCCATCCATATAATAAATCCCACCCCTCCAAAAGGAGTATATCTACATTTGTTAAAGTAACCCAATCACTAATTAATGTTAAAACCACAGCATCATAATACAATTTCAAATTCGGTACCTTGAGTCCACCTCTCTCTCGTATATCTTGTATAATTTAAGTTTTACTCTTGGTTTTTTCCCTGCCCAGATAAATTTATTGATACCTTTTTGCCATTCATCTAGGTTTGCTTCTTTCTTTAAAATAGGTATCATTTGAAATAAAAAAAGAAACTTTGGCAAGACATTCATTTTAATCGCTGCTATTCTCCCCAATAGAGACAATTGCAGCTTTTTCCAATTCTCTAAGTCCTTTTGTATTTTAAACCACAGCCTTTCATAATTATTTTTATACAGTTTTGCATTGGAAGCAGATAAAATAACCCCCAAATATTTTACCTTATTAACAACCTCAAAACCTGTCAATCTAATTAAGATCTCCTTATCCAAGTTGGTCATGTTTTTTGACAATATTTTAGTCTTATTATTATTAATCTTGAAACCTGAAACTTGTCCAAACTGATTTATCAATTGTAACAACTCCATTACAGAATAAGTTGGTTGAGACAAAGTAACAACCAGATCATCTGCGAAGGCCCTTAATTTATAATCATTTTTGTTGATTTCTATTCCTTTTATGTTAGGTGACTCACGAATTTTAATCAGCAAAATTTCCAAGGTTAAAACAAACAGCAAAGGTCCCTTTTCGATTGGAAATACCTCTGATAAACCTCCATTAACTATAAGTTGTGCCGTTTGTTTTTGATAGATGGCTCGAAGAGCCTGTAAAATTTTATCTCCAAAATTCATTTCCTCAACCAATCTTAACATAAATTGCCAATTTAACTGATCAAAAGCTTTTTCAGCATCTAAAAATATCAATCCTGCAGAAATCTGGTTGTTCTTATCCAAATATTCTATTAAATTAATAATTTGTCTAACATTTTTCATATATCTTCCAGTTATGAAACCAGTTTGATCCATATGTATTAGTTGATTCAACACAGTCAAAAGTCTGTTAGCTAAAATTTTCGAAAAAATCTTATAATCTACATTCAAAAGAGATATGGGTCTATAATTTTTTGGTAGAGTAAGATCTTGGTCCTCTTTTGGGATCAAGGATATAAAAGCTCTACCCCAATTTTATCCTAGATCTTATTTATTTCTTCTTCCACTAATATCCCTTATTTAAAATAAAATATTAATCTATCCTATACATATCTAATCCCATCAATCAATCAATCTCTTTAAACTGAGAAAATAAAGTCCAACCTGGAGTCCTTTTTTTCTATTGGGATCATATGTCTATTGGGATCTTGGTCTTGGTTTCACCTTTTTTCATGCCGATACTATGTAGCCATTAAAAATGCTCTTTGAGGAAAGGAATTGTCTTGGAGTCGTTTTTTCTATTGGGCTCATCTATAGGAACCATGACATTGACAGTGAGTGGGAGGCCATAAAATTCTGTGAAATGAATAAATTTTATTTCACTACATTTCCCATATTATTAATATATGTGTTTTTATTGTTTATACATTGGGTTTTATTTTTTTTTAAGTAGCTCAGAGACACTGACTGTCAACACTACAAATGAATTTGGCTGCAGCCATTTTCATCTCGTTTTTCGGTTGCAACAGAAATGGAAAGAGGTGTGTGTATTCTTTTTGTCTAGCTAAAACCTAAAATTGTTCTGTGGGAACCAAGGTCATTGTTACCAGAGTTTTGGCAGGTAGAAGTGTCTGCTAGAAAGCCCGCTAAACTAGTGCATTGGGGAATGTGATTTATGACATAGAAATTGTGTGGGAAGTTCATCTTTGTAACTTTGGAGGAAGGGAATTTTAGTCTTGTTTCACCTTTGTTCATGCCGATACTATGTAGCCATTAAAAATTGTGTTTGAGGAAAGCAATTGTCTTGGAGTCCTTTTTTCTATTGGGTTCATCTATCGGAACCATGACATTGACAGTGAGTGGGAGGCCATAAAATTCTGTGAAATAAATAAATAAATAAATAAATAAATAAATAAATCTCCATACAATGATGTTTCATAAGGTTTTATTCAAGGATGTTCCTTAAATTTCATGTAGCGGAGCTGGGGTGAGAATGGGGCCAGCTGAGAAGTTTTGCGGGAGCTCCAGCAACTGCTGTGGGTCTGGTGGCAGGATGTGGGTCTGAAGAGGGAAGAAAAGGGAGGAGGAAGCTGACGGGAGAGGAGAGAGAAAGAGTCTGGAAAGTAGCGTTTGGCTGCACATTGAGTAGAGACAGCTGAGCGAGGAGAGAGAAAGAGACTGGAAAGTAGTGTTTGGCTGGACATTGAGAAGAGCCAGCTGAGGAAGAGAGAGAGAGCAGCTTAGTGGAGCCAGCCATCCAGAGCCAGCTGAATGAAGAAATAGAGATGGAGTAAGAAGGTGGGATCTTTGTGTTTTTCTGCTTTGTTGCAAGCAAGCCGGATGAAGAGGGGGGATAGAGAGTGAATGTAGCTTGTTGAAGTTTTTATTGTTTTTTCTTCATTGCGGCATGCCAGACAAAGAGAGGATAGGTTGGGGAGTTTTATTTCTTTTCCCTTCTTGGTGTCAGCTGGTTGGAGGGAGAGTCAGGAAAGAGTTTGACAGGTTGAGGGTATGTCTTTTAGTGGGAAGTAGAGGAGTTTTTAAAGGATCAGCTTGTGGAAACAAAAAGGGGATAAGGAAGGGATGGGGGAATTACGTATACTGAGGGCATAGAGAGACAAGGAGAGTGGATAAAGGAGGTCCCCTGTGAGCTCCAGAGAGGGACTGATTACCATCATCTTAGGTAAGATGCTGTCACCAGATACTGACTACCATCGCTTTAGGCAAGTTGCTGTTACCAGAGACTGACTAACATTGTCTTAGGAAAGCTGCTGTCACCAAAGACTGACAACCATTGGATTAGGCAAGCTGATTTCACCAGAGACTGGCAACTATTGTCATAGGCAAGCTGCTACTATCAGAGACTGGTTAACATCATCCTAAGCAGGTTGCTGTTACTAGGGACTGACTACTACTGTTTTATACCAGCTGCTGTTACCAGGAATGGACTACCATCGTCTCCTGTAAGTCTTACTGCCTGCATTCAACTATCATCATCCCACGTGAGTTACCATCAAAAGAGATTAACCATCACCACCCCATGGGCATGGCTGTCAACTGTGACTGAACATCACCATGCTACATGCCCTGTTAGGCAGAGGTGCCAATGTGAGAGACTCCTTGGGTTGGCAGCCAGCCGAACAGGGGGCTAAGAGGGTCAAGACTTTAGCGCTCCCTCCAGGAGTGGTGCTACATATAAAACTGGTAAAGTATGTGGGACATCATTCCACCAATGATGAGAAAAGGAGAAGTATCACTTGCAGAGTAGTCCAGAGTAACGAGTTTCTATCTCAATTAGAGTTGCATGTGCACTATAATTTGGGCCACTTGCCCTGTCCATAGGGTCTGTTTATCTATCTATCTATCTATCTATCTATCTATCTATCTATCTATCTATCTATCTATCTATCTATCTACATTTCTACCTACATACTTATATACATATCTATTATCAACATCAAATGAATATTCAAAATTTCTTTTGGATTTTTTCATGTTTGTAGTCCCTCCCTATATCAGAGAGGGCTGTACATGTTTTCTAGAATTTGTGCTGAATTTTAGGTGATTTTTTTGAAAAATGCCACACTTCTTATTGTAAACCCATTCAAATCACTCTTTGTTATGGTCATTGGTCAGCATACACTTTGAATGAAGGATGAGACAGAAGGAAGAATACATTTCATTTCACTACATTTCCCATATTATTAATGTATGATAACAGGTTGCTCTGGAAATGGATTTATTGATAGAGTGAATGTTTATGACCCAGCATGAACACCTATTTCAAGATGCAGTTAAATGTACAGGATTCACAAACTCAATACATTCTACATTTCAAGAACCCTAAAATATTCAAACCTGCTATCATATAATAGTATGCTCAATACACATTAATAAAATGAGAAAAACAGTTCTTACTATATTTATGTAGTGCTTTATTCTTTTTTGTCACTAATTTCTCTGGGCCAGAAAGATCACATGTTATACTAATTTCTCTTTGTGAGTTGCTCCCTGTGGTTGATGTCAGCCAAGCAAACAATGATGTAGATTTTGGCAAAAATATGCATCCCAGTAATGCAGCACTGAAGGACAAGACAGAGAAGACCTCCACAGCTACCATGGCGTTTCCTTTTGTGCTCAGGGAGACTGGAAAGAAGGAGATCCAAACACTGCAAAAGACCAACATGCTGAAGGTGATGAACTTGGCTTCATCAAAGCTGTCAGGTAATTCATGGGCAACAAAAGCCACCATAAAGCTGGCAAGAGCTAAGATATACATGTAGCCCAAGTCACAATATCTAAGTATATTTAATTGATCCATTGATTTAGTCACTTTGTTGAAGAATGAAATAAGATTTGTTTGGCATGACCTCTTTTTGATGAATCCATGTTGCTTGAGCAGGGGGATGAATAGAAGACTTTCAAAGTCCCTTCCAACTCTGTTATTCTGATATTCTGCTACAGGTTATAACCTTGTTTGTTTCAAGGTGTTGGAAGATTTGTTTCTTGATTATCTTTTTCCAAGATATTTCCAGATATTGATTTCAGGCTGATTGATCTATAATTTCATGGATTGATTATTTTTCTCCTTTTTTGATTAAGGACATCACAATGTCTGTTCATAAACTAATATTCTGTTTTTAACTTTTGAATTATAGAGAAACCCAAATGGAAAAGGCCAAAATATCAGGCTCTTTCCCTGAAATTTTACTAAAAACAATCTTTGATTTTGTGAAGAGGTGAAAATTGCACGTAAATGTCTTCATTTCTATCATCAATAGATCAGCAACAGAAAATAGCTCTAACTACTTTAATAGGTACTTCAATTCATTTTTCCATTTCATTAAAGTGTGAAATCAGGTTACCTAAATGAAATCCTTATCTAATTATGGTCACTAAGACTTCCTATTCCTGTTTGTTAGGAATTTTTCCTAGTGAGAAAAGTCACATGTTATACTAATTTCTCTTTGTGAGATGCTCCCTTTGGTTTAGTTCAGGCCGGAAAACAATGATGTAGCATTTTGGCAAGAATATGCATCCCAGTAATGCAGCACTGGAGGACAAGATGGAGAAGACCTCCACAGCTACCATGGCTTTTCCCTTTGTACTCAGATAGGCTGGAAAGAAGGAGATCCACACGCTGCAAAAGGCCAACATGCTGAAGGTGATGAACTTGGCTTCATTAAAGCTGTCAGGTAATTTACGGACAAGAAAAGCTACAATAAAGCTGGCAATGGCCAAGACACCCATATAGCCCAATACAAAATAAAAGAAGAAAGCTGACCCCTCATTGCATTGTAAAATAATTTCTTGGAGCTGTAAATGCATGTCCAACTCAGGGAATGGTGGAGATGTTGACAACCAAAGAATACAAATACATACTTGGAAAAAGGAGCAGGAAAGGACAGTAGAAAAAGCCAATCTTTTCCCTAACCATCTTCTCATGTGAGATCCCGGTTTAGTGGCCATGAAAGCAACAACCACAATGATGGTTTTGGACAGCACACTAGAAATAGCCACTGAGAATGTGGTTCCAAAAGCTGATTGTCGGAGAAGGCAGGTCACTTTACCAGGTTGGCTGAGGAAAAACAAAGAAGAGAGAAAACAGAGCAGAAGAGAAACAAGCAGGGTGTAGGTGAGGGACTGGTTGTTGGCTTTGACAATGGGAGTGTCCCTGTGCTTAATAAAAGTTCCAAGTACCCAAGATGTCAAGAAAAAGAAACCAAGAGCTGATGACGCTAAACCAATTCCTAAGGGTTCTTCAATAGTTAGAAACACCACCCGTTTCCGGATACATCCATTCTTTTCTTTATTTGGATAATGATCTTCTGGACATTCAAAACAGTCATCCATATCTGGGAGGAAATTCAAAGAAATTTGTTATCTAGGCATTCCAAATCAATGAAACTCATTTTATTAATTTTATACATCCTAAACGTGTATGTTAAAGTTTGCTTAAGTCTGATGAAAATTGGTAGAATTCCTACCATACCATTTTGATTTGAAATCTTCCTTTCTGGGCATGGAACACAGTCATAGCAGCAGAACTGATCCCCTTCAATCCCTTTCTTCCAGTTCCCAGGAAAACAAGGGTCATTGCATCGAGAAAATGGAAGAACCTTACCATAAATAAAAAAAAATGTTTTGAAAAGGAGGGTTTTTAAAACAGTTTCTGATTTTTCTGATTTCAGATGGAAATGCACACCAAATATGCAATCATGGTGTTTACATTGTAATATCAACTTTGTCAATCTGACAAATCATTGATCATCAACAACATTTGAAGGAATATGCCATTGTTTATTTTAAAAATCCCAGAAATTAGATTTCTAAAGAGGCTATATTCAATATGGGATCCTAATAGATTAAGGCATGGTGGATTCATTAATTCAATACCTGGTTAAAAGCTGGACTCCAGACAATCAAATCTTCATCCATAGATAATTCCTTCCCTTTTGGAGCTTGTAGATCCATCTTTCCAATTCTAACTCTCTGAAAGGATCTATTTGGAAACGTGATCAAATTGGTGATGTCGAATCCACCTGTTGCTTCCCTTTTCTCATTCAGGAACACTCTCTCCCCAGCTGAGTTGTTAAAAGCAATGCCTTGAAGAAATGGATGGAGCTACTTGAAAGAGAATGAAAGAGAGGGGATGTTGAGAATTATATAATAGAGAGGAGAAAATCATATTAAAGTTTCATTTCAATCAGTCTTCCAATTGCTATAACTATTATTAAATATATGTGCTTAGAATTTGGATAATCAATATTGCATGATAATGTACATGTCCACACTATATACCTAATTTAATATTAATATAAGGAAAGAAAAGAATGAAATGAATGAACCTTTCCTCATCAATAGAAAGTTATTTGGCAGTCTTAGGTCTGACTAATGTCCTTTAGCCAGTTTTTAGAATCTGATATCCAAGCATTCCTCCATAGAGAGATGCAAGATAGAGATTATTGCAAACATATTTCATACTATGGATGCCTCATCTAAAAAGGACCATTTTTATTTCATTCCTCTAAACCTCTGATAGAGATAGGAAGCTCAGCTTTTTACCCATGAAAAGTTCATGAGCCACACAAAGTTTTGGGGGAATTGACTGTTTTTGGAGAAGGCAATGACAGCTAATCTAAATTATCACTTTAACTAGCTCATATTTTGCAATGTATGGTGATTTAGTAAATAAAGTCTGCTGACATATAAACCATAATTTATACAGTAACTTCTCAATGGCCAGAATAATAACAGAAACTACTTTTTCTGTAGAAAAAGAACAGTATGTCAGAGTCAAAAGGGAGCAGAAGGTCTTTTAATCCTATACTATTTCAGATAAATGGCAGTCCTTCTCTTAAAAATCTTCAGTGTAGGAGCATCCAAAACTTCTGAAGGCAAGCTGTTCCATTAATTCATTTTTAATTGTTCTCACCATCAGGAAATTCCAATTTCAAGCTTGATTCCAAATGCAGAAAATAATAAGACTTTACACAATGGGTTCAAAAAATAATTCTACCTCAAACTGCTTATTGAAATACAATAAATGTCCAATACCTTCCAAGCCTGGACAGGTGGAAGATCAGGATTTTTACATATCATAGTTTTTTTTCTTTTGGAATGTAATGTGTATAGAGCTTGCAAAGCATGAGCCACAGCATGAACAGCATTATAGATACTATAGCTTTGTCCAGTCATTTCCATTTCAAAAGCAGGTCCAGGAAGATCCTCTAGCTTCATCTCATTAGTGCACTGCCTACTCTGCATTTCTTGTAATTCTGCTTTTGGAAATGAACAATCAAATAACTGTTCCCAAACTTCCCAAAGAAACTCATCTCTGTAGACTGAAAGAGGATTTACGGTCTGAAGAAATTCCTTGAAACCTGCAACTGCTATTGAATGAGCAGTGAATGAAATAGCCCCATGAAAAACCTGGAGGTCCCAACTGATTTGGAATCCTGATAATACAAAATCAATCTGTGCAGTCATTATCCATACCTTTCTAAATAATGAAATTTCCTTCCTTTCAGGATCTACTATAAATGTGACAATTCTTAGCCACATAATTGTCAATGCTTCTCCATAGACAAGAAATACATTGGCTTTGCTATTTATCCAATTCCATGAAATAGTTGAGATTGTTTGATAAATTTGTGGAAAGTCTTCCAGGTTTACTCGTGAAAGCCTTTGTATGAATGATGAGCAGATTCCATTCTTTGCAAGTAAGGGCTGCATTTTCTGTAAGAAATTTTCTCCATTGTTGTTACCAATAGCAAAAATTCCAATCCAGGTCCACCTGAAATGGTGAATGAGTTGGATAATCCCAATGTACTGATGGTCCTCTTTTGGGACCATGAAATAAAGTGAAGAGAGCTTACTGTTCTCAAATTCCTCTTGGGCTAATGAGCCGTATGTCAACTGAAAGAAAGTAGAGCAATATTCTCTTCAGTTGTAAAATCAAATGTAATTGTTCTGATCTAGTTTTCATATAATATATATCCAAGGAAGGAATTGTTTTTGTGAAATTCTTCTAAGTATAAATATGGCAGGAATTTCTTGGAATTACTTGAAACACATA
The DNA here is from genome assembly GCF_016545835.1 of Crotalus tigris. Classification (NCBI taxonomy): domain Eukaryota; kingdom Metazoa; phylum Chordata; class Lepidosauria; order Squamata; family Viperidae; genus Crotalus; species Crotalus tigris. Next base: position 954,989 of record NW_024096513.1, on the reverse strand, counting down.
TAATTGATCAATTCTTTGATAGAAGCAAAGAATTCTATGTTCACATTTTTCCTCACGTAGCGAATGTCTACAGATATTCACTTCTTGTATTTGGCATTGTAGTTTCAGAATTATGCTAACTAATAGACCTTAAGCCAGGCAGAACACCTTTTTACAAACCTAAGCTAATCTTAACGCCCCTTAATTATTTCATAACAACATCAAGAACAGAACATAGAATTTTTCTTTTTAACCCTTTTACCACTTACTTGTGGAATCTTGAAGAATCTTGTAATTTCAGCAATATGAGATGATGTGACAAAATCCAGTCCCCCAATAATAGCCATGAGATTCTTCTGGCTATCACACTTGTAGTTAGGAACAAATTCCTGGGATTTGAAAAGGAGGTCCAGAGTGGTGCGATAGGTCATCCTTTCATTGAGGTAACTGTCGTAGATGTGGAACCCGAGAGTGATGTTACGTAACATCTGGGAGTCTTCATTGATCTCCTTCACAGCAAAGGCCAAGGCAAGGACGTGTTGATGAAATTTGGTGATTATGCTACAAATAATTTAAATCCCCTATTGAATTTTTTTTATAAGCCTTGTAAGGTGGCATCATTCCCATATAAGTAAGAAACATCTTATGGTAGTAATAAGACAATGGCTTTCCTAAAACACTTAATAATTTGTGCAGAGTTCAAATTTATTTTAAGCAGCATTTCCATGATTTCCAACAAATATGTACTACAAGAAATATAAGTAGTGGCCCTTTTCAAACTAGTATATTTCCTATCACATTTTCAAAAAAGTGTATATGAATAGATTCAGGAGGTATCACTTACTTACTATATGTTTGTTTTGTTAAGAGAGATAATGCCAAACCTGTTTAAAAAATTCTTTATGTCAGTAATTGTTCAAATAGAGACTTCTTGATCTTAAATTTTGTACATTTCATGTCAAGGACTTTGAAAAAAATCTAAAGGTTATTTTTTCTCCCACAACCAGTTACAACTCAGAAAATATAAGACATAAATTACATAAAAAATCCTAAATGTATAAACATAGATCTTTTAGTCATATAAAGGATTTTTGAAAATCTGGGTAAGATTAGATAGAAAAAAATATTCTTACGTTGGTATTTCATAAGGTTTTATAGAAGGGTTTTCACTAAATTTAATTTCATAAAGGTGGTAAGTCATGTGAGATGCCATCACACCAATGATGAAGTCACCATGCTGATACCACTCATGTTGTACAAGGAAAGCATCACTTGCAGGACATCTCAGAGTAACTACTTTGTGCACCAAAAATATCAGAAACAATTTTTTCATGCTTTTGTTATTGTGAAAATGTTTTTCCATTCTATTGATCAGGAAGTACATATAATCCAATACTTCATCTAAAGATTGATCCAAGGCTTATATCTGAGAATGCACCTAATGAGACAATCTATCAGTTTTTATTTAAAGATCCACATGAGCGCAAAATTGCATCTTGAACACCATCAGGATTTGAACAGATACACTGGGAGAGGAAAACAGAGGGTAGAAAGCTGAAGCAAAGTATCTGACAGAGCCATTATTACCCTTGTGCCAAACTTCCTGTGATTCAAGTGTTACTTTATATCCAAATTGATACCTTGATCATTGTAGAATATAATTCTGTTCTGTGCAGCCTTTGGTGTTTTGGTCTAGCTAAGAAAACATGGTGATTCCTCTAGGAGATAATTGTTCTGTTTTGATGAGATAATAATTGGCTAATAGTTCAACTATTTTTTTTTTTTAATGAGCAAATGCCAATGACAGTAATATAAGGGAGATTTGCAATAAAATATATGCTTAGTTGTTGAAAGTGTTTTTTGAAGTTACTATGTTTGATTTCTACCACTTTTTCACAAAATAGAATATGAACAGATCCAGCAGGTATCAGTCATTTATTGTGTGTATATTTTGTGAGGAGTAACAATGCACACTTTCTTTTTTTAAAAAAAAATACGTTGAGTTCACTAATAATCTTCAAAAAATTTCTTGCACTAAAATTTCCTACTTTAACAAAATCTAAAGAATATTATTTCTTCTTTCACAATTAGAAACATTTGAAAGACAGAGTGGCTTACATTACATATAAAGCCTACATTTATGCTGAAACACCTTTTACTCATTTCAGCAATTTTGGGGGAATTGGCTAAGATTATAAAAAGGTAAAAACAATCTTTACATGGTATGTCATAAGATTTTACACAAGAAAGTTCCTTAAACTTCAATTTATACCAACATGTCCCATATATCATCAAGAGAATTCAGCACAATATACACTTTGTGTGCTTCTGAAAACCCCATTCCTTGCCCTTCTAATTCAAGGAAGATTTTTCTTATGAACTGGAGGTGATCCAACCAACTTTCTCCAGACTGTAGCCTTGCTCTATAGTTTTCTTATGACAGTTAGTTTACAGCTTGTTGTCTCTCTTACATAAATTCTGTGTAAGACAAGCCAGTATTCTCTAGCAGATTAGTTAGCCCATGTACATGCATTAGCTGACTATCTTCCCAGTACAAAATTATGCTCGCTAGGGCTTTTTCATTTTGCTTTTTCTCTTTGTCACCAAGACGTCCTGGAGGATATTTTACACAAATCCTCCCTCTGCAGAAACATTCTCATTTTTAAGCTCCATGAGAGAAAATTAGACTCATTAAGATGAGACAAAGGAAAACCTGTTCCAGCACAATGCTATCCTGTAACAGATAGCATTGTGCTGTGTACACAAGCTAATTGTTCTCAACCTTCCTTGGGCTCATAAAAAACTTTCACTCTCTCATCAGACTATCCTTACTCTTGAGAAAAATTTACTCCTGCTACTTCAGGGCACATCTGGGCTGATAACATGTTAAGGAATTGTGTAGCAACTGTCCAGATGAAATTGGAGACACTAAGACAAACTTTTTATATATATTATATTTAACATTTAATTTTGTAACAATCTTTATCATCAACCAGAATAAAAGAACACAAGATAATCAGGAACACAAGACTATCATGAAGTAAATTAAATAGTAAACAGAACACACAGAAGAAAAAGGTGGAGAAAAAAGGGAAATACCCCCTTTATACTTAAGGCAACCAATCATAGCATAGATTGCCTCATGAATGAGTCATCACTCTCTAACTAATCTACCTCAGCTGTGTCTTCTGGCCTATTACAGTATACACCAGGGGTGTCAAGCTGTCGACCCATGGGCCAGATGTGTCATCCGGAAGCCACACCCACCTCATTGCCAACAACGGCAAAACAGTCCTGATATGTTGCGCGACATCACATAATGTCGTGAGTTTGACATTTCTGGTGTACACTTTCCTGTTCCAGCTACTAAAGTCAATATCCTAAAATAGGGGTACTACTATTCTGTCCATGTGCTTCAATGCCCCCACCCTCAATTGAAACTGGGGAAACAGTACCTGATGGGGCTCCTAGGAGAGCATCCATCTGTTGCCCCAGAAAATTGATTGAGATGTTTCTGTGTCTTGATCCTGGTAATAAAGTACTGGGGGCATCCTTTAGTTGACATTGATTACTGTCTCTTATTGGGTATTATAGCCCTGCAGAACCAAGTCTACAGCACAGTTGTGGTCTCTATGTGAGGAAAGGACTGCTTCTTCATCCTTCCCAAAACATCTGGAAAATCTGTGTACTTAACTGGTATCCTAGCTTTTCCCTACTTGGGGCTTTCTGCCAGTTCCTGTAAAGGATCTGTTAATCTGCTGCTCGTATTTGGTTGATAAGATGGAGCTGGAGCTGGAGTTCCAGCCTGGGATTTGAAGTTTCAGCCACCCTGAACTCAAGATGATCGGAAAGAGAAGGTGGCTGGTGACATACAGGGTTAGCAGTTCTGTATGATGGGCTATTGCTAGATATTGAAGTGCCTAGAATGACTGTAGGGATTTGTAGAGTTTAACCACTGCAAAATCTATAAAGTTGGTTCTTGCCCCAGAATCCACTAACCCTATAGTCCATTATTCCAGTCCTTGTGGTAGGTCAAAGGAACATAAAATTTCAAAAATGTATCTTCATTTAGGTGGGGTTGATCTTTCTTTCATGTCTGAATATTCCCTAGGGATGCTTCAGTTTCCCTAGTTCTGGCCTCTGTGTTCAGCACAGTGGTCTCCATGCCTTGGCTAAGAGGTTTTTCTCCTTTCTGGAGGCTCTGGTTAGGTGAATTCTCACTATATGCCCAGAATCTCCACAGTAAAACAAACAAAGAAACAAACAACAATAAAAAACAGTGCCAGGTCTCTACACGTCTCTCTTTCTTCAGCAAAAGCAATCTCTTTATTTCTCCTATTTGAATGGGCTCCTCTCTCCATGGCTCAGTCCTTGTCAGCAACAAGGGAGAGAAGGCTGAGTAGCTAACCTGTGATGTTAGCTCTCCATCTGATGTTCAAACTGGCTTTGAATAACTTCCAAGCATGAGTCGATAATAACAGAAAGATGGTAGATTTGCTCCACTATCTGTTGATGTCCTTGCCTTATGAGTTCAGTGCCAATTGATTCATTTAATCCACCTCTAAACTAAGCCATTACAGTTGGAACATTCTAGCTGAGGTTTTCCATGATTAATTTGTTTCAATCAGAGTAGAGTTGGAAGGGACCTTGGAGTCTTCTAGTCCAGCCCCCTGCTCAAGAAGGAGACCCTATACCTGTGGTGGTGAACCTATGGCACGCATGCCATAGATGGCACGCAGAGCCCTCTCTTTGGGCACAGTCCTAGGCCTTCAGCTGGGTTTTATATAACCCAGTCCTAGTCCTTCAGCTGGGTTTTATAAAACCTTTTGCTTTAGGCCTTTGCCGTATGCAAAAAAAAAAAAAAGGGTTCAATCAATCAATCAATTTCACTTCTCATGGGAAAAAAAGATCTCACAAAGTTGGAATTGATTGATTGAACTTTTAATCTCACCCACTCTGCCATTAACACCGCAGCCATGCCCGCCCAATGGGCCGTGTCCACCCAATGGACCACACCCACTCAATTGGTCACACCCACCCAATGGGCCACACCCACCCGACACTCGACTATACATAAGTGGGTTTTGGGTTGCAGTTTGGGCACTCGGTCTCTAAAAGGTTCGCCATCACTGCCCTATACCTTTTCAGGCAAGTGTTTGCCAGTCTCATCTTAAAAAGCTCCAGTGATGAAACACCCATAATTTCTGTCAGCAAGCTGTTCCATTGGTTAATTTTCTTCACTGTTAGGAAGTTTCTCCTTAATTCCAGGTTGCTTCTCTCCTGGATTAGTTTCTATCCACTGTTTCTTGCCCTGCTCTCTGGTGCTTTAGAAAATAAGTTGACCCCCTCCTCTTAGTGGCAACCTCTCAAATACTGGAATATGAAATTCTAACAAAATGAAATTCAGTGATGAAATAAGTAAGGTTCTACATTTAGGCAAGAAAAAGCAAATGCACAGGTATAATGTCATGGTTGCGCTAGATAAAGCCAATTAAAAGAACTTCAGGGCAAAGATTTCTTCCATAAAGAACATTTTATTCAGGAAACAAAGTATTGGCACTTACATAGTTGACCCCAAGACTAAAGTTCCCTCCCCCCCTGATACAATGTAACAAGCTGCAATTCCCACCCAAGAAAGGCTGTCACAAATCACATTCACCAATTAATCTAAAATGAGGGCTCTCCTCCCTACTTTTCAGTCTTCCAAAACTTTATCTAGAATTGACCTTGAAGCTCCCCCAGCTTCAATTGTTTAGGCTAACTGAAAAAGCTCAGCATTTCCCCCTTCCCCCATTCTACATCTGAGAATCTCAAACAAAAGAAAAGCACAAAGAAAGCAAAAGGTAAAATGGCTGCAATTTCTTAATGGTCACAATGTTAACATATAGTATAGGTGGTATCTTGCTCAGTACTAGTAACTGTGAGATGGATCTTGGAGTCCTAGTGGACAATCACTTAAATATGAGCCAGCAGTGTGCTGCAGCTGCCAAAAAAGCCAAAACAGTGCTGCGCTGCAATAATAGAGGGATAGAATCAAGATCACGTGAAGTATTAATATAACTTTACAATGCCTTGGCAAGGCCACACTTGGAATACTGCATCCAGTTTTGGTCACCATGATGTAAAAAAGATGTTGGGACTCTCGAAAGAGTACAGAGAAGAGTAACAAAGATGATTAGAGGTCTGGAGGCTAAAACATACAAGGAATGGTTGCTGGAATTGGGTATGTCTAGTTTAATGAAGAGAAGGATGAGGGGGGACATGATAGCAGTGTTCCAATATCTCAGGAGCTGCCAGAAAAAAGAGGGAGTCACGCTATTTTCCAAAGCGCCTGAAGGCAGGACAAGAAGCAACGGGTGGAAACTAACCAAGGAGAGAAGCAACCTAGAACTAAGGAGAAACTTCCTGACAGTTAGAACAATTAACCAGTGGAACAACCTGCCTCCAGAAGCGGAGAATGCTCCAACACTGGAAGTCTTTAAGAAGAGATTGGACAGCCATTTGAACAAGGAGATAATTGTTCTGTTTTGATGAGATAATAATTGGCCAATGGTTCAATTATTTTTTTTTAAAATGAGCAAATGTGAATGACAGTAATTTTTTTAAAAAAAGTTTCTTATTTATAAAATAGTTAAAACAAGGATGGACATAATGTAACATTCCAGTGTATATATTCCTAACAATTTGTTCCTCATCATACATATAATTCTTAATTCTATACATACATATTTCTCTATACAATACAGTCTCTAATTTGTTTCTCTATATAGTGACATACAGTTTTATATTTCTCTATCTTAACACTAACTTAAAACCCGAACATTTCTCCTTGCTTCACACCAACAATAGAATTTGTCCCAGATTTCAAAGTAATCTGACTCTGTCTTGTCCTTCATTTCCATTGTGAGCCGATCCATATCAGCACACGATAAGATTTTATATAAAATCTCTTCTTCTGTTTAAATTTCTTTATTCCTCCAGTTTTGTGCATACACCAATCTAGCAGCTCTGAGAATATGTAGCATCAAGTACAAGAGCCCTTTGTCGTATTTCTGCATAGTTATGCCTAATAGAAAGAGTTCTGGTTTTAGCTCTACCTCTATCATTAGTATTTTTTCCAGCCATTTTTTAACCTTGTTCCAAAAGTCACCGGCTTTTGAGCACTCCCTCCACATGTGGTAATATGTCCCTCTTGCCAATTTACATTTCCAGCACGTGGAAGAAATATTTGGACCCATTTTAGCTAATCTTGTGAGTGGGAGATGCCTTCTGTAGAACATTTTGTAGAGGTTTTCTTTGTAGGAGGTTGCCAAAGTAAGCTTCCTATTTCGTACCCATAATTCTTGCGAGATATGCAGATTAAAGTTGAGATCAAAATCCCTGCTCCATGTTAACATGGTTTCTTTTACCTGTTCTTCATACATTGCCTGATCTAACAAATAATGATATAGCTTTTTAATCATTTTATCCTCAGTACCTAGTAATATTTTATCCTGCCCTATCAGTTCTATTTTTATGCCTCACTCTTTTTTATCTCCCCTTTATGGATTACTGCCTTGTCGAGGTGAAGGGGCTTGCGCAACTCAATGAAGCTATAAGCTATGCCATGCAGGGCCACCTAAGACGGACAGGTCATAGCAGAGAGTTCTGACAAAATGTGATCCACTGGAGAAGGAAATGGCAAACCACTCCAGTATCTTTGCCATGAAAACCCCATGGACAGTACTAAAAGGAAAAAAGATGTGACGCTGGAAGATGAGTCCCTCAGGTCAGAAGGTGTCCAATATGCTACTGGGGAAGAGCAGAGGGCTAGTACTAGTAGCGCCAGAAAGAATGAAGCGACTGGGCCAAAGCCGAAAGGACGCTCAGCTGTGGATATATCTGGTGGTGAAAGGAAAGTCCGATGCTGTAAAGATTTTTTCTCCATAGGAACCTGGAATGTAAGATCCATGAATCAAGGCAAGCTAGACGTAGTCAAAAAAGAGATGACAAGACTGAACATCGACATCTTAGGAATCAGCGAACTAAAATGGACAGGAATGGGTGAATTTAACTCAGATAACCATCAGGTTTACTACTGTGGGCAAGAATCCCTCAGAAGAAATGTAGTAGCCTTCATAGTCAATAAAAGAATGGGAAAAGCAATACTGGGATACAATCCTCAAAATGACAGAATGATCTCAATTCAAATCCAAGGCAAACCATTCAATATCACAGTAGTCCAAATCTATGCCCCAACCACTGGTGCTGAAGAGGATGAAATTGACCGGTTCTATAAAGCCCTACAGCACCTTATAGAATTAACACCAAAAAATGATGTCCTTATCATCATGGGGGATTGGAATGCTAAGGTAGGAAGCCAAAAGATAACTGGAATAACAGGCAAGTTTGGCCTTGAAGTACAAAATGAAGCAGGGCACAGGCAAATGGAATTTTGTCAAGAGAATACGATGGTCATAACAAACACTCTTTTCCAACAACCCAAGTGACGGCTCTACACATGGACATCACCAGACGGTCAACATAGAAATCAGATTGACTATGTGCTCTGCAGCCAAAGATGGAGAAGCTGTATACAGTCAGTAAAAACAAGACCAGGAGCTGACTGTGGCTCAGATCATGAGCTTCTCGTTGCAAAATTTAGGCTTAAATTGAAAAAAGTAGGGAAAAGCACTAGGCCACTCAGGTATGAACTAAATCATATTCCTGATGAATATACAGTAGAGGTGACAAATAGAATTAAGGAACTGGATCTGATAGACAGAATGCCTGAAGAACTATGGATGGAAGTTCGCAACATTGTACAAGAGGTAGCAACTAAAACCATCCCAAAGAAAAAGAAATGCAAGAAAGCAAAATGGCTGTCTGAGGAAGCTTTGCAAATAGCTGAGGAAAGAAGGGAAGCGAAAGGCAAAGGAGAAAGAGAAAGATACACCCAATTGAATGCAGAATTCCAGAGAGTAGCTAGAAGAGATAAGAATGCCTTCTTAAATGAACAGTGCAAAGAAATAGAAGAAAACAACAGAATAGGGAGGACCAGAGATCTCTTCAAGAAAATTGGAGATATGAAGGGAACGTTTCATGCAAAGATGGGCATGATAAAGGACCAAAATGGCAGAGACCTAACAGAGGCAGAAGAGATTAAGAAGAGATGGCAAAACTACACAGAAGAACTATACAAGAATGAGCTTAACATCCCAGATAACCACAATGAGATGGTCATTGATCTCGAACCAGACATCCTAGAATGTGAAGTGAAATGGGCCTTAGAAAATCTGAGCAACAACAAAGCTAGTGGAGGTGACAGTATTCCAGCTGAGCTATTCAAAATTCCAGCGGATATTAAAAATCTAAAAGACGATGCAGTAAAAGTGCTACACTCATTTGCCAGCCAAAATTTGGAAAACTCAACCAGTGGCCACAGGATTGGAAAAGAATCAGTTTACATTCCAATTCCAAAGAAGCAATGCCAAAGAATGTTCAAACTATCGCACCATTGCACTCCTTTCACATGCTAGTAAAGTTATGCTTAAAATCCTACAAGCTAGACTCCAGCAGTATGTGGATCGAGAACTACCAGAAGTACAGGCAGGATTTCGAAGAGGCAGAGGAACTAGAGATCAAATTGCCAACATACGCTGGATCATTGAGAAAGCTAGGGAGTTCCAGAAAAACATCTACTTCTGCTTCATTGACTATGCAAAAGCCTTTGATTGTGTGGATCACAACAAACTGTGGCAAGTTCTTAAAGAGATGGGAGTACCAGACCATCTCATTTGTCTCTTGAGAAACCTATATGCGGGTCAAGAAGCAACAGTGAGAACCGAACACGGAACCACTGATTGGTTCAAAAGTGGAAAAGGAGTCCGGCAAGGCTGTATACTGTCGCCCTGCCTATTTAACTTATATGCAGAGGACATCATGAGAAAGGCAGGGCTAGATGAATCAAAAGTTGGAATTAAGATTGCCGGGAGAAATATCAACAACCTAAGATATGCAGATGATACCACTCTAAGGGCAGAAAGTGAAGAGGAACTAAAGAGTCTCTTGATGCGGGTGAAGAAGGAGAGTGCAAAAGTTGGCTTGAAACTCAACATTAAGAAAACCAAAATCATTGCATCCGGCCCTCTCAATTCCTGGCAAATAGATGGGGAAGAAATGGAGGTAGTGACAGATTTTATTTTTCTGGGCTCCAAGATCACCTCAGATGGGGACTGCAGCCAAAGAAATTAAAAGACGGCTTGCTCCTGGGAAGGGAAAGCATGGCAAATCTAGACAGCATTCTAAAAAGCAGAGACATCACCCTGCCAACAAAAGTGCGCATAGTCCAGGCCATGGTTTTCCCAGTTGCAATGTATGGCTGTGAAAGTTGGACCATAAGAAAGGCTGAGCGCAAAGAATTGAGGCCTTTGAACTATGGTGCTGGAGAAGACTCCTGCGAGTCCCTTGGACTGCAAGGCGTTCAAACCGGTCAGTCCTAGAAGAGATCAACCCCGACTGCTCTTTAGAAGGCCAGATCCTGAAGTTGAAACTCAAGTACTTTGGCCACCTAATGAGAAGGAAGGATTCACTGGAGAAGAGCCTAATGCTGGGAAAGATTGAGGGCAATAGAAGAAGGGGACGACAGAGAATGAGATGGCTGGATGGAGTCACTGAAGCAGTAGGTATGAATTTAAATGGACTCCAGAAGATGGTAGAGGACAGGAAGACCTGGAGGAACGTTGTCCCTGGGGTCGCGATGGGTCGGACACGACTTTGCAATTAACAACAACAACTTTTTTATCTTTCCGATATCTCGCCTGTAGTTGAAGGTATGCCCACCATTCTAGTTGTATCCCTTCGATCAATGGCAGTAATTTAAGGGAGATTTGTAATAAAATATATGCTTAGTTGTAGAAAGGGGTTTTTTTTGAAGCTACCACATTGATTTTCTACCATTTTTTCACAAAATAGAATATGAACAGATCCACCAGGTATCAGTCTTTTATTGCATGTATGTTTTGTGAGGAATAACAATGCACAATTTTTTAAAAAAATATCTTGAGTTGACTAAAAATCTTCAAATATTTCTTGCACCAAAGTTTCCTACATTCTATAGCCAACACTTAACAAAATCTAAAGAATCTTATTTCTTCTACCACAACTAGAAATATTTGAAAGGCAGAGTGGCTTACATTAGAGATACAGTAAAGCCTTTTGCTCATTTCAGCAATTTGGGGGGAATTGGCTAAGATTATAAAAAGAAAAAAAAAACCTCTTTACATGGTATGTCATAAGATTTTACACAAGGATGTTCCGTCAATTTGAGTTCATAAAAATGATAAACTATATTGGATGCCATGCCACCAATTAATAAATCACCACTCTGCATGGAGGTCTATAAGGGGCTGCCCTTGAAAAGTATCTGGAAGCTCCAGTTGATTCAAAGTGCCGGCCCCCGTATGGTTTTATGCAGACCCAGATTATACATATGCCACCTTTCTTGTGGGAGTTGCATTGGCTGACAATTTGCTTCCAGGTACAATTCAAGGTACTAGTTGTCACCTTTAAACCCTTCATGGCTTGGGACCACGTTATTTGAAGAACTGTCTCTTCCTGATCAGATCCACATGATCCACTAAAGCACAGGTCAGTAACCTGCGGCTCCGGAGCCGCATGTGGCTCTTTGAGCCTTCCCCTGTGGCTCCCAGCCTCCTCTGCCTTTGCAGAGAGAGACAGAGAGAGAGAGAGGCAATTGTGCTTCCCTGCCTCTCTCTCTCTCTCTCTCTCTCTCTCTCTGTTTGTGTGTGTGTGTTTCCTCTGCCTTTGCAGAGAGAGACAGAGACAGAGAAAGGCAATTGCACTTCCTTGCTTCTCTCTCTCTCTCTCTCTCTGTGGTGTGTGTGTCTGTGTGTCTGTGTGTCTGTGTGTATGTGTGTATGTAAAAGAGAGTGCACTCACAGTGTTCTCCCGAGGAGCTGAAAAGCTTACCGGGCGGAGCTCCTCCCTTTGCTGCGTCTCTGCAGGAAGCAGGAAGCACAGGAGAGAGCTAGCTAGCCCAGCTAGGCTGACTCAGGAATTCTGGTAGTTGAAGTCCATGAGTCATAAAAGAGACGAGGTTGTCTACCCCTGAGCTTGTTGGACAACAGCTTGAAGCTTGCCAGGTGAACAGCAGATAGGAGAGGGGGGGAGAGAAAGAGAGAGAGAGAAAGAGAGAGGGGGGGAGGGAGGGAGAGAGAGAAAGAAAGAGAGTGGGGGAAGAGGAGTGGCAGACCAAGGGCAGATAGAGAGGGAGGGAGAGAGAGAGAGACAGATAGAGAGAGACCCTTTTGACATCTAAAATGAAGATAACACTGCATATATCCTTTTTTTAACCTGTGTGTGTGTGTGTGTGTGTGTGTGTGTGTGTGTGTAGGTCTTTGGTTGTTCGGGTTTTCTCCCGCGTAAAATTGAAAGTGTCTTGGTGACGTTTTGACAAAGTCTCATTCATCATCTTCAGGCTGGTGCTTTTGGCTTCGTGCTTCTTGGAGCACGAAGCCGAAAGCTTCCAAGAAGCACGAAGCCGAAAGCACCAGCCTGAAGATGACGAAGGAGACTTCGTCGAAACGTCGGCAAGACACTTCCAATTTTACGTGGGAGAAAACACGAATAACCAAAGACCTACACACTCACACACACACACACACCTATAATAAAAGTAAAAAATGATAAATGCAGTGTTATCTTCATTTTAAATATCAAAAGGGTTTTGCGGCTCCCGGTGTTTTGTTTTCTGTGGGAAACGGGTCCAAGTGGCTCTTTGAGTATTTTGGGTTGCCTACCCCTGCACTAATGCAAGGAGGCAGGCAATGTTTAGATTGGCCCCCATTTTGACACTCTTTTGCAAAGACATGAGCATATGGTTTTGCCAATAGGTCTGTGGAACTCAGAGTAGGTTGGAACCTATGAAGTCACTCATCTGATTCATTGTAATCCACACAGGTGTGTTTTTATTGTTTATATATTGGGTTTTAATTTTTTTTAAATAGCTTACAGACACTGACTGTCAACACAACAAATGAATTTGGCTGCAGCCATTTTCATCTCGTTTTTCAGTTGCAATGGGAAATGGGAAGAGGTATGTGTATTCTTTTTGTCTAGCTAAAACATAAAATTGTTCTGTGGGAACCAAGGTCATTGCTACCACAGTTTTGGTGGGTAGAAGTTTCTGCTAGAAAGCCTGTCAAACTAGTGCATTGGGGAATGTGATTTATGACATAGAAATGGGGTGGGAAGTTCATCTTTGTAACTTTGTAAATTTGGGGGAAGGGAACTTTAGTCTTGTTTCACCTTTGTTCATGCTGATACTATGTAGCCATTAAAATGCTCTTTGAGAAAAGCAATTGCCTCAGAATCCTTTTTTCTTTTCTTTTTTTAAGACAAATTTTATTGGCTTTTTGATTTTTAAAACAAAGTACTTAAGACACACCGTGGTGTTAGGGTGGTCAAACATCTGCAAACAAAACATATATACATAATTCAATCAATACATCAAATATTCCCTCTCTTTTTCCCTTAAGTACGTACTTTATTTAAAATAATCCAATTCTAGCTTAAATGTATTCAACCTAAACCTGTTTTTAATTCTTTATAAATTTACACTACCATAATCAAAATAACTTTAAGTACAAACATTATAAGTTTGGGTATCCCTTCCAAATATATTGTAATTCCTTAATTTGATCATAGAACTTATTTATTTCTTCTTCCACTAATATCCCTTATTTAAAATAAAATATTAATCTATCCTAAACGTATCTAATCAATCAATCAATCTCTTTAAACTGACAAAAAAAGTCCAACCTGGAGTCCTTTTTTTCTATTGGGATCATCTGTCTATTGGGCTCATAGTCTTGGTTTCATCTTTGTTCATGCCGATACTATGTAGCCATTAAAAATGCTCTTTGAGGAAAGGAATTGTCTTGGAGTCCTTTTTTCTATTGGGCTCATCTGTAGGAACCATGACATTGGCAGTGAGTGGGAGGCCATAAAATTCTGTGAAATGAATAAATTTTATTTCACTACATTTCCCATATTATTAATATATGTGTTTTTATTGTTTATATATTGGGTTTTAATTTTTTTAAAGTATCTCAGAGACACTGACTGTCAACACTACAAATGAATTTGGCTGCAGCCATTTTCATCTCATTTTTCAGTTGCAACAGAAATGGGAAGAGGTGTGTGTATTCTTTTTGTCTAGATAAAACCTAAAATTGTTCTGTGGGAACCAAGGTCATTGCTATCAGAGTTTTGGCAGGTAGAAGTGTCTGCTAGAAAGCCCACTAAATTAGAGTATTGGGGAATGTGATTGATGACATAGAAATGGTGTGGGAAGTTCATCTTTGTAACTTTGGAGGAAGGGAACTTTAGTCTTGGTTTCACCTTTGTTCATGCCGATACTATGTAGCCATTAAAATTGTGTTTGAGGAAAGCAATTGTCTCAGAGTCCTTTTTTCTATTGGGTTCATCTATCAGAACCATGACATTGACAGTGAGTGGGAGGCCATAAAATTCTGTGAAATAAATAAATAAATAAATAAAACTCCATATAATGATGTTGTCATAAGGTTTTATTCAAGGATGTTCCTTAAATTTCAATTTATATGTAGCAGAGCTTGGGTGAGAATGGGGCCAGTTGAGAGGTTTTGCGGGAGCTCCAGCAACTGCTGTGGGTCTGGTGGCAGGATGTGGCTCTGAGGAGGGAAGAAAAGGGAGGAGGAAGCCGATGGGAGAGGAGAGAGAAAGAGACTGAAAAGTAGCGTTTGGCTGCACATTGAGCAGAGCCAGCTGAGCGAGGAGAGAGAAAGAGACTGGAAGGTAGTGTTTGGCTGGACATTGAGAAGAGCCAGCTGAGGAAGAGAGAGAGAGCAGCTTAATGGAGCCTGCTGTCCAGAGCCAGCTGAGTGAAGAAACAGAGATAGAGTAAGAAGGTGGGATCTTTGTGTTTTTCTGCTTTGTTGCAAGCAAGCCAGATGAAGAGGGGGAATAGAGAGTGAGAGTAGCTTGTGGAAGTTTTTATTGTTTTTTCTTCATTGCAGCAGGCCAGACAAAGAGAGAATAGATTGGGGAGTTTTATTTCTTTTCCCTTGTTGGAGCCAGCTAGGTGGAGGGAGAGTCAGGAAAGAGTTTGACCGGGTTGAGGGTATGTCTTTTAGTGGGAAGCAGAGGAGTTTTTATAGGATCAGCTTGTGGAAACAAAAAGGGGATAAGGAAGGGATGGGGGATTACATATAGTGAGGGTAGAGAGAGACAAGGAGAGTGGATAAAGGAGGTCCCCTGTGAGCTCCAGAGAGGGACTGATTACCATCATCTTAGGTAAGTTGCTGTCACCAGATACTGACGACCATCGTTCTAGGCAAGTTGCTGTTACCAGAGACTGACTAACATTGTCTTAGGAAAGCTTCTGTCGCAGAGACTGACAACCATTGGCTTAGGCAAGTTGCCATCACAAGAGACTGACTAACATCATCCTAAGCAGGTTGCTGTTACTAGGGACTGACTACTACTGTTGTAGTGCCCCCCAGAGGAACTCTTTCAAATTTAAGCACACAGAGAGAATTCTCTCCCTCTGCATTTCTCATATTGTAAAACAAAGCTCTGCCTTCTGCCATTAAGCTGATGATCTGAAGAGAGAAGTTTGAAATAAATGTTGGGCTCCATTGCTTCTTTCTCTTTATCCATTCCATCAGCTAGATATCTACAACAAATTCACACTGGCTGCATCTTCGTTTGTGAGTTTTTCAATATTTGCCAGCTGCCACCTTATGCTTGCTTGTGCTTTGCTGCTATATGGTGACAGACTGCCATGAACTGTGGGGAAGGAGAATGAAGGTGGGAATGATTGGGGAAATGAAAGTAAGTGCTTTATCTCCTTGAGACATTGCCTCAAGTTCACCCAGCTGGAAGAAGGAGAGGACTGCATTCCAAACTGTGCTTAGACTGACCATTATGAAAACTTCTTGCATGGACCTGATTGGTTACATTGGGGTGGACAATGACAGATAGTTAAGGGAGGAAAAGTAGAACTTATGGATTTGGGCATGTGATTCTCAAGTCTGGCTTTGCAATAATGCAATTCATTTGACCTCTAATAAACTATACCTTTTTCAACAAATTTCTGTTTAGAGGTTTAAGTTGTGGCATTGCCTCTTTTCTCCTTTACCCACTCCATCAAATAGATCCTTATAGTGAATTCATGCTTGACGAATTTTAATCTGTGAGTTTTCCAACACTGCTGTGTAAAATGAAATCTGATATTGTGAGTTAGGGGGCAGTGGGGGAGAGAGAGGGAAAAAAAAGAAAAAAAATGAGAACAACTTTCATCTCTTTGGAAATTGTGAGGTGTAGATGATCACAAATTTTACTATGGAGTTAAACCCTCTGCTGGAATTAGTCTCCAAAATGTTAGAAGCCCACAGTAAGATCTAAGGCTACAGATACCTGTCCCTTTCCAAATAGAATAAAAAAAAATGTACTCACTGTCATGGCTAATGTTAGTAAAAATGTCACCCAACCTATACATTGTGGAAACAATAGAGGTATCCCCTTCCCTTCTATAAAGAACATATAAAGAACAGTTGCTGGAATTGGGTATGACTAGTCTAATGAAAAGAAGGACTAGGGGTGACATGATAGCAGTGTTCCAATATCTCAGGGGTTGCCACAAAGAAGAGGGAGTAAAGCTATTCAAGGAGAGAAGCAACCTAGAACTAAGAAAACATTTCCTGACAGAATAATTAACCAGTGGAACAACTTGCCTCTAGAAGTTATGAATGTTCCAACATTGGAAGTTTTTAAGAGGAGATAGGACAACCATTTGTCTGAAACAGTATAAGGCTTCCTGCTTGAGTAGGGGATTGGACTAGAAGATCTCTAAGTTCTCGTTCTTCTCTTCTCTTCTCTTCTCTTCTCTTTTCTTCTCTTCTCTTCTCTTCTCTTCTCTTCTCTTCTCTTCTCTTCTATGGGAGATGGGGAAAGAAATAATGGAAAACCTCTTAGAATGAGAGAATGACATAACATAACCTGGAATTAAGGAGAAACTTCCTGACTGTGAGGACAATTAACCAGTGGAAGAGCTTGCCTTCAGAAATCATGGGCGCTCCATCACTTGAGAATTTTAAGAAGAGGCTAGACAGTCACTTGTCTGAGATGGTATAGATTCCCTGCTTGAGCAGGGGGCTGGACTAGAAGACCTCCAGTGTCCCTTCCAGCTTCTATTCTATTCTATTCTATTCTATTCTATTCTATTCTATTCTATTCTATTCTATTCTATTCTATTCTATTCTATTCTTGTTAACACTATGCAAAGGAAGATGGACTGCATTTATCATTTGTTGTGAGAAATAATATTAATTTAAAAAATCATGTCTATTTTGTATTGTCAACCCTCTCTATACATTGTATAGAGGTGGAGAAGTTAGCAACTAAAAAAACCATATTTTTCAGCTGTATCTTCTCTCACAAAAAATAAAATAATTATCTCCTACAGGAATCACCACATTTTCTTAATTAGACAAAAACATCAAATACTGCCCAGAAGGCTATTTAAATTCAACAACAATCATTGTATCTGTGTGAGTATAAAGTAACACTTGAACCACAGCAATATTGGCTCATGGGTGATAAAGGCTGTGTGTCAGAGTCATTGCTACAAATTGCCTCTCTCTCTTCTCCTCTGCCAGAATATCAGAATACCTGATGATAGTAATAGTTCTTAGATTTATATACCTCTTAGCACTCTCTAAGCAGTTTTCAGAGTCAGCATATTGTCTCCAATAATTTGGGTCCTCATTTTACCAACCTCAGAAGAATGGAAGGCTGAGTCAACCTTGAGCCGGTCAGGATTGAACTGTGAAACTGTAGGCAGCCGGCAGGCAGCAGAAGTAGCCTGCAGTACTGCATTCTAAGCACTGTGCCATCATGGCTTTTATTGATATTAAGACATAAATTTGCATTCTCTTGGATCTTCAAATAGACAATGGTAAATTTTCTGATTAGGTGCACTCTCAGATGCACATCTTGAATTAATTACTGAATTAACTGTTGGAATAATACAAAATTCCCTATGATAAAGGATAGGATAAGATAGGATAGGATAGGATAGGATAGGATAGGATAGGATAGGAGTAAGAGACATTTTGCCTATAACAATGAAGTTAAGATGCTTCTCCTTCTAATATTCTTGGTGAAAAAAATAGTTAGTCTGAGCTGCCCTAGAAGTGATGCTTTCCCTGTTCCAACACAAGTGGTACCAGCCTGGTGACCTCATCATTGCTGGAATGATGTCCCACATCTTTTACCAATTTTATGAAATTCAATTTAAGGAACATCCTTGTATAAAGCCTTATGACTTACCACTGTAAGGATTTTTATTTCTTTTTTAAATCTTACTCAGTTTCCCCAAAATTGCTTGTACAATATAAGTAAAAGGTATTTCAGCATAAATGTAGGCTTTATCTAAGCCTTCTCTGCCTTTCAAATGTTTATAGTACTGGGAGAAGATATAAAGTAAATAAAGTAAAATTCTTTAAGTGTTTGTCATCAAATGTATGAAACTTCTGTGCAAGAAATCATTTGAAGAACGCTTAGTGAATGTAAGATTTTTTTAAAAAAAACCTTCTGCATTGTCACTTTTCACAAAACATACAATAAACGACTCATACCTGCAGGGTTTGTTCATATTCTTTTTTGGGAAAAAAAAATTTAGAAAATAAATGTGATAACTTGAATAAAAGCACCACTTTTATTCCTAGTAGTATATCCTTGTTGCAAAAAAGGAAATACTATGGAAAAAATAAATTTGAACTTTGTACAAATTATTGGCCATTTTGGAAAGCCTATTATTTTCCTACTTCCACTAGATACAGAAATCTTTGTTATTCACATAGAAATCATGTCACAAACTGTCAACTTCCTTTCTGAATAATTTAAATTATTTGCAGTATAATAACCAAATTCTATCAACATGTCCTGGCTCTGGCCTTTGCTGTGAAGGAGATCAGTGAGAACTCCCAGATCTTACCAAACATCACTCTTGGGTTCCACATCTGTGACAGTTACCACAGCTCAAGGATGACCTATCACACCACTCTAGATCTGCTTTTCAAATCCCAGGAATTTGTCACTAACTATAAATGTGATAGCCGGAAGAATCTCATGGCCATCATTGGAGGATTAGGTTTTGATACATCATCTTATATTGATGAAATTGTAGTTTTCTTCAAAATTTCACAAGTAAGTTCTGAAGGGGTTGAGAAGAAAATTCTTAATCTGATTGTTGCTATGGAATAATTCATGAGAATCAAAGATTAAGCTTAGGTTTGCGTTAAGATGTTCTACATGGCTTAAAATCTACTTAATCTTAGCAATCTTTTCTGAAACTACATTGCCAATTTTATGAAGTGTGTATCCAGGGACATTCAATAACTGAGGGACGTTCTGAATATAGTAGGCCTTGCTCCCATTAAAACAATTGATCTCTTATATGTGTTTGAAATAATTCCAAGAAATTTCTTTTTATATTAACATTTAGAAGAATTTCAAGAAAATAATTTCTTCCTTGGATATATTTTGTATGAAAACCTAGATCAGGACAATTAGATTTGATCTAACAACTCAACAGAATACTACTCTACTTTCTTGCAGTTGACATACGGTTCATTAGCCCAAGATGCATTTGAGAACAGTAAGCTCTCTTCACTTTATTTCATGGTCCCAAAAGAGGACCATCAATACATTGGGATTATCCAACTGTTTCACCACTTCAACTGGACTTGGATTGGTATTTTTGCAGTTGACAACAATGATGGAGAACACTTTTTACGGAAAATGGAGCCCTTACTTTTACAAAATGGAAACTCTTCATTGTTCATACAAAGGCTTTCACAACTGGTCCACTTTGAAGACGACACAGAATTTTACTACACAGTTTCAAGTATTTCTATCAATCTGATGAATAACAAAGCCAATGCATTTCTTGTCTATGGAGAATCATTGGTAATAAAATGGCTAAGAGTTGTTACATTTCTGGCAGATCCTGAAAATAAGGAAATTGCATTATTTAGAAAGGTGTGGATCACAACTGCACAGATTGATTTCGTACTATCAGGCATTCAAATCAATAGGGATCTCCAGATCTTCCATGGGGCTACAGTATTTCCTTCACTGTTCATTCAAGAGCAGTTGCAGGTTTCAAAGAATTCCTTCAGACCATAAAACCTCTTTCAGTCTGCAGAGAGGGGTTTCTGCAGGATGTTTGGGAACAATTATTTGACTGTTATTTCAATAATATAACAATTATTTCCAAAACCAGAGTTAAAAAAAATGCAGAGCAAGCAATGTAATAGGGAGATGAAGCTAGAGGATCTTCCTGGACCTGTGTTTGAAATAGATATGACTGGCCAAAGCTACAGCATCTACAATGCTCTTTATGCTTTGGCTCATGCTTTGCAGACTCTGTACATCTTAGGTTTCAATAGCAAAAAAAGTATGATGGGTAAAATCTTGACTTTCCAGATCTTCAGCCTTGGAAGATATTCTCCCTGCTTTAGACAGTTCTTTTATTTCAGTGTGCAGTTTGATGTAGGATAACATTTTGAACCCAGTGTAGAAAGTCTTAATATTTTCTGCACATGGAATCAAGTTCAATGTGATCTTTGAGAAGCGACTATATAAAATATGGTTTAGGAGTCAGTAGGAGTTGTTTAGAAAATTATCATCGCTTGCACCCTAAGAGATAGTTAATTTAGATTACTTTTCATTGTCTCCTTCAATAATAATAAATACTGCCAACATACTTCTGCTTGGCTCATGAATTTTTCAGGATTGGGAAGTTGAGTGTTCTGTCCCTATCAAATGAAACAATAGGTGACCCTTTTTCAGATGTGGCATCCATAATATGAAACAACCTTATGTTTGTAATCATCCCCTCTCTCATCTAACTATCAAAGTATGCTTGAGTCTCAAATACTAAAATCTGGCTAAAGGAGATTAGTCAGACCTCAGACTGTCAAATAACTTCATACCAATGAGGAAAGATTTGATATGGTCTAGGTTAAATTAGTTGTTTAAATCGTGAAGTTAAATAATAATTGGAGGAAGTTACATAATTCCAATGGCCTATCTTCATTCTGCTTTGGGTGATTGTTCTTTTTTATCTGTTCTTAAAATAAGATTAAATTAATAATAAAGTAGATATGTACATTTCCATGCAATATTGATTACCAAATTTAATAACTATTGTAGGAATGAGAAAAATAAGTGAATGAACTTGAATATGATGTTCCATTCCTCTATTATGTAGGAATGAGAAAAATAAGTGAATGAAACTTGAATATGATGTTCCATTCTCTCATTCTTTTTCAAGCAGCTTCATTCATTTCTTTTAACAATTCAGCTGGGGAGACAGTCTTCCTGAATGAGAGAGGGAAAGAAACAGGTGGATTTGACATCACCAACTTGATCACATTTCCAAACAGATCCTTTCAAACAGTAAAAATTACGAAGATGGATCCCACGGCTCCAAAAGGGAAGAAATTATTCATTGATGAAGAGAGGATTGTCTGGCACCCAGTTTTTAACCAGGAATCGAGGCATTTAATCAACCCTGCTTTAATCCATTAGTGAACATCAGAAATACAAATTCTATTTTTAAAATAAAATAAAATAAAAACTGGCATATTCTTTGCAAATATTGTTAATGGTCAAGCATTCATCAAACTGACAAAATAACATTACAATGTAAAAGCCACATTTGTATATTTGGTTTGCATTTCTATTTGCATACAGAACATTTTTCACAGCATTGTAACATACAGGACTTTTTGCACAACATTGTAATTTCTACATCTTTTTAATGTCCACTATAAAATCTAGTTGATTCAATGCTCATTTGGGAAGTAAAAAATAATTTCAGTGCATTAAGAAGAAATATGAGAAACTGTTTTACAAAACCCTCCTTTTCAAAACATTTTCAAGTTTGTCACCAGGTTCTTCTACTTTCTAGATGCAATGATGTTGTTTCCCTGGAAATCGGAAGAAAGGGATTGAGGGGGATCAGTTCTGCTGCTATGACTGTGTTCCATGCTCTGAAGGGAAGATTTCAAATCAAAATGGTAGGGTAGGAATTCTACCAATTTTCATTAGACTTAAGCAAACTTGCATATATAAGTTTAGGATGCATAAAATTAGTAAAGTGATTTTTCAATAATTTAGAAGGTATAGAGGACAAATTCCTTGATTTTTCTTCCAGATATGTATGACTGTTTTGAATGTTCAGAAGATCATTATCCAAATAAAGAAAATAAAGAATGTATCCTGAAACGGGTGGTGTTTCTAATCTTTGAACAAACCTTAGGAAATGGTTTTTTTCCTTCTTCTTCACATCTTGGGTACTTGGAACTTATTAAGTACAGGGATACTCAAAGCCAACAACTGGTCCCTCACCTACATCTTACTTGTTCCTCTTCTGCTCTGTTTTCTCTCATCCTTGATGTTCCTTGTCCAACCTGGCAAAGTGACCTGCCTTCTCCGACCATCAATGTTTGGCATCAGTTTCTCAGTGGCAATTTCTATTGTATTGGCCAAAACCATCACTGTAATTGGTACTTTCATGGCCACTAAACCAGGATCTCAAATGAGGGAATGGGTAGGAAAAGATTGGCTTTTTGTACTGTCCTTTCCTGTTCTCTCTTACAAGTGTGTATTTGTATTCTTTGGCTGTCAACATCTCCACCATTCTCTGAGATGGACATGCATTGAGAGCTCCAAGAAATTATTTTACAGTGCAATGAGGGGTCAGCTTTCTTTTTCTATTCTGTCTTGGGCTACATGGGTGTCTTGGGCATCGCCAGCTTTGTTGTTCCTTTTCTTGTCCATAAATTACCTGACAGCTTCAATGAAGCCCAATTCATCACCTTAAGCATGTTGATATTTTTCAGAGTATGGATCTCCTTCTTTCCAGCCTCTATGAGCACAAAGGGAAAAGCCATGGTAGCTGTGGAAATCTTCTCCATCATGTATTCCAGTGCTGCATTACTGAATACATATTCTTGCCAAAATGCTACATCATAGTTTAACAACCAGAGCTAAACCATAGGGAGAAATTCATAAAGAGGAATTAGTACATCATGTGATATTTCTGGTTCAGAAAAATTCCTGAAAAAAGAAATAGAAAGATAGTTTGCACTTTACAGGAAATATATACAGTATAAAATTTATAGAATCATAGAAGTTTTTATTCCTAGGAAAGAATGACTAATATAGAATATTTTTGATTATTAAGACTTACTGCTCATTCCAGAATAAGTTTTTATTTTGCTGCAATTTCACTAGTTTGCAAGATTTTTCAACACAGCTGTTGAACTAGACTTTCATAATGTAGCTTTCCTGGTTGCTATTAGGGTATTTCAGATATTGTCTTAAACTATATCCAATGTTTTCAGAGACATTTTCATGGATTTTATACTTTTGATTCATAAAGCATTACATAAATATAGTAAAATGCTAATTAAAATTTGATGGGTATATATTTAATATAGTATATCAGTATAGGATTTGTTAGAGTTCTTTGAAATGTACTTGTACTATACATTTAAAAGCATTTTTTAAAACTCCTTCATACTGGGTAATAACCTTACACTCTCTTTCCATTAATTTATATTTCCACTGTAATCTGTTATCAGGTGTTAATGATATGGGACATTTATTGAAATGATATGAAATGTATTCTTCCTTCTGTCCCATCCTTTTTTCAAAGTGTATGCTTACCAATAAACATAATAAAGAATGATTTGGTTTAAAATAAGAAGTCTGACATTTTTCAAGAAAATTAAATATGAAATTCAGCCTAAATCCTAGAAAAAATATACAAACTTCTCTGACAGAGGAAGAGACTACAAAGATGAAAATACCTGGAGGAAAAGTTAGAGTGTTCCACTAGATGGAGATTCAGAATAAGAGAGTTGGAAGGGACCTTGTAGGTCATTTAGTCCAACCCTCTGCTCAAGCAGGAGATCCTATACCATTTCTGGCAAATGGCTGTCCAATCTCTTCTTGAAAGCGTCCAGTGATGAAGCATCTACAACTTCTGAAGGCAAACTGTTCCATTGGTTGATTGTTCTCACTGTCAGAAAATTTCTCCTTATTTCTACTTGAATCTCTTTTGATCAGTTTCCATCCATTGTTCTTTGTCTGGCTTTTGGGTGGTTTGGAAAATAGGTTGACTCCCCTCCTCTCTTGGACAGCCCTTCAAATATTAGAACACTGTTATCATGTCATCCATGGCCCTTCTCTTCACTAGACTAACCATGTCCAGTTCTTGCAACTGTTCTTCATATGTTTTAGCCTCTAGGCCACTAATCATCTTAGTTGCTCTCCTCTGCACTCCTTCTAGAGTCTCAACATCTTTTTTATAGTGTGGTGACCAAAACTGGATGCAGTATTCTAGGTGTCACCTACTAAGGCTTTATAGAATGGTATTAATACCTCACATGATGATAGATAGGTAGATATGTAGGTAAGCATGTAGGTAGATATATAGATAGATTAGATATAGTTAGATAGATGCTATCTATCTATCTATCTATCTATCTATCTATCTATCTATATATCTATAAGATAGATAGATAGATAAGTAGGTAGGTAGGTAGATAGGTTGGTAGGTAGGTAGGTAGGTAGGTAGGTAGGTAGATAGATAGATAGATAGATAGATAGATAGATAGATAGATAGATAGATAGATAGATAGATAGATAGATAGATAAAGATCCAACATGAGGACTCTGCTTCTGGTTATAGATACCATGCTGGTTGTTTCCATTGCTCCTCAGTAAAAATGTTTGGGAGTGGAGATTAATGTCAGACACAAAAAAAACAGGTCCACACATGAAGGTTCAAGTAAACTGATTTATTGCTTAAAATCTATGCACAGAAATCTACTTCATGAATGGTCAGTGTATGGTTAGAACAAAATAAGGATCAATGGCATTCAAGGGGTGGTTGCACTTGTGGCAATGTAACTGATTCCTCTTTTCATTCATCCCTCTGATTCTACCACTCTTCTCTTACATAAATAAAATCACTCTTCATTATAGATATTGGGCAGCATACACTTTGAATAAAGGTTGACAAAGAAGCAAGAATACATTTCATTTCTTTTCATTAGATTTCCATATTACCACAAACTGATAATCAATTACAGTGGACCTATGTTTATATATAAAGAGTGAATAGTAATGATTCAACATGACATTTTAAAAACAAGGTGAAATGTACAGCATTCAGAAACTTAGTAAATTTATGCAGTGGTTTATAAATAGAAAGTATAAACATCATGAAAGTAGCATGTTAAACATTGGACAAGCTTTGAGTCAACATCTGAAAAGTAACAATTCATGAGAAATCAATTTTTTTCAAAGTCTCTTGAAGTAGAGTGTTGAAAGAGACAAAGCATTATATTCCATCATCTTGGAAAATAGTTGGAAATGAGAAACATTTCTTTGGGGCAATTATAATAAATCTTGCTACAAAGACTAATCCTTCACAAATCCTCCTTTGACAGAAATAAAACTTCTATATATTTCCTCTAGACAGCAAACAGTCTTTCTATTCTTTCTGTCACTAACTTCTTTGGGCCAGAAAGATCACATCACTAATTTCTCTTTGTGAGATGCTCCCTTTGGTTTAGTTCAGGCCGGAAAACAATGATGTAGCATTTTGGCAAGAATATGCATCCCAGTAATGCAGCACTGGAGGACAAAATGGAGAAGACCTCCACAGCTACCATGGCTTTTCCTTTTGTGCTCAGATAGGCTGGAAAGAAGGAGATCCACACACTGCAAAAGGCCAACATGCTGAAGGTGATGAACTTGGCTTCATTAAAACTGTCAGGTAATTTACGGGCAAGAAAAGCCACAATAAAGCTGGCAATGGCTAAGATACCCATGTAGCCCAAGACACAGTAGAAAAAGAAAGCTGACCCCTCATTGCATTGTAAAATAATTTCTTGGAGCTGTGAGTGCATGTCCAACTCAGGGAATGGTGGAAATGTTGACAACCAAAGAATACAAATACACACTTGTAAGAGAGAGCAGGAAAGGACAGTAGAAAAAGCCAATCTTTTCCCTACCCATCTCCTCATCTGAGATCCCGGTTTAGTGGCCATGAAAGCAACAACCACAATGATGGTTTTGGCCAGCACACTAGAAATGGCCACTGAAAATGTGATTCCAAAAGTTGATTGCCGGAGAAGGCAGGTCACTTTACCAGGTTGGCTGAGGAAGAACAAAGAGGAGAGAAAACAGAGCAGAAGAGAGATAAGCAGGATGTAGGTGAGGGACCGATTGTTGGCTTTAACAATGGGAGTCTCCCTGTACTTAATAAAAGTTCCAAGTACCCAAGATGTCAAGAAGAAGAAACCAAGAGCTGATGAGGCTAAACCAATTCCTAAGGTTTCTTCAATAGATAGAAACACCACTGGTTTCAGGATACATCCTTTCTTTTCTTCATTTGGATAATGATCTTCTGGACATTTAAAACAGTCATCCATATCTGGGAGGAAAGTCAAGAAATTTGTCATTTAGGCATTCCAAATCAGTGAAACCCATTTTATTAATTTTATTCATTTTAAACATGTATATTAAGGTTTGTTTAAGTCTGATGAAAATTGGTAGAATTCCTACCATACCATTTTGGTTTGAAATCTTCCCTTCTGGGCATGGAACACAGTCATAGCAGCAGAACTGATCCCCTTCAATCCCTTTCTTCCAGTCCCCAGGAAAACAAGGGTCATTGCATTGAGAAAATGGGAGAACCTTACCATAAACAAACAAACAAAAAATGTTTTGAAAAGGAGGGTTTTTAAAACAGATTATGAATATTCTCCTTAATAGAGTGACATGATTATTGACTTCCCAAAAGGATGGTGAATTTAACAACTTGTTCCACAACTTAAAAGGATGTAGACATTACAATGATGTACAAATGTTTCTATTGAAGGGCAGGATGAGTAAATAATTGCACATGGTGACAATCCCATAGAAACATAGTCACTCTTGTGATTTCAGATGGAAATGCACACCAAATATGCAACCATGGCTTTTACATTGTAATATCACCTTTGTCAATCTGACGAATCATTGATCATCAACAACATTTGAAGGAATATGCCATTGTTTATTTAAAAAAAAAACAGAAATTAGATTTTTAAAAAGATGTGTTCAATATGGGATCCTAATCGACTAAGGCATGGTGGATTCATTATTTCGATACCTGGTTAAAAGCTGGACTCCAGACAATCAAATCTTCATCCATGGATAATTCCTTCCCTTTTGGAGCTTGTAGATCCATCTTTCCAATTCTAACTCTCTGAAAGGATCTGTTTGGAAAAGTGATCAAATTGGTGATGTCGAATCCACCTGTTGCTTCCCCTTTCTCATTCAGAAACACTTTCTCCCCAGCTGAATTGTTAAAAGAAATGCCTTGAAGAAATGGATGGAGCTAGTTGAAAGAGAATGAAAGAGAGATGATGTTGAGAGCTATATAATAGAGAGGGGAAAATCATATTCAAGTTTCATTGTCATTTTTCCTATTGCTAAAACTATTATTAAATATTTGTGCTTAGAATTTGGATAATCAATATTGGAAAACTGACCAAAGAGGGAAGCAACCTGGAATTAAGGAGAAACTTCCTAACAGCGAGGACAATTCACCAGTGGAAAAACTTGCCTTCTGAACTCGTGGGCACTCCATTACTGGAGTTTTTAAAGAAGAGATTGGACAGCTACCTGTCTGAAATGGCATAGGTTCTCCTGCTCGAGCAAGGGGCTGGACTAGAAGACTTCCAAGGTGCCTTCCAGCTTTATTCTATTCTGTCTAAGTGCATGATAATGTACATGTCCACACTATATATTTAATTTTATATTAATATAAGGAAGGAAAGAATGAAAGATTGCAGCAGAATTTAAAAATGATTCTGGAATTTTGTGATTTCTTCTGATTATGTTTTAGGTCCACTACTTAAACAACTAATTCAAGATAAGTCATATCTAATCTTTTCTCTTTGATAGAAAGTAATTTGACAGTCTGAGGTACAACTAATGTTTTTTAGCCAGTTTTTAGAATGAGACTCCATAGAGAATGCAAGATAGAGATTATTGCAAACATGTTTCACGTTTATACAGTACATCTTGATGATCAGAATAACAACAGAAACTACCTTTTCTGTGTCTATTTTAGACAGAACAGTGTTTCATATTCAGAAGGGACCTGAAGGTCTTCTAATCCACCACCTTGCTCAAGGAAGAGATCCTATACTATTTCATATAAGTAGTCCTTCTCTTCTTAAAAATCTCCAGTGTCGGAGCATCCAAAACTTCTGAAGGCAAGCTGTTCCACTGATTCATTGTTAATTATTCTCACCATCAGGAAATTTCTCCTTATTTCTAAGTTGTTTTCTCATGCTTGATTTCATATGGAGAAAATATTAAGACTTTACACAATGGGTTCAAAATATAATTCTACCTCAAACTGGTTATTGAAATAAAATAAGGGTCCAATGCAAAGGGAATACCTGCCAAGACTGGAGATGTGGAAGGTCAGAATTTTTACACATCATAGTTTTTTTTCTATTGACATATAATGTGTATAGAGCTTGCAAAGCATGAGCCACAGCATGAACAGCATTGTAGATACTATAGCTTTGTCCAGTCATTTCCATTTCAAAAGCAGGTCCAGGAAGATCCTCTAGCTTCATCTCACCAGTGCACTGCCTACACTGTGTTTCTTGTAATTCTGTTTTTGGAAATGAACAATCAAATAATTGTTCCCAAATTTCCTGCAGAAACTCATCTCTGCAGACTGAAAGAGGACTGATGGTCTGAAGGAATTCCTTGAAACCTGCAACTGCTGTCGAATGAGCAGTGAAGGAAATAGCCCCATGGAACATCTGGAGATCCCAACTGATTTGAAATCCTGATAATACAAAATCAATTTGTGCAGTCATGATCCACACCTTTCTATATAATGCAATTTCTTTCCTTTCAGGATCTACCATAAATGTGACAGCTCTTAGCCACGTAATTGTCAATGCTTCTCCATAGACAAGAAATGTGTTGGCTTTGCTAGTTATCCAGTTCATGGAAATAATTGAGATTGTTTGATAAACTTCTGGGAAATCTTCTAAGTGGATGAGTTGTGCAAGCCTTTCTATGAACGATGAGCAGATTCCGTTCTCTGAAAGTAAGGGCTGCATTTTATGTAAGAATTTTTCTCCATCATTGTTATCAACAGCAAAAATCCCAATCCAGGTCCACCTGAAATGGTGAAGCAGTTGGATAATCCCAATGTACTGATGGTCCTCTTTTGGGATCATGAAATAAAGTGAAGAAAGTTTACTAGTCTGAAATGCATCTTGAGCTAATGAGCCATATGTCAGCTGCAAGAAAGTGTAATGGTATTTTGTTCAGTTGGTAGATCAAATTTAATTTTCCTGATTTAGTTTTCATATAAAATATATCAAAGGAAGGAATTATTTTCCTGAAATTCTTCTAAGTATTAATATGGAAAGGAATTTCTTGGAATAACTTCAAACTCATATAATTGATCATTTCTTTTGATAGAAGCAAAGAATACAATGTTCAACTCTTTTTCCAGGTATGTAATGTCTGCAGACTTCTTATATTTGCATTGTAGTTTCAAATTTATGCTAACAGACCTTAAGCCAGGTAGAACATCTTAATACAAACCTAAGCCTAATCTTAACTTTCCTTAATTATTCCATAACAACATCAAGAACAGAACATAGAATTTTTCCCTTTAACCCTTTCACAACTTACTTGTGGAATCTTGAAGAATTGAATAATTTCAGCAATATGAGACGATATGACAAAATCCAATCCTCCAATGATAGCCACGAGATTCTTCTGGCTATCACACTTGTAGTTAGGGACAAATTCCTGGGATTTGAAAAGCAGGTCCAGAGTGGTGCGATAGGTCATCCTTGCATTGAGGTAACTGTCATAGATGTGGAACCCGAGAGTGATGTTAGGTAACATCTGGGAGTCCTCATTGATCTCCTTCACAGCAAAGGCCAAGGCAAGGACGTGTTGATGAAATTTGGGGAATACACTGCAAAGAATTTAAATATCATAGTTGAAAATGTAAATTGACAATTCTCATAAAGTGGCAACATTTCTGTACTGTATGAATAACAAATATTTCTTTCTCTGATGATAGTAGGAAGATAATAGCTTTCCTAAAATGCTTAATAATTCATACAGAGTTTACATTTATTTTACATAGCATTTCCCTGACTTTCAACAAATATGTACTACAACAAATATAAGTAGTGACTTTTTTTCAGATTAATATATTTTCTATGTGATTTTCAAAAAATGGTATATGAATAGATTTAGGAGGTATCACTTACATACTGTATGTATGTTTTGTGAGGAGAGATATGCAAAAACCTTTTTTTAAAATATAGACTTCTTGATCTAAAATTTTGTACATTTCATGTGAAAGATTTTGAAATAATCTAAAGTTTATGTCTTTTCTCACAACCAGGTACAATTCAAAAGAAGTTAAGCATAGATTACAATAAAAACACTAAATTTATGCACAAAGATCTTTTAGTCATAAAAAGGATTTTTGAAAATTTGGATAAGATAGATAGAAAAAAATTCTTACACTGGTATTTCATAAGGTTTTGTAGAAGGAATTTCACTAAATTTAATTTCAAAAAGGTGGTAAGCAATGTGAGATGCCATCCCACCAACGATGAAGTCTCCAGGCTGGTACCACTCATGTGGAACAAGGAAAGCATCGCTTGTAGGGCATTTCAGAGAAACTACTTTGTGTACCCAAAATATCAGAAAAAACATTTTCATGCTTTTGTTATTCTGAAAATGTTTTCCCTTCCATCCTACTGATCAAGAGGTAAATATAATCCAATACTTCATCTAAAGATTGATCCAAGGCTTATCTCTGAGAATGCACCTAATGAGAAAATCTGTCAGTTTTTATTTAAAGATCCACGTGAGCGCAAAATTGCATCTTGAACACCATCAGGATTTCAACACATACTCTGGGAGAGGAAAACGGAGGGTAGAAAGCTGAAGCAAAGTATCTCACAGAGCCATTATTACCCTTGTGCCAAACTTCCTGTGATTCAAGTGTTACTTTATATCCAAACTGATACCTTGGTCGTTGTTGAATATAATTCCCTTCGGTGCAGCCTTTGGTGTTATGGCCTAACTAAGAAAACATGGTGATTCCTGTAGGAGATAATTGTTCTATTTTGATGAGATAATAATTGGCCAATGGTTCAACTATTTTTTTTAAATGAGCAAATATCAATAAGAGTAATTTTTTTTTAAAAAAAGTTTCTTATTTATAAAACAGTTAAAACAAGGATGGACATAACGTAACATTCTAGTGTATATATTCCTAATAATTTGTTCCTCATCATACATATAATTCTTAATTTCTATATATACATATTTTTCTATACAATACAGTCTCTAATTTGTTTCTCTATATACTGACATACAGTTTTATATATCTCTATCTTAACACTTACTTAAAAACTGACCAGTTCTCCTTGATTCACACCAACAATAGGATTTGTCCCAGATTTCAAAGTAATCTGATTCTGTCTTGTCCTTCATTTCCATTGTGAGCCTATCCATATCAGCACACGATAAGATTTTATATAAAATCTCTTCTTCTGTTGGAATTTCTTTATTCCTCCAGTTTTGTGCATATGCCAATCTAGCAGCTGTGAGAATATGTAGCATCACATACAATATCCCTTTGTCGTATTTCTGCATAGTTATGCCTAGTAGAAAGAGTTCTGGTTTTAGCTCTACCTCTATCATTAGTATTTTTTCCAGCCATTTTTTAACCTTGTTCCAAAAGTCACGGGCTTTTGAGCACTCCCACCACATGTGGTAATATGTCCCTCTTGCCAATTTACATTTCCAGCACGTGGAAGAAATATTTGGACCCATTTTAGCTAATCTTGTGGGTGGGAGATGCCATCTGTAGAACATTTTGTAGAGGTTTTCTTTGTAGGAGGTGGCCAAAATAAGCTTCCTATTTCGTACCCATAATTCTTGCCAGATATGCAGATTAAAGTTGAGATCAAAATCCCTGCTCCACATTAACATGGTTTCTTTTACCTGTTCTTCATACAATGCCTGATCTAACAAATAATGATATAGCTTTTTAATCATTTTATCCTCAGTACCTAGTAATATTTTATCCTGCCCTATCAGTTCTATTTTTATGCCTCACTCTTTTTTATCTTTCCAATATCTCGCCTGTAGTTGAAGGTATGCCCCCCATTCTCATTCTATCCCTTTGATCAATGATAGTAATTTAAGGGAGATTTGTAATAAAATAAATGCTTAGTTGTAGAAAGTATTTTTTGAAATTACCACATTGATTTTCTACCATTTTTTCACAAAATAGAATATGAACAGATCCACCAGGTATCAGTCTTTTATTGCATGTATGTTTTTTTGAGGAATAACAATGCACAATTTAAAAAAAAAATACCTTGAGTTGACTAAAAATCTTCAAAATATTTCTTGCACCAAAGTTTCCTACATTCTATAGCCAACACTTAACAAAATCTAAAGAATCTTATTTCTTCAACCACAACTAGAAATATTTGAAAGACAGAGTGGCTTACATTAGAGATACAGTAAAACCTTTTGCTCATTTCAGCAATTTGGGGGGAGCTAGCTAAGATTATAAAAAGAAAAAAAAACCTCTTTATATGATATGTCATAAGGTTTTACACAAGGATGTTCCTTCAATTTAAGTTCATAAAAATGATAAACTATATTGGATGTCATGCCACCAATTAATAAATCACCACTCTGCATGGAGATCTATAAGGGGCTGCCCTCGAAAAGTATCTGGAAGCTCCAGTTGATTCGAAGTGCAGGCCCCCGTATGCTTTTATGCACACCCAGATTATACATATGCCACCTTTCTTGTGGGAGTTGCATTGGCTGACAATTTGCTTCCGGGTACAATTCAAGGTACTAGTTGTCACCTTTAAACCCTACATGGCTCGGGACCAAGTTATTTGAAGAACTGTCTCTTCCTGATCAGATCCACATGATCCACTAGAGCAAGGAGGCAGGCACTGTTTAGATTGGCCGCCACTTTGACACTCTTTTGCAAAGACATGAGCATATGGTTTTGCCAGTAGGTCTGTGGAACTCAGAGTAGGTTGGAACCTATGAAGTCACTCAACTGATTCATTGTAATCCACGCAGGTGTGTTTTTATTGTTTATATATTGGGTTTCATTTTTTTTTAAATAGCTTACAGACACTGACTGTCAACACTACAAATGAATTTGGCTGCAGCCATTTTCATCTCGTTTTTCCATTACAACAGAAATGGGAAGAGGTGTGTGTATTCTTTTTGTCTAGCTAAAACCTAAAATTGTTCTCTGGGAACCAAGGTCATTGTTATCAGAGTTTTGGCGGGTAGAAGTGTCTGCTAGAAAGCCCACCAAACGAGTGCATTGGGGAATGTGATTTATGACATAGAAATGGGGTGGGAAGTTCATCTTTGTAACTTTGTAACTTTGGGGGAAGGGAACTTCCCTATATCCTAAACGTATCTAATCAATCAATCAATCAATCAATCAATCTCTTTAAAGTGACAAAATAAAGTCCAACCTGGAGTCCTTTTTTCTATTGGGATCATCTGTCTATTGGGCTCATAGTCTTGGTTTCACCTTTGTTCATGGCGATACTATGTAGCCATTAAAAATGCTCTTTGAGGAAAGCAATTGTCTCGGAGTCCTTTTTTCTATTAGGTTCATCTACTGGAACCATGACATTGACAATGAGTGGGAGGCCATAAAATTCTGTGAAATGAATAAATAAATAAATAAATAAAACTCCATACAATGATGTTTCATAAGGTTTTATTCAAGGATGTTCCTTAAATTTCAATTTATATATAGCGGAGCTGAGGTGAGAATGGGGCCAGTTGAGAGGTTTCGCGGGAGCTCCAGCAACTGCTGTGGTTCTGGTGGCAAGATGTTGCTCTGAGGAGGGAAGAAAAGGTAGAAGGAAGCCGATGGGAGAGGAGAAAGAAAGAGACTGGAAAGTAGCATTTGGCTGCACGTTGAGCAGAGCCAGCTGACCGAGGAGAGTGAAAGAGACTGGAAGGTGGTGTTTGGCTGGACATCGACAAGAGTCAGCTGTAAAAGAGAGAGAGAGTAGCTTAATGGAGCCTGCCATCCAGAGCCAGCTGAGTGAAGAAATAGAGATAGAGTAAGAAGGTGGGATCTTTGTCTTTTTCTGCTTTGTTGCAAGCAAGCCAGATGAAGAGGGGGAATAGAGACGCTGGAAGATGAGTCCCTCAGGTCGGAAGGTGTCCAATATGCTACTGGGGAAGAGCAGAGGGCTAGTACTAGTAGCACCAGAAAGAATGAAGCAACTGGGCCAAAGCCGAAAGGACGCTCAGCTGTGGATACATCTGGTGGTGAAAGGAAAGTCCGATGCTGTAAAGATTTTTTCTTCATAGGAACTTGGAATGTAAGATCCATGAATCAAGGCAAGCTAGACGTAGTCAAAAAAGAGATGACAAGACTGAACATCGACATCTTAGAAATTAGCGAACTAAAATGGACAGGAATGGGTGAATTTAACTCAGATGACCATCAGGGACACTACTGAGGGCAAGAATCCCTCAGAAGGAATGGAGTAGCCTTCATACTCAATAAAAGAATAGGAAAAGCAATACTGGGATACAATCCCCAAAATGACAGAATGATCTCAGTTCGAATCCAAGGCAAACCATTCAATATCACAATAGTCCAAATCTATGCTCCAACCACTGGTGCTGAAGAGGATGAAATTGACCAGTTTTATGAAGCCCTACAGCACCTTATAGAATTAACACCAAAAAATGATGTCCTTATAATCATGGGGGATTGGAATGCTAAGGTAGGAAGCCAAAAGATAACCGGAATAACAGGCAAGTTTGGCCTTGGAGTACAAAATGAAGCAGGGCACAGGCTAATAGAATTTTGTCAAGAGAATACGATGGTCATAACAAACACTCTTTTCCAACAACCCAAGAGACAGCACTACACATGGACATCACCAGACGGTCAACATAGAAATCAGATTGACTCTGTGCTCTGCAGCCAAAGATGGAGAAGCTCTATACAGTCAGTAAAAACAAGACCAGGAGCTAACTGTGGCTTAGATCATGAGCTTCTCGTTGCAAAATTTAGGCTTAAATTGAAAAAAGTAGGGAAAAGCACTAGGCCACTCAGGTATGAATTAAATCATATTCCTGATGAATATACAGTAGAGGTGACAAATAGATTTAAGGAATTAGATCTGATAGACAGAGTGCCTGAAAAACTATGGATGGAAGTTCGCAACATTGTACAAGAGGTAGCAACTAAAAACATCCCAAAGAAAAAGAAATGCAAGAAAGCAAAATGGCTGTCTGAGGAAGCTTTGCAAATAGCTGAGGAAAGAAGGGAAGCGAAAGGCAAAGGAGAAAGAGAAAGATACACCCAATTGAATGCAGAATTCCAGAGAATAGCTAGAAGAGATAAGAATACCTTCTTAAATGAACAGTGCAAAGAAATAGAAGAAAACAACAGAATAGGGAGGACCAGAGATCTCTTCAACCAGAGATCTCTTCAAGAAAATTGGAGATATGAAGGGAACGTTTCATGCAAAGATGGGCATGATAAAGGACCAAAATGGCAGGGACTTAACAGAGGCGAGAGAAGAGATTAAGAAGAGATGGCAAAACTACACGAGAACATAACACGATGAGCTTAAAGCGCAAATCCCAGTAACCACAATGAGATGGTCACTGACCTCGAACCAGACATCCTAGAATGTGAAGTGAAATGGGCCTTAGAAAATCTGAGCAACAACAAAGCTAGTGGAGGTGACAGTATTCCAGCTGAGTTATTCAAAATCTTAAAAGACGATGCAGTAAAAGTGCTACACTCAATTTGCCAGCAAATTTGGAAAACTCAACAGTGGCCACAGGATTGGAAAAGGTCGGTTTACATTCCAATTCCAAAGAAAGGCAAGGCCAAAGAATGTTCAAACTATCGCACCATTGCACTCATTTCACATGCTAGTAAAGTTATGCTTAAAATTCTACAAGCTAGACTCCAGCAGTATGTAGATCGAGAACTACCAGAAGTACAGGCAGGATTTCGAAGAGGCAGAAGAACTAGAGATCAAATTGCCAACATACGCTGGATCATGGAGAAAGCTAGGGAGTTCCAGAAAAACATCTACTTCGGCTTCATTGACTATGCTAAAGCCTTTGATTGTGTTGATCACAACAAATTGTGGCAAGTTCTTAAAGAGATGGGTGTACCAGACCATCTCATTTGTCTCTTGAGAAACTTATATGCGGGTCAAGAAGCAACAGTGAGAACCGAACACGGAACCACTTATTGGTTCAAAATTGGAAAAGGAGTCCGGCAAGGCTGTATACTGTCGCCCTGCCTATTTAACTTATATGCAGAGCACATCATGAGAAAGGCAGGGCTAGATGAATCAAAAGTTGGAATTAAGATTGCCGGGAGAAATATCAACAACCTAAGATATGCAGATGATACCACAATAATGGCAGAAAGTGAAGAGGAACTAAAGAGCCTCTTGATGCGGGTAAAGAAGGAGAGAGCAAAAGGCTTGAAACTCAACATTAAGAAAACCAAAATCATAGCATCCGGCCCTCTCAATTCCTGGCAAATAGATGGGGAAGATATGGAGGTAGTGACAGATTTTATTTTTCTGGGCTCAAAGATCACCTCAGATGGGGATTGCAGCCAAGAAATTAAAAGATGCTTGCTCCTGGGGAGGAAAACTATGGCAAATCTAGACAGCATACTAAAAAGCAGAGACATCACCCTGCCAACAAAAGTGCGTATAGTCCAGGCCATGGTTTTCCCAGTTGCAATGTATGGCTGTGAAAGGTGGACCATAAGAAAGGCTGAGCACAAAAGAATTGAGGCCTTTGAACTATGGTGCTGGAGAAGACTCCTGCGAGTCCCTTGGACTGCAAGGCGTTCAAACCGGTCAGTCCTAGAAGAGATCAACCCTGAATGCTCTTTAGAAGGCCAGATCCTGAAGTTGAAACTCAAATACTTTGGCCACCTAATGAGAAAGAAGGACTCACTGGAAAAGGGCCTAATGCTGGGAAAGATTGAGGGCAATAGAAGAATGGGACGACAGAGAATGAGATGGCTGGATGGAGTCACCGAAGCAGTAGGTGTGAACTTAAATGGACTCCAGAAGATGGTAGAGGACAGGAAGACCTGGAGGAACATTGTCCATGGGGTCGCGATGGGTCGGACACGACTTCACAATTAACAACAACAACAAGAAGGGGATCTTTGTGTTTTTCTGCTTTGTTGCAAGCAAGCCAGACGAAGACGGGGGATAGAGAGTGAGAGTAGCTTGCTGAAGTTTTTATTGTTTTTTCTTCATTGAGGAAGCCAGACAAAGAGAGAATAGATTGGGGAGTTTTATTTCTTTTCCCTTGTTGGAGCCAGCTAGGTGGAGGGAGAGTCAGGAAAGAGTTTGACCAGGTTGAGGGTATGTCTTTTAGTGGGAAGTAGAGGAGTTTTTATAGGATCAGCTTGTGGAAACAAAAAGGGGATAAGGAAGGGATGGGGGATTACATATAGTGAGGGGAGAGAGAGAGAGACAAGGAGAGTGGAGAAAGGAGGTCTCCTTTGAGCTCCAGAGAGGAATTGATTACCATCATCTTAGGTAAGTTGCTTTCACCAGATACTAACTACCATCCCTCTAGGCAGGTTGCTGTTACCAGAGACTGATTACCATTGCTCTAGGCAAGTTGCTATTACCAGAGACTGATTACCATTGGCTTAGGCAAGTTGCTGTTACCAGAGACTGACTAACATTGTCTTAGGAAAGCTGCTGTCACCAAAGACTGACAACCATAGGCTTAGGCAAGTTGCTGTCACCAGAGACAGGCAACCATTGTCATAGGCAAGCTGCTACTATCAGAGACTCATTAACATCATCCTAAGCAAGGTTACTGTTACTAGGGACTGACTACTACTGTTGTACACTAGCTGCTGTTACTAGGACCAGACTACCATCGTCTCTTGTAGGTCTTACTGCCTGTGGTCAACTAGCATCATCCCACAGGAGTTACCATCAAAAGAGATTAACCATCACCAACCCATGGGCATGGCTGCCAACTGTGACTGAACATCACCATGCTACATGCCCTGTTAGGCAGAGATGCCAATGTGAGAGACCCCTTGGGTGGGCAGCCAGCCAAAGAGGGGGCCAAGAGGGTCAAGACTTTAGCGCTCCCTCCAGGGGTGGTGCTACATATACAACTAATAAAGTATGTGGGACATCATGCCACCAATGATGAGAACAGGGGAAGTATCACTTGCAGAGTAGTCCAGAGTAACGAGTTTCTATCTCACTTAGGGTTGCATGTGCACTATAATTTAGGCCACTTGCCCTGTCCATAGGGTCTGTTTATCTATCTATCTATCTATCTATCTATCTATCTATCTATCTATCTATCTATCTATCTATCTATCTATATATCTATATATCTACATTTCTACCTACATACTTATATACATATCTATTATCAACATCAAATGAATATTCAAAATTTCTTTTGGGTTTTTTCATGTTTGCAGTCCCTCCCTATATCAGAGAGGGCTGTACATGTTTTCTAGGATTTGTGCTGAATTTTAGGTGATTTTCTTGAAAAATGCCACACTTCTTATTGTAAACCCATTCAAATCACTCTTTGTTAAGGTCATTGGTCAGCATACACATTGAATGAAGGATGAGACAGAAGGAAGAATACATTTCATTTCACTACATTTCCCATATTATTAATATATCATAACAGGTTGCTCTGGAAATGATTTATTAATAGAATGAATGGTTATGACCCAGCATGAACACCTATTTCAAGATGCAGTTAAATGTACAGGATTCATAAATTCAATACATTCTACATTTCAAGAGCCCTAAAATATTCAAACCTGCTATCATATAATAATATGCTCAATACACATTAATAAAATGACAAAAACAGTTCTTACTATTTATGTAGTGCTTTATTCTTTTTTCTCACTAATTTCTCTGGGCCAGAAAGATCACATGTTGTACTAATTTCTCTTTGTGAGTTGCTCCCTGTGCTTGATGACAGCCCAGCAAACAATGATGTAAATTTTGGCAAAAATATGCATCCCAGTAATGCAGCACTGAAGGACAAGACAGAGAAGACCTTCACAGCTACCATGGCATTTCCTTTTGTGCTCAGGGAGACTGGAAAGAAGGAGATCCAAACACTGCAAAACACCAACATGCTGAAGGTGATGAACGTGGCTTCATCAAAGCTGTCAGGTAATTTATGGGCAACAAAAGCTACCATAAAGCTGGCAAGAGCTAAGATATACATGTAGCCCAAATCACAATATCTAAGTATACTTATTGATTCATTGATTTAGTCACTTTGTTGAAGAATGAAATAAGATTTGTTTCGCATGACCTCGTTCTGATGAATCCATGTTGCAGGGGCATGAACTAGAAGACTTTCAAAATCCCTTCCAACTCTGTTATTCTGTTATTCTGCTAAAGGTTATAAACTTGTTTGTTTCAAGGTGTTGGAAGATTTGTTGCTTGATTATCTTTTTCCAAGATCTTTCCAGGTATTGATGTCAGGCTGATTGATCTATAATTTCATGGATCTATCACAATGTCCTTAATCAAAAATTAAAATAATTGAGCAATGAGAGGAGAAAAAAAGGTAGTGATGGGGAAATAAAGATATAATAGCAATCTCATTGGACCTAGAGAATAACCTGGCCTAGAAAGAGTGTTGAGCTTCTTTGTCTTTAAAATCACTTCCAACTCTAAGATTTAGATCAGAATTTCATGGTATGAATTTCTGTCTTTACTCTTTATCACTTCCCACAAGAGATGTCTGTACATAAACTAATATCCTGTTTTTAACTTTTGAATTATAGAAAAACCGAAATGGAAAAGGCCCAAATATCAGGCTCTTTCTCTGAAATTCTACTAAAAACAATCTTTGATTTTGTGAAGAGGTGAAAATTGCACGTAAATGTCTTCATTTCTATCATCAATAGATCAGCAACAGAAAATAGCTCTAACTACTTTAATAGGTACTTCAATTCATTTTTCCATTTCATTAAAATGTGAAATCAAGTTACCTAAATGAAATCCTTATGTAATTATGGTCACTAGCACTTCCTATTCTTGTTTGTTAGGAATTTCTCCTAGTGAGAAAAGTCACATGTTATACTAATTTCTCTTTGTGAGATGCTCCCTTTGGTTCAGTTCAGGCCTGAAAACAATGATATAGAATTTTGGCAAGAATATGCATCCCAGTAATGCAGCACTGGAGGACAAGATGGAGAAGATCTCCACAGCTACCATGGCTTTTCCCTTTGTACTCAGATAGGCTGGAAAGAAGGAAATCCACACACTGCAAAAGGCCAACATGCTGAAGGTGATGAACTTGGCTTCATTAAAGCTGTCAGGTAATTTACGGACAAGAAAAGCTACAATAAAGCTGGCAATGGCCAAGACACCCATATAGCCCAATACAAAATAAAAGAAGAAAGCTGACCCCTCATTGCATTGTAAAATAATTTCTTGGAGCTGTAAATGCATGTCCAACTCAGGGAATGGTGGAGATGTTGACAACCAAAGAATACAAATACATACTTGGAAAAAGGAGCAGAAAAGGACAGTAGAAAAAGCCAATCTTTTCCCTAACCATCTTCTCATGTGAGATCCTGGTTTAGTGGCCATGAAAGCAACCAGCACAACGATGGTTTTGGACAGCACACTAGAAATAGCCACTGAGAATGTGGTTCCAAAAGTTGATTGTCGGAGAAGGCAGGCCACTTTACCAGGTTGGCTGAGGAAAAACAAAGAAGAGAGAAAACAGAGCAGAAGAGAAACAAGCAGGGTGTAGGTAAGGGACTGGTTGTTGGCTTTGACAATGGGAGTGTCCCTGTGCTTAATAAAAGTTCCAAGTACCCAAGATGTCAAGAAGAAGTAACCAAGAGTTGATGACGCTAAACCAATTCCTAAGGGTTCTTCAATAGTTAGAAACACCACCCGTTTCAGGGTACATCCATTCTTTTCTTTATTTGGATAATGATCTTCTGGACATTCAAAACAGTCATCCATATCTGGGAGGAAAGTCAAAGAAATTTGTTATCTGGGAATTCCAAATCAATGAAACTCATTTTATTCATTGTAAGCATCGTAAACTTGTATATACAAGTTTGCCTAAGTCTAATGAAAAATAGTAGAATTCCTACCATACCATTTTGATTTGAAATCTTCCCTTCTGGGCATGGAACACAGTCATAGCAGCAGAACTGATCCCCTTCAATCCCTTTCTTCCAGTCCCCAGGAAAACAAGGGTCATTGCATCGAGAAAATGGAAGAACCTTACCATAAATAAAAAAATGGTTTGAAAAGAAGAGTTTTTAAAACAGTTTCTGATTTTTCTGATTTCAGATGGAAATGCACACCAAATATGCAACGGCTTTTACATTGCAATATCACTTTTGTCAATCTGATGAATCATTGATCATCAACAACATTTGAAGGAATATGCCATTGTTTAGTTAAAAAAACCCAGAAATTAGATTTCTAAAAAGACTATATTCAATATGGGATCCTAATTGACTAAGGCATGGTGGATTCATTAATTCGATACCTGGTTAAAAGCTGGACTCCAGACAATCAAATCTTCATCCATGGATAATTCCTTCCCTTTTGGAGCTTGTAGATCCATCTTTCCAATTCTAACTCTCTGAAAGGATCTGTTTGGAAAAGTGATCAAATTGGTGATGTCGAATCCACCTGTTGCTTCCCCTTTCTCATTCAGAAACACTCTCTCCCCAGCTGAGTTGTTAAAAGAAATGCCTTGAAGAAATGGATGGAGCTACTTGAAAGAGAATAAAAGAGAGAGGATGTTGAGAACTATATAATAGAGAGGAGAAAATTATATTAAAGTTTCATTCAATCATTCTTCCAATTGCTATAACTATTATTAAATATATGTGCTTAGAATTTGGATAATCAATATTGCACGATAATGTACATGTCCACACTATATACCTAATTTAATATTAATATAAGGAAAGGAAAGAATGAACTGAAGCAGAAAGTAAAAAAGATTCTGAATGTTTGTAACTTCCTTGAATTATGTTTTAGGTTCACTACTTAAACAACTAATTCAAGATAAATCATATTTAATCTTTCCTCATCGATATACAGTTATTTGACAGTCTGAGGTCTGACTAATGTCCTTTAGTGAGTTTTTAGAATCTGAGATCCAAGAATTCCTCCATAGAGAGATGCAAGATAGAGATTATTGCAAACATGTTTCATACTGTGGATGCCTCATCTAAAAAGGACCATTTTTATTTCATTCCTCTAAAACTGTGATAGAGATAGGAAGCTCAGCTTTTTACCCATGAAAAGTTCATGAGCCACAAAAGGTTTTGGGGGAATTGACAGTTTTTGGAGAAGGCAATGATAAGTAATCTAAATTATCACTTTAACTAGCTCATATTGTGCAATGTATGGTGATTTAGTAAATAAAGTCTGCTGACATATAAACCATAATTTATACAGTAACATCTCAATGACCAGAATAATAACAGAAACTTCTTTTTCTGTAGGAAAAGAACGGTATGTCAGAGTCAAAAGGGACCAGAAGGTCTTTTAATCATATACTATTTCAGATAAATGGCAGTCCTTCGCTTAAAAATTTCCAGTGTAGGAGCATGCAAAACTTCTGAAGGCAAGCTGTTCCACTAATTCATTTTTAATTGTTCTCACCATCAGGAAATTCCAACTTATTTCTAAGTTGTTTTCTCAACATTGATTCCAAATGAAGAAAATATTAAGACTTTACACAATGGGTTCAAAAAATAATTCTACCTCAAACTGCTTATTGAAATACAAGAAATGTCCAATGAAAAGGGAATACCTGCCAAGCCTGGAGATGTGGAAGGTCAGGATTTTTACACATCATAGTTTTTTTTCTATTGGAATGTAATGTGTATAGAGCTTGCAAAGCATGAGCCACAGCATGAACAGCATTGTAGATACTATAGCTTTGTCCAGTCATTTCCATTTCAAAAGCAGGTCCAGGAAGATCCTCTAGCTTCATCTCGCCAGTGCACTGCCTACTCTGCTTTTCTTGTAATTCTCCTTTTGGAAATGAACAATCAAATAACTGTTCCCAAACTTCCCAAAGAAACTCATCTCTGTAGACTGAAAGAGGATTTATGGTCTGAAGAAATTCCTTGAAACCTGTAACTGCTGTTGAATGAA
Source organism: Crotalus tigris (assembly GCF_016545835.1). Lineage (NCBI taxonomy): Eukaryota > Metazoa > Chordata > Lepidosauria > Squamata > Viperidae > Crotalus > Crotalus tigris. The sequence continues at coordinate 911,583 of NW_024096513.1, read as the reverse complement.
CAGTGAATGAAATAGCTCCATGAAACATCTGGAGATCCCAACTGATTTGGAATCCTGATAATACAAAATCAATCTGTGCAGTCATGATCCATACCTTTCTAAATAATGAAATTTCCTTCCTTTCAGGATCTACCATAAATGTGACAATTCTTAGCCACATAATTGTCAATGCTTCTCCATAGACAAGAAATGCATTGGCTTTGCTATTTATCCAATTCAAGGAAATAATTGAGATTGTTTGATAAATTTCTTGGAAGTCTTCCAGGTATACTTGTGAAAGCCTTTGTATGAATGATGAGCAGATCCCACTCTTTGCAAGTAAGGGCTGCATTTCTTGTAGGAAATTTTCTCCATTGTTGTTATCAATAGCAAAAATCCCAATCCAGGTCCACCTGAAATGGTGAATGAGTTGGATAATCCCAATGTACTGATGGTCCTCTTTTGGGACCATGAAATAAAGTGAAGAGAGCTTACTGTTCTCAAATTCCTCTTGGGCTAATGAGCCGTATGTCAGCTGCAAGAAAGTGGAGCAGTATTTTCTTCAGTTGTAAGATCAAATGGAATTGTCCTGATCTAGTTTTCATATATTATATATCGAAGGAAGGAATTCTTTTTGTGAATTTCTTCTAAGTATAAATATGGCAAGGAATTTCTTGGAATTACTTCAAACACATATAATTGATCAATTCTTTGACAGAAGCAAAGAAGTCTATGTTCATGTTTTTCCTCATGTAGGGAATGTCTACAGATATTCACTTCTTGTATTTGGCATTGTAATTTCAAAATTACGCTAACTAATAGACCTTAAGCCAGGCAGAACATCTTTTTACAAACCTTAGCTAATCTTAACACCCCTTAATTATTTCATAACAACATCAAGAACAGAACATAGAATTTTTCTGTTTAACCCTTTCACCACTTACTTGTGGAATCTTGAAGAATCTTGTAATTTCAGCAATATGAGATGATGTGACAAAATCCAATCCCCCAATAATAGCCACCAGATTCTTCTGGCTATCACACTTGTAGTTAGGGACAAATTCCTGGGATTTGAAAAGGAGGTCCAGAGTGGTGCGATAGGTCATCCTTGCATTGAGGTAACTGTCATAGATGTGGAACCCGAGAGTGATGTTAGGTAACATCTGGGAGTCTTCATTGATCTCCTTCACAGCAAAGGCCAAGGCAAGGACGTGTTGATGAAATTTGGTGATTATGCTACAAATAATTTAAATCCCCCATTGAAATTTTTTTACGAGCCTTGTAAGGTGTCATCATTTCCATATAAGTAAGAAACAACTTATGGTAGTAAGAAGACAATAGCTTTCCTAAAATGCTTAATAATTTGTACAGAGTTCAAATTTATTTTAAACAGCATTTCCATGATTTCCAACAAATATGTACTACAACAAATACAAGTAGTGGCCCTTTTCAAAGTAGTATATTTTCTATCACTTATTTACTGTATATTTGTTTTATTAAAGAGAGATAATGCCAAACCTTTTTTAAAAAATTCTTTATGTCAGTAATTGTTCAAATAGAGACTTCTTGATTTTAAATTTTGTACATTTCATGTCAAGGACTTTGAAAAAAATCTAAAGTTTATTTTTCCTCTCACAACCAGGTACAACTCAAAAAAAGAAGACATAGATTACATCAACAATCCTAAATGTATGAACAAAGATCTTTTAGTCGTAGAACGGATTTTTGAAAGTCTGGGTAATATTGATAGAGAAAAAAATTCTTACGTTGGTATTTCATAAGGTTTTATAGAAGGGTTTTCACTAAATTTAATTTCATAAAGGTGGTAACCCATGTGAGATGCCATCACACCAATGATGAAGTCACCACGCTGATACCACTCATGTGGAACAAGGAACGCATCACTCACAGGACATCTCAGAGTAACTACTTTGTGCACCAAAAATATCAGAAAAAACATTTTCATGCTTTTGTTATTCTGAAAATCTTTTTCCTTTCTATTGATCAGGAAGTACATATAATCCAATACTTCATCTAAAGATTGATCCAAGGCTTATCTCTGAGAATGCACCTAATGAGAAAATCAATCAGTTTTTATTTAAAGATCCACATGAGCACAAAATTGCATCTTGAACACCATCAGGATTTGAACAGATATTCTGGCAGATGGAAACAGAGGATAGAAAGCTGAAGCAAAATATCTGACAGAGCCATTGTTACCCTTGTGCCAAACTTCCTGTGGTTCAAGTGTTACTTTATATCCAAACTGATACCTTGATCGTTGTTGAATATAGTTCCCTTCTGTGCAGCCTTTGGTGTTTTGGCCTAGTTAAGAAAACATGGTGATTCCTCTAGGAGGTAATTGTTTTGTTTTGATGAGATAATAATTGGCCAATGGTTCAACTATTTTTTTTTTAAATGAGCAAATGGGAATGACAGTAATTTTTTTTTAAAAAAAGTTTCTTATTTATAAAATAGTTAGAACAAGGATGGACATAACGTAACATTCCAGTGTATATATTCCTAACAATTTGTTCCTCATCATACATATAATTCTTAATTTCTATATATACATATTTTTCTATACAATACAGTCTCTAATTTGTTTCTCTATATACTGACATAGTTTTATATATCTCTATCTTAACACTAACTTAAAATCCAAACATTTCTCCTTGATTCACACCAACAATAGAATTTGTCCCAGATTTCAAAGTAATCTGACTCTGTCTTGTCCTTCATTTCCATTGTGAACCTATCCATATCAGCACACGATAAGATTTTCTATAAAATCTCTTCTTCTGTTGGAATTTCTTTCTTCCTCCAGTTTTGTGCATACACCAATCTAGCAGCTGTGAGAATATGTAGCATCAAGTACAATATCCCTTTGTTGTATTTTTGCATAGTTATGCGTAGTAGAAAGAGTTCTGGTTTTAGCTCTACCTCTATCATTAATATTTTTCCAGCCATTTTTTAACCTTGTTCCAAAAGTTACAGGCTTTTGAGCACTCCCACCACATGTGGTAATATGTCCCTCTTGCCAATTTACATTTCCAGCACGTGGAAGAAATATTTGGACCCATTTTAGCTAATCTTGTGGGTGGGAGATGCCATCTGTAGAACATTTTGTAGAGGTTTTCTTTGTAGGAGGTAGCCAAAGTAAGCTTCCTATTTCGTACCCATAATTCTTGCCAGATATGCAGATTAAACTTGAGATAAAAATCCCTGCTCCACGTTAACATGGGTTTTTTTTTACCTGTTCTTCATACATTGCCTGATCTAACAAATAATGATATAGCTTTTTAATCATTTTATCCTCAGTACCTAGTAATATTTTATTCTGCCCTATCAGTTCTATTTTTATGCCTCACTCTTTTTTATCTTTCCAATATCTTGCCTGTAGTTGAAGGTATGCCCCCCATTCTAGTTCTATCCCTTCGATCAATGACAGTAATTTAAGGGAGATTTGTAATAAAATATATGCTTAGTTGTAGAAAGTGTTTTTTGAAGCTACCACATTGATTTTCTACCATTTTTTTCACAAAATAGAATATGAACAGATCCACCAGGTATCAGTCTTTTATTGCATGTATGTTTTGTGAGGAATAACAATGCACAATTTTTTAAAAAAAACTACCTTGACTTGACTCAAACTCTTCAAAATATTTCTTGCACTAAAAATTTCCTACATTCTATAGCGAAAACTTACCAAAATCTAAAGAATATTATTTCTTCTACCACAACTAGAAATATTTCAAAGACAGAGTGGCTTACATTAGAGATACAGTAAAACCTTTTGCTCATTTCAGCAATTTGGGGGGAGCTGGCTAAGATTACAAAAAGAAAAAAAACTCTTTACATGGCATGTCATAAAGTTTTACAGACGGATGTTCGTTCAATTTCAGTTCATAAAAATGATAAACTATATTGGATGTCATGCCACCAATTAATAAATCACCACTCTGCATGGAGGTCTATAAGGGGCTGCCCTTGAAAAGTATCTGGAAGCTCCAGTTGATTCAAAGTGCAGGCCCCCGTATGGTTTTATGCACACCCAGATTATACATATGCCACCTTTCTTGTGGAAATTGCATTGGCTGATAATTTGCTTCTGGGTACAATTCAAGGTACTAGTTGTCACCTTTAAACCCTACATGGCTTGGGACCATGTTATTTGAAGAACTGTCTCTTCCTGATCAGATCCACATGATGCACTAGAGCAAGGAGGCAGGCAATATTTAGATTGGCCCCCATTTTGACACTCTTTTGCAAAGATATGAGCATATGGTTTTGCCAATAGGTCTGTGGAACTCAGAGTAGGTTGGAACCTATGAAGTCACTCAACTGATTCACTGTAATCCACATAGGTGTGTATTTATTGCTTATATATTGGGTTTTAATTTCTTTTAAATTGCTTGCAGACACTGACTGTCAACACTACAAATGAATTTGGCTGCAGCCATTTTCATCTCGTTTTTCAGTTGCAACAGAAATGGGAAGAGGTGTGTGTATTCTTTTTGTCTAGCTAAAACATAAAATTGTTCTGTGGGAACCAAGGTCGTTGGTACCAGAGTTTTGGTGGGTAGAAGTTTCTGCTAGAAAGCCTGTCAAACTAGTGCATTGCGGAATGTGATTTATGACATAGAAATGGAGTGGGAAGTTCATCTTTGTAACTTTGTATCTTTGGAGGAAGGGAAATTTAGTCTTGTTTCACCTTTGTTTATGCTGATACTATGTAGCCATTAAAATGCTCTTTGAGGAAAGCAATTGCCTCGGAGTCCTTTTTTCTTTTCTTTTTATAAGACAAATTTTATTGGCTTTTTGATTTTTAAAACAAAGTACTCAAGACACACCGTGGTGTTAGGGTGGTCAAACATCTGCAAACAAAACATATATACATAATTCAATCAATACATCAAATATTCCCTCTCTTTTCCCCTTAAGTACGTACTTTATTTAAAATAATCCAATTGTAGCTTAAATGTATTCAACTTAAACCTGTTTTTAATTCTTTATAAATTTACACTACCGTAATCAAAATAACTTTAAATACAAACATTATAAGTTCGGGTATCCCTTCCAAATATATTGTTATTCCTTAATTTTATCATAGAACTTATTTATTTCTTCTTCCACTAATATCCCTTATTTAAAATAAAATATTAATCTATCCTAAACGTATCTAATCAATCAATCAATCTCTTTAAACTGACAAAATAAAGTCCAACCTGGAGTCCTTTTTTTCTATTGGGATCATCTCTCTATTGGGCTCATAGTCTTGGTTTCACCTTTGTTCATGCCGATTTAATGGCACTATGTAGCCATTAAAAATGCTCTTTGAGGAAAGGAATTGTTTTGGAGTCCTTTTTTCTATTGGGCTCATCTATAGGAACCATGATATTGACAGTGAGTGGGAGGCCATAAAATTCTGTGAAATGAATAAATTTTATTTCACTACATTTTCCATATTATTAATATATGTGTTTTTATTGTTTATATATTGGGTTTTAATTTTTTTAAAGTATCTCAGAGACACTGACTGTCAACACTACAAAGGAATTTGGCTGCAGCCATTTTCATCTCATTTTTGGGTTGCAACAGAAATGGGAAGAGGTGTATGTATTCTTTTTGTCTAGCTAATCCTAAAATTGTTCTGTGGGAACCAAGGTCATTGCTACTAGAGTTTTGGCAGGTAGAAGTGTCTGCTAGAAAGCCCGCTAAACTAGTGCATTGGGGAATGTGATTTATGACATAGAAATGGTGTGGGAAGTTCATCTTTGTAACTTTGGAGGAAGGGAACTTTAGTCTTGGTTTCACCTTTGTTCATGCTGATACAGGCCAGACAAAGAGAGGATAGGTTGGGGAGTTTTATTTCTTTTCCCTTATTGGAGCCAGCTGGTTGGAGAGAGAGTCAGGAAAGAGTTTGACAGGTTGAGGGTATGCCTTTTAGTGGGAAGTAGAGGAGTTTTTATAGGATCAGCTTGTGGAAACAAAAAGGGGATAAGGAAGGGATGGGGGATTACATATAGTGAGGGTAGAGAGAGACAAGGAGAGTGGATAAAGGAGGTCCCCTGTGAGCTCCAGAGAGGGACTGATTACCATCATCTTAGGTAAGTTGCTGTCACCAGATACTGACGACCATTGTTCTAGGCAAGTTGCTGTTACCAGAGACTGACTAACATTGTCTTAGGAAAGCTTCTGTCGCAGAGACTGACAACCATTAGCTTAGGCAAGTTGCCATCACAAGAGACTGACTAACATCATCCTAAGCAGGTTGCTGTTACTAGGGACTGACTACTACTGTTGTAGTGCCCCCCCCCAGAGGAAACCTTTCAAATTTAAGCACACAGAGAGAATTCTCTCCCTCTGCATTTCTCTTATAGTAAAACAAAGCTCTGCCTTCTGTCATTAAGCTGATGATCTGAAGAGAGAAGTTTGAAATAAATGTTGGGCTCCATTGCTTTTTTCTCTTTATCCATTCCATCAGCTAGATATCTACAACAAATTCACACTGGCTGCATCTTCGTTTGTGAGTTTTTCAATATTTGCCAGCTGCCACCTTATGCTTGCTTGTGCTTTGCTGTTATGTGGTGACAGACTGCCATGAACTGTGGGGAAGGAGAATGAAGGTGGGAATGATTGGGGAAATGAAAGTAAGTGCTTTATCTCCTTGAGACATTGCCTCAAGTTCACCCAGCTGGAAGAAGGAGAGGACTGCATTCCAAACTGTGCTTAGACTGACCATTATGAAAACTTCTTGCATGGACCTGATTGGTTACATTGGGGTGGACAATGATAGATAGTTAAGGGAGGAAAAGTAGAACCTATGGATTTGGGCATGTGATTCTCAAGTCTGGCTTTGCAATAATGCAATTCATTTGACCTCTAATAAACTATACCTTTTTCAACAAATTTCTGTTTAGAGGTTTAAGTTGTGGCATTGCCTCTTTTCTCCTTTACCCACTCCATCAAATAGATCCTTATAGTGAATTCATGCTTGACGAATTTTAATCTGTGAGTTTTCCAACACTGCTGTGTAAAATGAAATCTGATATTGTGAGTTAGGGAGCAGTGGGGGAGAGAAAGGAAAAAAAAGAAAAAAAATGAGAACAACTTTCATCTCTTTGGAAATTGTGAGGTGTAGATGATCACAAATTTTACTATGGAGTTAAACCCTCTGCTGGAATTAGTCTCCAAAATGTTAGAAGCCCACAGTAAGATCTAAGGCTACAGATACCTGTCCCTTTCCAAATAGAATAAAAAAAATCTACTCACTGTCATGGCTAATGTTAGTAAAAATGTCACCCAACCTATACATTGTGGAAACAATAGAGGTATCCCCTTCCCTTCTATAAAGAACATATAAAGAACAGTTGCTGGAATAGCAGGGGTTGCCACAAAGAAAAGGGAGTAAAGCTATTCAAGGAGAGAAGCAACCTAGAACCAAGAAAACATTTCCTGACAGAATAATTAACCAGTGGAACAACTTGCCTCTAGAAGTTATGAATGTTCCAACATTGGAAGTTTTTAAAAGAGATTGGACAACCATTTGTCTGAAATGGTATAAGGCTTCCTGCTTGAGCAGGGGATTGGACTAGAAGATCTCCAAGTTCCCATTCTTCCCTTCCCTTCCCTTCTCTTCTCTTCTCTTCTCTTCTTTTCGATTCTATTCTATGGGGGATGGGGAAAGAAATAATGGAAAACCTCTTAAAATGAGGGAATGACATAACAAACCTGGAATTAAAGAGAAACTTCCTGACTGTGAGGACAATTAACCAGAGGAAGAGCTTGCCTTCAGAAATCATGGGTGCTCCATCACTTGAGAATTTTAAGAAGAGGCTAGATAGTCACTTGTCTGAGATGGTATAGATTCCGTGCTTGAGCAGGGGGCTGAACTAGAAGACCTCCAAGGTCCCTTCCAGCTTCTATTCTATTCTATTCTATTCTATTCTATTCTATTCTATTCTATTCTATTCTATCCTATCCTATCCTATCCTATCCTATCCTATCCTATCCTATCCTATCCTATCCTATCCTATCCTATTCTATTCTATTCTATTCTTGTTAACACTATGCAAAGGAAGATGGACTGCATTTATCATTTGTTGTGAGAAATAATATGAATTTAAAAAATAATGTCTATTTTGTATTGTCAACCCTCTCTATAAATTGTATAGAGGTGGAGAAGTTAGCAACTAAAAAAAACATATTTTTCAGCTGTGTCTTCTCTCACAAAAAACAAAATAATTATCTCCTACAGGAATCACCACATTGTCTTAATTAGACAAAAACATCAAATACTGCACAGAAGGCTATTTAAATTCAACAACAATCATTGTATCTGTGTGAGTATAAAGTAACACTTGAACCACAGCAATATTGGCTCATGGGTGATAAAGGCTGTGTGTCAGACTCATTGCTACAAATTGCCTCTCTCTCTTCTCCTCTGCCAGAATATCAGAATACCTGATGATAGTAATAGCTCTGAGATTTATATACCTCTTAGCACTCTCTAAGCAGTTTTCAGAGTCAGCATATTGTCTCCAATAATTTGGGTCCTCATTTTACCAACCTCAGAAGAATGGAAGGCTGAGTCAACCTTGAGCCGGTCAGGATTGAACTGTGAAACTGCAGGCAGCCGGCAGGCAGCAGAAGTAGCCTGCAGTACTGCATTCTAAGCACTGTGCCATCACGGCTTTTATTGATATTAAGACATAAATTTGCATTCTCTTGGATCTTCAAATAGACAATGGTAAATTTTCTGATTAGGTGCACTCTCAGATGCACATCTTGAATTAATTACTGAATTAACTGTTGGAATAATACAAAATTCCCTATGATAGGATAGGATAGGATAGGATAGGATAGGATAAGATAGGAGTAAGAGACATTTTGCCTATAACAATGAAGTTAAGATGCTTCTCCTTCTAATATTCTTGGTGAAAAAAATAGTCTGAGCTGCCCTAGAAGTGATGCTTTCCCTGTTCCAACACAAGTGGTACCAGCCTGGTGACCTCATCATTGCTGGAATGATGTCCCACATCTTTTACCAATTTTATGAAATTCAATTTAAGGAACATCCTTGTATAAATCCTTATGACTTACCACTGTAAGGATTTTTATTTCTTTTTTTAATTTTACTCAATTTCCCCAAAATTGCTTGTACAATATAAGTAAAAGGTATTTCAGCATAAATGTAGGCTTTATCTAAGCCTTCTCTGCCTTTCAAATGTTTATAGTACTGGGAGAAGATATAAAGTAAATAAAGTAAAATTCTTTAAGTGTTTGTCATCAAATGTATGAAACTTCTGTGCAAGAAATCATTTGAAGAACCCTTAGTGAGTGTAAGATTTTTTTAAAAAAAACATTCTGCATTGTCACTTTTCACAAAACATACAATAAACGACTCATACCTGCAGGGTTTGTTCATATTCTTTTTTGGGAAAAAAAAATTTAGAAAATAAATGTGATAACTTGAATAAAAGCACCACTTTTATTCCTAGTAGTATATCCTTGTTGCAAAAAAGGAAATACTATGGAAAAAATAAATTTGAACTTTGTACAAATTATTGGCCATTTTGGACAGCCTATTATTTCCCTACTTCCACTAGATACCGAAATCTTTGTTATTCACATAGAAAGCATGTCACAAACTGTCAACTTCCTTTCTGAATAATTTAAATTATTTGCAGTATAATAACCAAATTCTATCAACATGTCCTGGCCCTGGCCTTTGCTGTGAAGGAGATCAGTGAGAACTCCCAGATCTTACCAAACATCACTCTTGGGTTCCACATCTGTGACAGTTACCACAGCTCAAGGATGACCTATCACACCACTCTAGATCTGCTTTTCAAATCCCAGGAATTTGTCACTAACTATAAATGTGATAGCCGGAAGAATCTCATGGCCATCATCGGAGGATTAGGTTTTGATACATCATCTTATATTGATGAAATTGTAGTTTTCTTCAAAATTTCACAAGTAAGTTCTGAAGGGGTTGAGAAGAAAATTCTTAATCTGATTGTTGCTATGGAATAATTCATGAGAATCAAAGATTAGACTTAGGTTCTACATGGCTTAAAATCTACTTAATCTTGGCAATCTTTTCTGAAACTACATTGCCAATTTTATGAAGTGTGTATCCAGGGACATTCAATAACTGAGGGAAGTTCTGAATATAGTAGGCCTTGCTCCCATTAAAACAATTGATCTCTTATATGTGTTTGAAATAATTCCAAGAAATTTCTTTTTATATTAACATTTAGAAGAATTTCAAGAAAATAATTTCTTCCTTGGATATATTTTGTATGAAAACCTAGATCAGGACAATTAGATTTGATCTAACAACTCAACAGAATACTACTCTACTTTCTTGCAGTTGACATACGGTTCATTAGCCCAAGATGCATTTGAGAACAGTAAGCTCTCTTCACTTTATTTCATGGTCCCAAAAGAGGACCATCAATACATTGGGATTATCCAACTGTTTCACCACTTCAACTGGACTTGGATTGGTATTTTTGCAGTTGACAACAATGATGGAGAACACTTTTTATGGAAAATGGAGCCCTTACTTTTACAAAATGGAAACTCTTCATTGTTCATACAAAGGCGTTCACAACTGGTCCACTTGGAAGACTACACAGAATTTTACTACACAATTTCAAGTATTTCTATCAATCTGATGAATAACAAAGCCAATGCATTTCTTGTCTATGGAGAATCATTGGTAATAAAATGGCTAAGAGTTGTTACATTTCTGGCAGATCCTGAAAATAAGGAAATTGCATTATTTAGAAAGGTGTGGATCACAGCTGCACAGATTGATTTCGTACTATCAGGCATTCAAATCAATAGGGATCTCCAGATCTTCCATGGGGCTACAGTATTTCCTTCACTGTTCATTCAAGAGCAGTTGCAGGTTTCAAAGAATTCCTTCAGACCATAAAACCTCTTTCAGTCTGCAGAGATGGGTTTCTGCAGGATGTTTGGGAACAATTATTTGACTGTTCATTTCCAAAACCAGAGTTAAAAGAAATGCAGAGCAAGCAATGTAATAGGGAGATGAAGCTAGAGGATCTTCCTGGACCTGTGTTTGAAATAGATATGACTGGCCAAAGCTACAGCATCTACAATGCTCTTTATGCTTTGGCTCATGCTTTGCAGACTCTGTACATCTTAGGTTTCAATAGCAAAAAAAGTATGATGGGTAAAATCTTGACTTTCCAGATCTTCAGCCTTGGAAGATATTCTCCCTGCTTTAGACAGTTCTTTTATTTCAGTGTGCAGTTTGATGTAGGATAACATTTTGAACCCAGTGTAGAAAGTCTTAATATTTTCTGCACATGGAATCAAGTTCAATGTGATCTTTGAGAAACGACTATATAAAATATAGTTTAGGAGTCAGTAGGAGTTGTTTAGAAAATTATCATCGCTTGCACCCTAAGAGATAGTTAATTTAGATTACTTTTCATTGTCTCCTTCAATAATAATAAATACTGCCAACATACTTCTGCTTGGCTCATGAATTTTTCAGGATTGGGAAGTTGAGTGTTCTGTCCCTATCAAATGAAAAAATAGGTGACCCTTTTTCAGATGTGGCATCCATAATATGAAACAACCTTATGTTTGTAATCATCCCCTCTCTCATCTAACTATCAAAGTATGCTTGAGTATCAAATACTAAAATCTGGCTAAAGGAGATTAGTCAGACCTCAGACTGTCAAATAACTTCATACCAATGAGGAAAGATTTGATATGGTCTAGGTTAAATTAGTTGTTTAAATCGTGAAGTTAAATAATAATTGGAGGAAGTTACATAATTCCAATGGCCTATCTTCATTCTGCTTTGGGTGATTGTTCTTTTTTATCTGTTCTTAAAATAAGATTAAATTAATAATAAAGTAGATATGTACATTTCCATGCACTATTGATTACCAAATTTAATAATTATTGTAGGAATGAGAAAAATAAGTGAATGAACTTGAATATGATGTTCCATTCCTCTATTATGTAGGAATGAGAAAAATAAGTGAATGAAACTTGAATATGATGTTCCATTCCTCTATTATGTAGGAATGAGAAAAATAAGTGAATGAAACTTGAATATGATGTTCCAGTCTCTCATTCTTTTTCAAGCAGCTTCATTCATTTCTTTTAACAATTCAGCTGGGGAGACAGTCTTCCTGAATGAGAGAGGGAAAGAAACAGGTGGATTTGACATCACCAACTTGATCACATTTCCAAACAGATCCTTTCAAACAGTAAAAATTACGAAGATGGATCCCATGGCTCCAAAAGGGAAGAAATTATTCATTGATGAAGAGAGGATTGTCTGGCACCCAGTTTTTAACCAGGAATCGAGGCATTTAATCAACCCTGCTTTAATCCATTAGTGAACATCAGAAATACAATTTCTATTTTTAAAATAAAAAAAACTGGCATATTCTTTGCAAATATTGTTAATGGTCAAGCATTCATCAAACTGACAAAATAACATTACAATGTAAAAGTCACATTTGTATATTTGGTTTGCATTTCCATTTGCATACAGAACATTTTTCACAGCATTGTAACATACAGGACTTTTTGCACAACATTGTAATTTCTATATCTTTTTAATGTCCACTATAAAATCTAGTTGATTCAATGCTCATTTGGGAAGTAAAAAATAATTTCAGTGCATTAAGAAGAAATATCAGAAACTGTTTTACAAAACCCTCCTTTTCAAAACATTTTCATGTTTGTCACCAGATTCTTCTACTTTCTAGATGCAATGATGTTGTTTCCCTGGAATTTGGAAGAAAGGGATTGAGAGGATCAGTTCTGCTGCTATGACTGTATTCCATGCCCTGAAGGGAAGATTTCAAATCAAAATGGTAGGGTAGGAATTCTACCAATTTTCATTAGACTTAAGCAAACTTGAATATATAAGTTTAGGATGCATAAAATTAGTAAAGTGATTTTTCAATAATTTAGAAGGTATGGAGGACAAATTCTTGATTTTTCTTCCAGATATGTATGACTGTTTTGAATGTTCAGAAGATCATTATCCAAATAAAGAAAATAAAGAATGTATCCTGAAACGGGTGGTGTTTCTAATCTTTGAAGAAACCTTAGGAAATGGTTTTGTTTCTTCTTCTTCACATCTTGGGTACTTGGAACTTTTATTAAGCACAGGGATACTCCCATTGTCAAAGCCAACAACCGGTCTCTCACCTACATCTTACTTGTTTCTCTTCTGCTCTGTTTCCTCTCATCCTTGTTGTTCCTTGTCCAACCTGGCAAAGTGACCTGCCTTCTCCGACCATCAATGTTTGGCATCAGTTTCTCAGTGGCAATTTCTATTGTATTGGCCAAAACCATAACTGTAATTGGTACTTTCATGGCCACTAAACCAGGATCTCAAATGAGGGAATGGGTAGGAAAAGATTGGCTTTTTGTACTGTCCTTTCCTGTTCTCTCTTACAAGTGTGTATTTGTATTCTTTGGCTGTCAACATCTCCACCATTCTCTGAGATGGACATGCATTCAGAGCTCCAAGAAATTATTTTACAGTGCAATGAGGGGTCAGCTTTCTTTTTCTATTGTGTCTTGGGCTGCATGGGTGTCTTGGGCATCGCCAGCTTTGTTGTTCCTTTTCTTGTCCATAAATTACCTGACAGCTTCAATGAAGCCAAATTCATCACCTTAAGCATGTTGATATTTTTCAGAGTATGGATCTCCTTCTTTCCAGCCTCTCTGAGCACAAAGAGAAAAGCCATGGTAGCTGTGGAAATCTTCTCCATCATGTATTCCAGTGCTGCATTACTGAATACATATTCTTGCCAAAATGCTACATCATAGTTTAACAACCGGAGCTAAACCATAGGGAGAAATTCATAAAGAGGAATTAGTACATCATGTGATATTTCTGGTTCAGAAAAATTCCTGAAAAAAGAAATAGAAAGATAGTTTGCACTTTACAGGAAATATATACAGTATAAAACTTATAGAATCATAGAAGTTTTTATTCCTAGGAAAGAATGATTAATATAGAATATTTTTGATTATTAAGACTTACTGTTCATTCCAGAATAAGTTTTTATTTTGCTGCAATTTCACTAGTTTGCAAGATTTTTCAACACAGCTGTTGAACTAGACTTTCATAATGTAGCTTTCCTGGTTGCTATTAGGGTATTTCAGATATTGTCTTAAACTATATCCAATGTTTGCAGAGACATTTTCATGGATTTTATACTTTTGATTCATAAAGCATTACATAAATATAGTAAAATGCTAATTAACATTTGATGGGTATATATTTAATATAGTATATCAGTTTAGGATTTGTTAGAGTTCTTTGAAATGTACTTGTACTATACATTTAAAAGCATTTTTTAAAACTCCTTCATACTGGGTAATAACCTTACACTCTCTTTCCGTTAATTTATATTTCCACTGTAATCTGTTATCAGGTGTTAATGACATGGGACATTTATTGAAATGATATGAAATGTATTCTTCCTTCTGTCCCATCCTTTTTTCAAAGTGTATGCGTACCAATAAACATAATAAAGAATGATTTGGTTTGGTTTAAAATAAGAAGTCTGACATTTTTCAAGAAAATTAAATATGAAATTCAGCCTAAATCCTAGAAAAAATATACAAACGTCTCTGACAGAGGAAGAGACTACAAAGATGAAAATACCTGGAGGAAAAGTTAGAGTGTTCCACTAGATGGAGATTCAGAATAAGAGAGTTGGAAGGGACCTTGTAGGTCATTTAGTCCAACCCTCTGCTCAAGCAGGAGATCCTATACCATTTCTGGCAAATGGCTGTCCAATCTCTTCTTGAAAGCTTCCAGTGATGAAGCATCTACAACTTCTGAAGGCAAACTGTTCCATTGGTTGATTGTTCTCACTGTCAGAAAATTTCTCCTTATTTCTACTTGAATCTCTTTTGATCAGTTTCCATCCATTGTTCCTTGTCTGGCTTTTCGGTGGTTTGGAAAATAGGTTGACCCCCCTCCTCTCTTGGACAGCCCTTCAAATATTAGAACACTGTTATCATCTCATCCATGGCCCTTCTCTTCACTAGACTAGCCATGCCCAATTCTTGCAACTGTTCTTCATATGTTTTAGCCTCTAGGCCACTAATCATCTTAGTTGCTCTCCTCTGCACTCTTTCTAGAGTCTCAACATCTTTTTTATAGTGTGGTGACCAAAACTGGATGCAGTATTCTAGGTGTCACTACTAAGGCTTTATAGAATGGTATTAATACCTCACATGATGATAGATAGGTAGATATGTAGGTAAGCATGTAGGTAGATATATAGATAGATTAGATATAGTAAGATAGATGCTATCTATCTATCTATCTATCTATCTATTTATCTATCTATATGATAGATAGATAGATAAGTAGGTAGGTATGTAGGTAGGTAGGTAGGTAGGTAGGTAGGTAGATAGATAAATAGATAGATAGATAGATAGATAGATAGATAGATAGATAGATAGATAGATAGATAGATAAAGATCCAACATGAGGACTCTGCTTCTGGTTATAGATACCATGCTGGTGGTTTCCATTGCTCCTCAGTAAAAATGTTTGGGAGTGGAGATTAATGTCAGACACAAAAAAAAAACCAGGTCCACACATGAAGGTTCAAGTAAACTGATTTATTGCTTAAAATCTATGCAGAGAAATCTACTTCATGAATGGTCAGTGTATGGTTAGAACGAAATAAGGATCAATGGCATTCAAGGGATGGTTGCACTTGTGGCAATGTAACTGTTTCCTCTTTTCATTCATCCCTCTGATTCTACCACTCTTCTCCTACATAAATAAAATCACTCTTCATTATAGATATTGGGCAGCATACACTTTGAATAAAGGTTGACAAAGAAGCAAGAATACATTTCATTTCTTTTCAATAGATTTCCATATTACCACAAACTGATAATCAATTACCTATGTTTATATATAAAGAGTGAATAGTAATAATTCAACATGACATTTTAAAAACAAGGTGAAATGTACAGCATTCAGAAACTTAGTAAATTTATGCAGTGGTTTATAAATAGAAAGTATAAACATCATGAAAGTAGCATGTCAAACATTGGACAAGCTTTGAGTCAACATCTGAAAAGTAACAATTCATGAGAAATCAATTTTTTTCAAAGTCTCTTGAAGTAGAGTGTTGAAAGAGACAAAGCATTATATTCTACCATCTTGGAAAATAGTTGGAAATGAGAAACATTTCTTTGGGGCAATTAAAATAAATCTTGCTACAAAGACTAATCCTTCACAAATCCTCCTTTGATAGAAATAAAACTTCTATATATTTCCTCAAGACAGGAAACAGTCTTTCTATTCTTTCTTGTCACTAACTTCTTTGGGCCAGAAAGATCACATCACTAATTTCTCTTTGTGAGATGCTCCCTTTGGTTTAGTTCAGGCCGGAAAACAATGATGTAGCATTTTGGCAAGAATATGCATCCCAGTAATGCAGCACTGGAGGACAAAATGGAGAAGACCTCCACAGCTACCATGGCTTTTCCTTTTGTGCTCAGGTAGGCTGGAAAGAAGGAGATCCACACACTGCAAAAGGCCAACATGCTGAAGGTGATGAACTTGGCTTCATTAAAACTGTCAGGTAATTTACGGGCAAGAAAAGCCATAATAAAGCTGACAATAGTCAAGACACCCATATAACCCAATACACAATAAAAGAAGAAAGCTGACCCCTCATTGCATTGTAAAATAATTTCTTGGAGCTGTGAGTGCATGTCCAACTCAGGGAATGGTGGAAATGTTGACAACCAAAGAATACAAATACACACTTGTAAGAGAGAGCAGGAAAGGACAGTAGAAAAAGCCAATCTTTTCCCTACCCATCTCCTCATCTGAGATCCCGGTTTAGTGGCCATGAAAGCAACAACCACAATGATGGTCTTGGCCAGCACACTAGAAATAGCCACTGAAAATGTGATTCCAAAAGTTGATTGCCGGAGAAGGCAGGTCACTTTACCAGGTTGGCTGAGGAAGAACAAAGAGGAGAGAAAACAGAGCAGAAGAGAGACAAGCAGGATGTAGGTGAGGGACCGATTGTTGGCTTTAACAATGGGAGTGTCCCTGTACTTAATAAAAGTTCCAAGTACCCAAGATGTCAAGAAAAAGAAACCAAGAGCTGATGAGGCTAAACCAATTCCTAAGGTTTCTTCAATAGATAGAAACACCACTGGTTTCAGGATACATCCTTTCTTTTCTTCATTTGGATAATGATCTTCTGGACATTTAAAACAATCATCCATATCTGGGAGGAAAGTCAAGAAATTTGTCATTTAGGCATTCCAAATCAGTGACACCCATTTTATTAATTTTATACATTTTAAACATGTATATTAAGGTTTCCCCCTTATGAATTACTGCCTTGTGGTGGCAAAGGGGCTTGTGTAACTCAATGAAGCTATAAGCTATGCCGTGCAGGGCCACCCAAGATGGACAGTTTATAGCAGAGAGTTCTGACAAAATGTGATCCACTGGAGAAGGAAATGGCAAACCACTCCAGTATCTTTGCCATGAAAACCCCATGGACAGTACTAAAAGGCAAAAAGATATGACGCTGGAAGATGAGCCCCTCAGGTTGGAAGGTGTCCAATATGCTACTGGGGAAGAGCAGAGGGCTAGTACTAGTAGCGCCAGAAAGAATGAAGCGACTGGGCCAAAGCCGAAAGGACACTCAGCTGTGGATATATCTGGTGGTGAAAGGAAAGTCCGATGCTGTAAAGATTTTTTCTCCATAGGAACCTGGAATGTAAGATCCATGAATCAAGGCAAGCTAGACGTAGTCAAAAAAGAGATGAAAAGACTGAACATCGACATCTTAGGAATCAGCGAACTAAAATGGACAGGAATGGGTGAATTTAACTCAGAGGACCATCAGGTATACTACTGTGGGCAAGAATCCTCAGAAGAAATGGAGTAGCCTTCATAGTCAATAAAAGAATAGGAAAAGCAATACTGGGATACAATCCCCAAAATGACAGAATGATCTCAATTCGAATCCAAGGCAAAACATTCAATATCACAGTAGTCCAAATCTAGGCCCCAACCACTGGTGCTGAAGAGGATGAAATTGACCGGTTCTATGAAGCCCTACAGCACCTTATAGAATTAACACCAAAAAATGATGTCCTTATCATCATGGGGGATTGGACTGCTAAGGTAGGAAGCCAAAAGATAACCGGAATAACAGGCAAGTTTGGCCTTGGAGAACAAAATGAATCAGGGCACAGGCTAATAGAATTTTGTCAAGAGAATACGATGGTCCTAACAAACACTCTTTTCCAACAACCCAAGAGACGGCTCTACACATGGACATCACCAGACGGTCAACATAGAAATCAAATTGACTATGTGCTCTGCAGCCAAAGATGGAGAAGCTGTATACAGTCAGTAAAAACAAGACCAGGAGCTGACTGTGGCTCAGATCATGAGCTTCTCGTTGCAAAATTTAGGCTTAAATTGAAAAAAGTAGGGAAAAGCACTAGGCCACTCAGGTATGAACAAAATCATATTCCTGATGAATATACAGTAGAGGTGACAAATAGATTTAAGGAACTGGATCTGATAGACAGAGTGCCTGAAGAACTCTGGATGGACGTTCGCAACATTGTATAAGAGGTAGCAACTAAAACCATCCCAAAGAAAAAGAATTGCAAGAAAGCAAAATGGCTGTCTGAGGAAGCCTTGCAAATAGCTGAGGAAAGAAGGGAAGCAAAAGGCAAAGGAGAAAGAGAAAGATACACCCAATTGAATGCAGAATTCCAGAGAGTAGCTAGAAGAGATAAGAATGCCTTCTTAAATGAACAGTGCAAAGAAATAAAAGAAAACAACAGAATAGGGAGGACCAGAGATATCTTCAAGAAAATTGGAGATATGAAGGGAACGTTTCATGCAAAGATGGGCATGATAAAGGACCAAAATGGCAGAGACCTAACAGAGGCAGAAGAGATTAAGAAGAGATGGCAAAACTACACAGAAGAACTATACAAGAATGAGCTTAACATCCCAGATAACCACAATGAGATGGTCATTGACCTTGAACCAGACATCCTAGAATGTGAAGTGAAATGGGCCTTAGAAAATCTGAGCAACAACAAAGCTAGTGGAGGTGACAGTATTCCAGCTGAGCTATTCAAAATCTTAAAAGACGATGCAGTAAAAGTGCTACACTCAATTTGCCAGCAAATTTGGAAAACTCAGCAGTGGCCACAGGATTGGAAAAGGTCAGTTTACATTCCAATTCCAAAGAAAGGCAATGCCAAAGAATGTTCAAACTATCGCACCATTGCACTCATTTCACATGCTAGTAAAGTTATGCTTAAAATCCTACAAGCTAGACTCCAGCAGTATGTGGATCGAGAACTACCAGAAGTACAGGCAGGATTTCGAAGAGGCAGAGGAACTAGAGATCAAATTGCCAACATACGCTGGATCATGGAGAAAGCTAGGGAGTTCCAGAAAAACATCTACTTCTGCTTCATTGACTATGCAAAAGCCTTTGATTGTGTGGATCACAACAAATTGTGGCAAGTTCTTAAAGAGATGGGAGTACCAGACCATCTCATTTGTCTCTTGAGAAACCTATATGCGGGTCAAGAAGCAACAGTGAGAACGAACACGGAACCACTGATTGGTTCAAAATTGGAAAAGGAGTCCGGCAAGGCTGTATACTGTCGCCCTGCCTATTTAACTTATATGCAGAGCACATCATGAGAAAGGCAGGGCTAGATGAATCAAAAGTTGGAATTAAGATTGCCGGGAGAAATATCAACAACCTAAGATATGCAGATGATACCACTCTAATGGCAGAAAGTGAAGAGGAACTAAAGAGCCTCTTGATGCGGGTGAAGAAGGAGAGTGCAAAAGTTGGCTTGAAACTCAACATTAAGAAAACCAAAATCATGGCATCCGGCCCTCTCAATTCCTGGCAAATAGATGGGGAAGAAATGGAGGTAGTGACAGATTTTATTTTTCTGGGCTCAAAGATCACCTCAGATGGGGACTGCAGCCAAGAAATTAAAAGACGCTTGCTCCTGGGGGAGGAAAGCTATGGCAAATCTAGACAGCATTCTAAAAAGCAGAGACATCACTCTGCAAACAAAAGTGCGTATAGTCCAGGCCATGGTTTTCCCAGTTGCAATGTATATGCCTGTGAAAGTTGGACCATAAGAAAGGCTGAGCGCAAAAGAATTGAGGCCTTTGAATTATGGTGCTGGAGAAGACTCCTGCGAGTCCCTTGGACTGCAAGGCGTTCAAACCGGTCAGTCCTAGAAGAGATCAACCCCGACTGCTCTTTAGAAGGCCAGATCCTGAAGTTGAAACTCAAGTACTTTGGCCACCTAATGAGAAGGAAGGATTCACTGGAGAAGAGCCTAATGCTGGGAAAGATTGAGGGCAATAGAAGAAGGGGATGACAGAGAATGAGATGGCTGGATGGAGTCACTGAAGCAGTAGGTGTGAATGTAAATGGACTCCAGAAGATGGTGGAGGACAGGAGGACCTGGAGGAGCGTTGTCCATGGGATCGTGATGGGTCGGACGCGACTTCGCAATTAACAACAACAACATATTAAGGTTTGTTTAAGTCTGATGAAAAGTGGTAGAATTCCTACCATACCATTTTGATTTGAAATCTTCCCTTCTGGGCATGGCACACAGTCATAGCAGCAGAACTGATCCCCTTCAATCCCTTTCTTCCAGTTGCCAGGAAAACAAGGGTCATTGCATCGAGAAAATGGAAGAACCTTATGATAAACAAAAAAAAAATGTTTTGAAAAGGAGGGTTTTTAAAACAGATTCTGAATATTCTCCTTAATAGAGTGACATGATTATTGACTTCCCAAAAGGATGGTGAATTTAACAACTTGTTCAACAACTTAAAAACATGTAGATATTACAATGATGTACAAATGTTTCTATTGAAGGGCCGGATGAGTAAATAATTGCACATGGTGACAATCCCATAGAAACATGGTCACTCTTGTGATTTCAGATGGAAATGCACACCAAATATGCAACCATGGCTTTTACATTGTAATATCACCTTTGTCAATCTGACGAATCATTGATCATCAACAACATTTGAAGGAATATGCCATTGTTTATTTTAAAAATTCCCAGAAGTTAGATTTTTAAAAAGATGTGTTCAGTATGGGATCCTAATCGACTAAGGCATGGTGGATTCATTAATTCGATACCTGGTTAAAAGCTGGACTCCAGACAATCAAATCTTTATCCATGGATAATTCTTTCCCTTTTGGAGCTTGTGGATCCATCTTTCCAACTCTAACTCTCTGAAAGGATCTGTTTGGAAAAGTGATCAAATTGGTGATGTCGAATCCACCTATTGCTTCCCCTTTCTCATTCAGAAACACTTTCTCCCCAGCTGAATTGTTAAAAGAAATGCCTTGAAGAAATAGATGGAGCTAGTTGAAAGAGAATGAAAGAGAGAGGATGTTGAGAGCTATATAATAGAGAGGGGAAAATCATATTCAAGTTTCATTGTCATTCTTCCAATTGCTAAAACTATTATTAAATATTTGTGCTTAGAATTTGGATAATCGATATTGGAAAACTGACCAAAGAGGGAAGCAACCTGGAATTAAGGAGAAACTTCCCAACAGTGAGGACAATTCACCAGTGGAATAGCTTGCCTTTGGAAATCGTGGGCGCTCCATCACTGGAGGTTTTTAAGAAGAGATTGGACAGTTACCTTTCTGAAATTGCATAGGTTCTTCCGCTCGAGCAGGGGGCTGGACTAGAAGACTTCCAAGGTGCCTTCCAGCTCTATTCTATTCTATCTAAGTGCATGATAATGTATATGTCCATACTATATATCTAGTTTGATATTAATATAAGTAAAGAAAGAATGAAAGAGTGCAGCAGAATTTAAAAATGATTCTGGAATTTTGTGATTTCTTCCAATTATGTGTTAGGTCCACTATTTAAACAATTAATTCAAGATAAGTCATATCTAATCTTTCCTCTTTGATAGAAAGTAATTTGACAGTCTGAGGTGCAACTAATGTTCTTTAGCCAGTTTTTAGAATGAGAGACTCCATAGAGAATGCAAGATAGAGATTATTGTAAACATGTTTCATATTTATACAGTACATCTTGATGATCAGAATAACAACAGAAACTACCTTTTCTGTGTCTATTTTAAACAGAACAGTGTTTCATAGTCAGAAGGGACCTGAAGGTCTTCTAATACACCACCTTGCTCAAGGAAGAGATCCTATAATATTTCATATAAGTAGTCCTTCTCTTCTTAAAAATCTCCAGTGTCGTAGCATCCAAAACTTCTGAAGGCAAGCTGTTCCACTAATTCATTGTTAATTGTTCTCACCATCAGGAAATTTCTCCTTATTTCTAAGTTGTTTTCTCATGCTTGATTTCATATGGAGAAAATATTAAGACTTTACACAATGGGTTCAAATATAATTCTACCTCAAATTGCTTATTGAAATAAAATTAGTGTCCAATGCAAAGGGAATACCTGCCAAGACTGGAGATGTGGAAGATCAGGATTTTTACACATCATAGTTTTTTTTCTATTGAAATGTAATGTGTATAGAATTTGCAAAGCATGAGCCACAGCATGAACAGCATTGTAGATACTGTAGCTTTGTCCAGTCATTTCCATTTCAAAGGCAGGTCCAGGAAGATCCTCTAGCTTCATCTCCCCAGTGCATTTCCTACTCTGCATTTCTTGTAATTCTGTTTTTGAAAATGAACAATCAAATAACTGTTCCCAAATTTCCTGCAAAAACTCATCTCTGCAGACTGAAAGAGGATTGATGGTCTGAAGGAATTCCTTGAAACCTGCAACTGCTGTTGAATGAGCAGTGAAGGAAATAGCCCCATGGAACATCTGGAGATCCCAACTGATTTGAAATCCTGATAATACAAAATCAATTTGTGCAGTCATGATCCACACCTTTCTAAATAATGCAATTTCTTTCCTTTCAGGATCTACCATAAATGTGACAAAACTTAGCCACATAATTGTCAATGCTTCTCCATAGACAAGAAATGCGTTGGCTTTGCTAGTTATCCAGTTCATGGAAATAATTGAGATTGTTTGATAAACTTCTGGGAAATCTTCTAAGTGGATGAGTTGTGCAAGCCTTTCTATGAACGATGAGCAGATTCCGTTCTCTGAAAGTAAGGGCTGCATTTTATGTAAGAATTTTTCTCCATCATTGTTATCAACAGCAAAAATCCCAATCCAGGTCCACCTGAAATGGTGAAGCAGTTGGATAATCCCAATATACTGATGGTCCTCTTTTGGGATCATGAAATAAAGTGAAGAAAGTTTACTAGTCTGAAATGCATCTTGAGCTAATGAGCCATATGTCAGCTGCAAGAAAGTGTAATGGTATTTTGTTCAGTTGGTAGATCAAATGTAATTTTCCTGATTTAGTTTTCATATAAAATATATCAAAGGAAGGAATTATTTTCCTGAAATTCTTCTAAGTATTAATATGGAAAGGAATTTCTTGGAATAACTTCAAACTCTTATAATTGATCAATTCTTTTGATAGAAGCAAAGAATACTATGTTCAACTCTTTTTCCAGATATGTAATGTCTATGGACTTCTTATATTTGCATTATAGTTTCAAATTTATGCTAATAGACCTTAAGCCAGGTAGAACATCTTAATACAAACCTAAGCGTAATCTTAACATTCCTTAATTTTTGCATAACAACATCAAGAACAGAATATAGAATTTTTCTCTTTAACCCTTTCACAACTTACTTGTGGAATCTTGAAGAATTGAACAATTTCAGCAATATGAGATGATATGACAAAATCCAATCCTCCAATAATAGCCACGAGATTCTTCTGGCTATCACACTTATAGTTAGGGACAAATTCCTGGGATTTGAAAAGCAGGTCCAGAGTGGTGCGATAGGTCATCCTTGCATTGAGGTAACTGTCATAGATGTGGAACCCAAGAGTGATGTTAGGTAACATCTGGGAGTCCTCATTGATCTCCTTCACAGCAAAGGCCAAGGCAAGGACGTGTTGATGAAATTTGGGGAATACACTGCAAAGAATTTAAATATCATAGTTGAAAATGTAAATTGACAATTCTCATAAAGTGGCAACATTTCTATACTGTATGAATAACAAATATTTCTTTCTCTGATGATAGTAGGAAGATAATAGCTTCCCTAAAATGCTTAATAATTCATACAGAGTTTACATTTATTTTACACAGCATTTCCCTGACTTTCAACAAATATGTATTACAACAAATACAAGTAGTGACTTTTTTTCAAATTAATATATTTTCTATGTGAGTTTCAAAAAATGGTATATGAATAGATTTAGGAGGTATCACTTACATACTGTATGTATGTTTTGTGAGGAGAGATATGCACAAACCTTTTTTTTAAATATAGACTTCTTGATCTTAAATTTTGTACATTTCATGTGAAAGATTTTGAAATAATCTAAAGTTTATGTCTTTTCTCACAACCAGGTACAATTCAAAAGAAGTTAAGCATAGATTACAATAAAAACACTAAATTTATGCACAAAGATATACTCATATAAAAGATTCTTGAAAATTTGGATAAGATAAGATAGAGAAAAAAATTCTTACACTGGTATTTCATAAGGTTTTGTAGAAGGAATTTCACTAAATTTAATTTCAAAAAGGTGGTAAGCAATGTGAGATGCCATCCCACCAACGATGAAGTCTGCAGGCTGGTACCACTCATGTGGAACAAGGAAAGCATCGCTTGTAGGGCATTTCAGAGAAACTACTTTGTGTACCCAAAATATCAGAAAAAACATTTTCATGCTTTTGTTATTCTGAAAATGTTTTCCCTTCCATCCTACTGATCAAGAGGTAAATATAATCCAATACTTCATCTAAAGATTGATCCAAGGCTTATCTCTGAGAATGCACCTAATGAGAAAATCTGTCAGTTTTTATTTAAAGATCCACGTGAGTGCAAAATTGCATCTTGAACACCATCAGGATTTGAACAGATACTCTGGGAGAGGAAAACGGGGGGTAGAAAGCTGAAGCAAAGTATCTCACAGAGCCATTATTACCCTTGTGCCAAACTTCCTGTGATTCAAGTGTTACTTTATATCCAAACTGATACCTTGGTCGTTGTTGAATATAATTCCCTTCTGTGCAGCCTTTGGTGTTATGGCCTAGTTAAGAAAACATGGTGATTCCTGTAGGAGATAATTGTTCTATTTTGATGAGATAATAATTGGCCAATGGTTCAACTATTTTTTTTTAAATGAGCAAATATCAATAACAGTAATTTTTTTTAAAAAAGTTTCTTATTTATAAAACAGTTAAAACAAGGATGGACATAATGTAACATTCTAGTGTATATATTCCTAACAATTTGTTCCTCATCATACATATAATTCTTAATTTCTATATATACATATTTTTCTATACAATACAGTCTCTAATTTGTTTCTCCATATACTGACATACAGTTTTATATATCTCTATCTTAACACTAACTTAAAACCCGACCAGTTCTCCTTGATTCACACCAACAATAGAATTTCTCCCAGATTTCAAAGTAATCTGATTCTGTCTTGTCCTTCATTTCCATTGTGAGCCTATCCATATCAGCACACGATAAGATTTTATATAAAATCTCTTCTTCTGTTGGAATTTCTTTATTCCTCCAGTTTTGTGCATATGCCAATCTAGCAGCTCTGAGAATATGTAGCATCAAGTACAAGAGCCCTTTGTCGTATTTCTGCGTAGTTATGCCTAGTAGAAAGAGTTCTGGTTTTAGCTCTAGCTCTATCATTAGTATTTTTTCCAGCCATTTTTTAACCTTGTTCCAAAAGTCACGGGCTTTTGAGCACTCCCACCACATGTGGTAATATGTCCCTCTTGCCAATTTACATTTCCAGCACGTGGAAGAAATATTTGGACCCATTTTAGCTACTCTTGTGGGTGGGAGATGCCTTCTGTAGAACATTTTGTAGAGGTTTTCTTTGTAGGAAGTGGCCAAAGTAAGCTTCCTATTTCGTACCCATAATTCTTGCCAGATATGCAGATTTAAGTTGAGATCAAAATCCCTGCTCCACATTAACATGGTTTCTTTTACCTGTTCTTCATACATTGCCTGATCTAACAAATAATGATATAGCTTTTTAATCATTTTATCCTCAGTACCTAGTAATATTTTATCCTGGCCTATCAGTTCTATTTTTATGCCTCACTCTTTTTTATCTTTCCAATATCTCGCCTGTAGTTGAAGGTATGCCCCCCATTCTCGTTCTATCCCTTTGATCAATGACAGTAATTTAAGGGAGATTTGTAATAAAATAAATGCTTAGTTGTAGAAAGTGTTTTTTGAAGTTACCACATTGATTTTCTACCATTTTTTCACAAAATAGAATATGAACAGATCCACCAGGTATCAGTCTTTTATTGCATGTATGTTTTTTTGAGGAATAACAATGCACAATTTAAAAAAAAATACCTTGAGTTGACTAAAAATCTTCAAAATATTTCTTGCACCAAACTTTCCTACATTCTATAGCCAACACTTAACAAAATCTAAAGAATCTTATTTCTTCAACCACAACTAGAAATATTTGAAAGACAGAGTGGCTTACATTAGAGATACAGTAAAACCTTTTGCTCATTTCAGCAATTTGGGGGGAGCTGGCTAAGATTATAAAAAGAAAAAAAAACCTCTTTATATGATATGTCATAAGGTTTTACACAAGGATGTTCCTTCAATTTCAGTTCATAAAAATGATAAACTATATTGGATGTCATGCCACCAATTAATAAATCACCACTCTGCATGGAGATCTATAAGGGGCTGCCCTTGAAAAGTATCTGGAAGCTCCAGTTGATTCAAAGTGCAGGCCCCCGTATGGTTTTATGCACACCCAGATTATACATATGCCACCTTTCTTGTGGGAGTTGCATTGGCTGACAATTTGCTTCCGGGTACAATTCAAGGTACTAGTTGTCACCTTTAAACCCTACATGGCTCGGGACCAAGTTATTTGAAGAACTGTCTCTTCCTGATCAGATCCACATGATCCACTAGAGCAAGGAGGCAGGCAATGTTTAGATTGGCCGCCACTTTGACACTCTTTTGCAAAGACATGAGCATATGGTTTTGCCAGTAGGTCTGTGGAACTCAGAGTAGGTTGGAACCTATGAAGTCACTCAACTGATTCATTGTAATCCGCGCAGGTGTGTTTTTATTGTTTATATATTGGGTTCCATTTTTTTAAAATAGCTTACAGACACTGACTGTCAACACTACAAATGAATTTGGCTGCAGCCATTTTCAGCTCATTTTTTGGTTGCAACAGAAATGGGAACAGCTGTGTGTATTCTTTTTGTCTAGATAAAACCTAAAATTGTTCTCTGGGAACCAAGGTCATTGCTATCAGAGTTTTGGCGGGTAGAAGTGTCTGCTAGAAAGCCCACCAAACTAGTGCATTGGGGAATGTGATTTATGACATAGAAATGGGGTGGGAAGTTCATCTTTGTAACTTTGTAACTTTGGGGGAAGGGAACTTCCCTATATCTTAAACGTATCTAATCAATCAATCAATCAATCAATCTCTTTAAAGTGACAAAATAAAGTCCAACCTGGAGTCCTTTTTTCTATTGGGATCATCTGTCTATTGGGCTCATAGTCTTGGTTTCACCTTTGTTCATGGCGATACTATGTAGCCATTAAAAATGCTCTTTGAGGAAAGCAATTGTCTCGGAGTCCTTTTTTCTATTAGGTTCATCTATTGGAACCATGACATTGACAATGAGTGGGAGGCCATAAAATTCTGTGAAATGAATAAATAAATAAATAAATAAAACTCCATACAATGATGTTTCATAAGGTTTTATTCAAGGATGTTCCTTAAATTTCAATTCATATATAGC
This sequence comes from Crotalus tigris, assembly GCF_016545835.1. Taxonomy (NCBI): domain Eukaryota; kingdom Metazoa; phylum Chordata; class Lepidosauria; order Squamata; family Viperidae; genus Crotalus; species Crotalus tigris. The sequence goes on along the minus strand of NW_024096513.1, from coordinate 883,641 downwards.
GGAGTTGAGGTGAGAATGGGGCCAGTTGAGAGGTTTTGCGGGAGCTCCAGCAACTGCTGTGGTTCTGGTGGCAAGTTGTTGCTCTGAGGAGGGAAGAAAAGGTAGGAGGAAGCCGATGGGAGAGGAGAAAGAAAGAGACTGGAAAGTAGCATTTGGCTGCACGTTGAGCAGAGCCAGCTGACCGAGGAGAGAGAAAGAGACTGGAAGGTGTGTTTGGCTGGACATCGACAAGAGTCAGCTGAAGAAGAGAGAGAGAGTAGCTTAATGGAGCCTGCCATCCAGAGCCAGCTGAGTGAAGAAATAGAGATAGAGTAAGAAGGGGAATATGACGCTGGAAGATGAGCCCCTCAGGTCGGAAGGTGTCCAATATGCTACTGGGGAAGAGCAGAGGGCTAGTACTAGTAGCGCCAGAAAGAATGAAGCAACTGGGCCAAAGCCGAAAGGACGCTCAGCTGTGGATATATCTGGTGGTGAAAGGAAAGTCCGATGCTGTAAAGATTTTTTCTCCATAGGAACCTGGAATGTAAGATCCATGAATCAAGGCAAGCTAGACGTAGTCAAAAAAGAGATGACAAGACTGAACATCGACATCTTAGGAATTAGCAAACTAAAATGGACAGGAATGGGTGAATTTAACTCAGATGACCATCAGGGATACTACTGTGGGCAAGAATCCCTCAGAAGGAATGGAGTAGCCTTCATAGTCAATAAAAGAATAGGAAAAGCAATACTGGGATACAATCCCCAAAATGACAGAATGATCTCAATTCGAATCCAAGGCAAACCATTCAATATCACAGTAGTCCAAATCTATGCCCCAACCACTGGTGCTGAAGAGAATGAAATTGACCGGTTCTATGAAGCCCTACAGCACCTTATAGAATTAACACCAAAAAATGATGTCCTTATCATCATGGGGGATTGGAATGCTAAGGTAGGAAGCCAAAAGATAACCGGAATAACAGGCAAGTTTGGCCTTGGAGTACAAAATGAAGCAGGGCACAGGCTGATAGAATTTTGTCAAGAGAATACGATGGTCATAACAAACACTCTTTTCCAACAACCCAAGAGACGGCTTTACACATGGACATCACCAGACGGTCAACATAGAAATCAGATTGACTATGTGCTCTGCAGCCAAAGATGGAGAAGCTGTATACAGTCAGTAAAAACAAGACCAGGAGCTGACTGTGGCTCAGATCATGAGCTTCTCGTTGCAAAATTTAGGCTTAAATTGAAAAAAGTAGGGAAAAGCACTAGGCCACTCAGGTATGAACTAAATCATATTCCTGATGAATATACAGTAGAGGTGACAAATAGATTTAAGGAATTAGATCTGATAGACAGAGTGCCTGAAGAACTATGGATGGAAGTTTGCAACATTGTACAAGAGGTAGCAACTAAAACCATCCCAAAGAAAAAGAAATGCAAGAAAGCAAAATGGCTGTCTGAGGAACCTTTACAAATAGCTGAGGAAAGAAGGGAAGAGAAAGGCAAGGGAGAAAGAGAAAGATACACCCAATTGAATGCAGAATTCCAGAGAGTAGCTAGAAGAGATAAGAATGCCTTCTTAAATGAACAGTGCAAAGAAATAGAAGAAAACAACAGAATAGGGAGGACCAGAGATCTCTTCAAGAAAATTGGAGATATGAAGGGAACGTTTCATGCAAAGATGGGCATGATAAAGGACCAAAATGGCAGAGACCTAACAGAGGCAGAAGAGATTAAGAAGAGATGGCAAAACTACACAGAAGAACTATACAAGAATGAGCTTAACATCCCAGATAACCACACTGAGATGGTCACTGACCTCGAACCAGACATCCTAGAATGTGAAGTGAAATGGGCCTTAGAAAATCTGAGCAACAACAAAGCTAGTGGAGGTGACAGTATTCCAGCTGAGCTATTCAAAATCTTAAAAGACGATGCAGTAAAAGTGCTACACTCAATTTGCCAGCAAATTTGGAAAACTCAACAGTGGCCACAGGATTGGAAAAGGTCAGTTTACATTCCAATTCCAAAGAAAGGCAATGCCAAAGAATGTTCAAACTATCGCACCATTGCACTCATTTCACACGCTAGTAAAGTTATGCTTAAAATCCTACAAGAGCTAAGATATACATGTAGCCCAAGTCACAATATCTAAGTATAATTATTGATCCATTGATTTAGTCACTTTGTTGAAGAATGAAATAAGATTTGTTTCGCATGACCTCGTTCTGATGAATCCATGTTGCAGGGGCATGAACTAGAAGACTTTCAAAATCCCTTCCAACTCTGTTATTCTGTTATTCTGCTAAAGGTTATAAACTTGTTTGTTTCAAGGTGTTGGAAGATTTGTTGCTTGATTATCTTTTTCCAAGATCTTTCCAGGTATTGATGTCAGGCTTATTGATCTATAATTTCATGGATCTATTTTTTTCTCCTTTTTTGATTAAGGACATCACAATGTCCTTAATCAAAAATTAAAATAAATGAAAAATGAGAGGAGAAAAAAAGGTAGTGATGGGGAAATAAAGATATAATAGCAATCTCAGAGGACCTAGAGAATAACCTGGCTTAGAAAGAGTGTTGAGCTTCTTTGTCTTTAAAATCACTTCCAACTCTAAAATTTAGATCAGAATTTCATGGTATGAATTTCTGTCTTTACTCTTTATCACTTCCCACAAGAGATGTCTGTACATAAACTAATATCCTGTTTTTAACTTTTGAATTATAGAAAAACCGAAATGGAAAAGGCCCAAATATCAGGCTCTTTCCCGAAAATTCTACTAAAAACAATCTTTGATTTTGTGAGGAGGTGAAAATTGCACGTAAATGTCTTCATTTCTATCATCAATAGATCAGCAACAGAAAATAGCTCTAACTACTTTAATAGGTACTTCAATTCATTTTTCCATTTCATTAAAATGTGAAATCAAGTTACCTAAATGAAATCCTTATGTAATTATGGTCACTAGGACTTCCTATTCTTGTTTGTTAGAAATTTCTCCTAGTGAGAAAAGTCACATGTTATACTAATTTTTCTTTGTGAGATACTCCCTTTGGTTCAGTTCAGGCCTGAAAACAATGATATAGAATTTTGGCAAGAATATGCATCCCAGTAATGCAGCACTGGAGGACAAGATGGAGAAGATCTCCACAGCTACCATGGCTTTTCCCTTTGTACTCAGATAGGCTGGAAAGAAGGAAATCCACACACTGCAAAAGGCCAACATGCTGAAGGTGATGAACTTGGCTTCATTAAAGCTGTCAGGTAATTTACGGGCAAGAAAAGCTACAATAAAGCTGGCAATGGCCAAGACACCCATATAGCCCAATACACAATAAAAGAAGAAAGCTGACCCCTCATTGCATTGTAAAATAATTTCTTGGAGCTGTAAATGCATGTCCAACTCAGGGAATGGTGGAGATGTTGACAACCAAAGAATACAAATACATACTTGGAAAAAGGAGCAGAAAAGGACAGTAGAAAAAGCCAATCTTTTCCCTAACCATCTTCTCATGTGAGATCCTGGTTTAGTGGCCATGAAAGCAACCAGCACAATGATGGTTTTGGACAGCACACTAGAAATAGCCACTGAGAATGTGGTTCCAAAAGTTGATTGTCGGAGAAGGCAGGTCACTTTACCAGGTTGGCTGAGGAAAAACAAAGAAGAGAGAAAACAGAGCAGAAGAGAAACAAGCAGGGTGTAGGTAAGGGACTGGTTGTTGGCTTTGACAATGGGAGTGTCGCTGTGCTTAATAAAAGTTCCAAGTACCCAAGATGTCAAGAAAAAGAAACCAAGAGCTGATGAGGCTAAACCAATTCCTAAGGGTTCTTCAATAGTTAGAAATACCACCCGTTTCAGGGTACATCCATTCTTTTCTTTATTTGGATAATGATCTTCTGGACATTCAAAACAGTCATCCATATCTGGGAGGAAAGTCAAAGAAATTTGTTATCTGGGCATTCCAAATCAATGAAACTCATTTTATCCATTGTAAGCATCGTAAACTTGTATATACAAGTTTGCTTAAGTCTAATGAAAAATGGTAGAATTCCTACCATACCATTTTGATTTGAAATCTTCCCTTCTGGGCATGGAACACAGTCATAGCAGCAGAACTGATCCCCTTCAATCCCTTTCTTCCAGTCCCCAGGAAAACAAGGGTCATTGCATCGAGAAAATGGAAGAACCTTACCATAAATAAAAAAAATGGTTTGAAAAGAAGGGTTTTTAAAACAGTTTCTGATTTTTCTGATTTCAGATGGAAATGCACACCAAATATGCAACGGCTTTTACATTGCAATATCAGTTTTGTCAATCTGATGAATCATTGATCATCAACAACATTTGAAGGAATATGCCATTGTTTAGTTAAAAAAACCCAGAAATTAGATTTCTAAAGAGACTATGTTCAATATGGGATCCTAATCGATTAAGGCATGGTGGATTCATTAATTCAATACCTGGTTAAAAGCTGGACTCCAGACAATCAAATCTTCATCCATGGATAATTCCTTCCCTTTTGGAGCTTGCAGATCCATCTTTCCAATTCTAACTCTCTGAAAGGATCTGTTTGGAAAAGTGATCAAATTGGTGATGTCAAATCCACCTGTTGCTTCCCCTTTCTCATTCAGGAACACTTCTTCCCCAGCTGAATTGTTGAAAGAAATGCCATGAAAAAATGGATGGAGCTACTTGAAAGAGAATGAAAGAGAGAGGATGTTGAGAGCTATATAATAGAGAGGAGAAAATCATATTAAAGTTTCATTCAATCATTCTTCCAATTGCTATAACTATTATTAAATATATGTGCTTAGAATTTGGATAATCAATATTGCATGATAATGTACATGTCTACACTATATACCTAATTTAATATTAACATAAGGAAAGGAAAGAATGAACTGAAGCAGAAAGTAAAAAAAGATTCTGAATTTTTGTAACTTCCTTTAATTGTGTTTTAGGTTCAATATTTAAACAACTAATTCAAGATAAATCATATCTAATCTTTCCTCATCGATACAAAGTTATTTGACAGTCTGAGGTCTGACTAATGTCCTTTAGCCAGTTTTTAGAATCTGAGATCCAAGCATTCCTCCATAGAGAGATGCAAGATAGAGATTATTGCAAACATGTTTCATACTATGGATGCCTCATCTAAAAAGGACCATTTTTATTTCATTCCTCTAAAACTCTGATAGAGATAGGAAGCTCAGCTTTTTACCCATGAAAAGTTCATGAGCCACACAAAGTTTTGGGGGAATTGACTGTTTTTGGAGAAGGCAATGACAAGTAATCTAAATTATCACTTTAACTAGCTCATATTGTGCAATGTGTGGTGATTTACTAAATAAAGTCTGCTGACATATAAACCATAATTTATACAGTAACTTCTCAATGACCAGAATAATAACAGAAACTACTTTTTCTGTAGAAAAGAACAGTATGTCAGAGTCAAAAGGGACCAGAAGGTCTTTTGATCTTATACTATTTCAGATAAATGGCAGTCCTTCTCTTAAAAATATCCAGTGTAGGAGCATGCAAAACTTCCGAAGGCAAGCTGTTCCATTAATTCATTTTTAATTGTTCTCACCATCAGGAAATTCCAACTTATTTCTAAGTTGTTTTCTCAACATTGATTCCAACTGAAGAAAATATTAAGACTTTACACAATGGGTTCAAAAAACTAATTCTACCTCAAACTGCTTATTGAAATACAAGAAATGTCCAATGAAAAGGGAATACCTGCCAAGCCTGGAGATGTGGAAGGTCAGGATTTTTACACATCATAGTTTTTTTTCTATTGGAATGTAATGTGTATAGAGCTTGCAAAGCATGAGCCACAGCATGAACAGCATTGTAGATACTATAGCTTTGTCCAGTCATTTCCATTTCAAAAGCAGGTCCAGGAAGATCCTCTAGCTTCATCTCACCAGTGCACTGCCTACTCTGCGTTTCTTGTAATTCTCCTTTTGGAAATGAACAATCAAATAACTGTTCCCAAACTTCCCAAAGAAACTCATCTCTGTAGACTGAAAGAGGATTTACGGTCTGAAGAAATTCCTTGAAACCTGTAACTGCTGTTGAATGAGCAGTGAATGAAATAGCCCCATGAAACATCTGGAGATCCCAACTGATTTGGAATCCTGATAATACAAAATCAACCTGTGCAGTCATGATCCATACCTTTCTAAATAATGAAATTTCCTTCCTTTCAGGATCTACCATAAATGTGACAATTCTTAGCCACATAATTGTCAATGCTTCTCCATAGACAAGAAATGCATTGGCTTTGCTATTTATCCAATTCCATGAAACAGTTGAGATTGTTTGATAAATTTGTGGAAAGTCTTCCAGGTTTACTCGTGAAAGCCTCTGTATGAATGATGAGCAGATTCCATTCTTTGCAAGTAAGGGCTGCATTTTTTGTAAGAAATTTTCTCCATTGTTGTTACCAATAGCAAAAATTCCAATCCAGGTCCACCTGAAATGGTGAATTAGTTGGATAATCCCAATGTACTGATGGTCCTCTTTTGGGACCATGAAATAAAGTGAAGAGAGCTTACTGTTCTCAAATTCCTCTTGGGCTAATGAGCCGTATGTCAGCTGCAAGAAAGTAGAGCAGTATTCTCTTCAGTTGTAAAATCAAATGTAATTGTTCTGATCTAGTTTTCATATAATATATATCCAAGGAAGGAATTGTTTTTGTGAAATTCTTCTAAGTATAAATATGGCAGGAATTTCTTGGAATTACTTCAAACACATATAATTGATCAATTCTTGATAGAAGCAAAGAAGTCTATGTTCACGTTTTTCCTCATGTAGCAAATGTCTACAGATATTCACTTCTTGTATTTGGTGTTGTAGTTTCAGAATTATGCTAACTAATAGACCTTAAGCCAGGCAGAACACCTTTTTACAAACCTAAGCTAATCTTAATGCCACTTAATTATTTCATAACAACATCAAGAAGAGAACATAGATTTTTTTCTGTTTAACCCTTTCACCACTTACTTGTGGAATCTTGAAGAATCTTGTAATTTCAGCAATATGAGATGATGTGACAAAATCCAATCCCCCAATAATAGCCATGAGATTCTTCTGGCTATCACACCTGTAGTTAGGAACAAATTCCTGGGATTTGAAAAGGAGGTCCAGAGTGGTGCGATAGGTCATCTTTGCATTGAGGTAACTGTCATAGATGTGGAACCCGAGAGTGATGTTAGGTAACATCTGGGAGTCTTCATTGATCTCCTTCACAGCAAAGGCCAAGGCAAGGACGTGTTGATGAAATTTGGTGATTATGCTACAAATAATTTAAATCCCCCATTGAATTTTGTTTATAAGCCTTGTAAGGTGGCATCATTCCCATATAAGTAAGAAACATCTTATGGTAGTAATAAGACAATGGCTTTCCTAAAATGCTTAATAATTTGTGCAGAGTTCAAATTTATTTTAAACAGTATTTCCATGATTTCCAACAAATATGTACTACAAGAAATATAAGTAGTGGCCCTTTTCAAACTAGTATATTTCCTATCACATTTTCAAAAAAGTGTATATGAATAGATTCAGGAGGTATCACTTACTTACTATATGTTTGTTTTGTTAAGAGAGATAATGCCAAACCTGTTTAAAAAAATTCTTTATGTCAGTAATTGTTCAAATAGAGACTTCTTGATCTTAAATTTTGTACATTTCATGTCAAGGACTTTGAAAAAAATCTAAAGGTTATTTTTTCTCCCACAACCAGTTACAACTCAGAAAATATAAGACATAAATTACATAAAAAATCCTAAATGTATAAACAAAGATCTTTTAGTCATATAATGGATTTTTGAAAATCTGGGTAAGATTAGATAGAGAAAAATATTCTTACGTTGGTATTTCATAAGATTTTATAGAAGGGTTTTCACTAAATTTAATTTCATAAAGGTGGTAAGTCATGTGAGATGCCATCACACCAATGATGAAGTCACCATGCTGATACCACTCATGTTGTACAAGGAAAGCAACACTTGCAGGACATCTCAGAGTAACTACTTTGTGCACCAAAAATATCAGAAACAATTTTTTCATGCTTTTGTTATTGTTAAAATGTTTTTCCATTCTATTGATCAGGAAGTACATATAATTCAATACTTCATCTAAAGATTGATCCAAGGCTTATATCTGAGAATGCACCTAATGAGACAATCTATCAGTTTTTATTTAAAGATCCACATGAGCGCAAAATTGCATCTTGAACACCACCAGGATTTGAACAGATACTCTGGGAGAGGAAAACAGAGGGTAGAAAGCTGAAGCAAAGTATCTGACAGACCCATTATTACCCTTGTGCCAAACTTCCTGTGGTTCAAGTGTTACTTTATATCCAAACTGATACCTTGGTCATTGTAGAATATAATTCCGTTCTGTGCAGCCTTTGGTGTTTTGGTCTAGCTAAGAAAACTTGGTGATTCCTCTAGGAGATAATTGTTCTGTTTTGATGAGATAATAATTGGCTAATAGTTCAACTATTTTTTTTTAAATGAACAAATGCCAATGACAGTAATATAAGAGAGATTTGTAATAAAATATATGATTAGTTGTTGAAAGTATTTTTTGAAGTTACTATGTTTGATTTCTACCACTTTTTCACAAAATAGAATATAAACAGATCCAGCAGGTATTAGTCATTTATTGTGTGTATATTTTGTGAGGAGTTACAATGCACACTTTTTTTAAAAAAAATACGTTGAGTTTACTAATAATCTTCAAAAAATTTCTTGCATTAAAGTTTCCTACTTTAACAAAATCTAAAGAATATTATTTCTTCTTTCACAATTAGAAACATTTGAAAGACAGAGTGGCTTACATTACATATAAAGCCTACATTTATGCTGAAACACCTTTTACTCATTTCAGCAATTTTGGGCGAATTGGCTAAGATTATAAAAAGGTAAAAACAATCTTTACATGGTATGTCATAAGATTTTACAGAAGAAAGTTCCTTAAACTTCAATTTATACCAACATGTCCCATATATCATCAAGAGAATTCAGCACAATATACACTTTGTGTGCTTCTGAAAACCCCATTCCTTGCCCTTCTAATTCAAGGAAGATTTTTCTTATGAACTGGAGGTGATCCAACCAACTTTCTCCAGACTGTAGCCTTGCTCTATAGTTTTCTTATGACAGTTACTTTACAGCTTGTGGTCTCTCTTACATAAATTCTGTGTAAGACAAGCCAGTATTCTCTAGCAGATTAGTTAGCCCATGTACATGCATTAGCTGACTATCTTCCCAGTACAAAATTATGCTCGCTAGGGCTTTTTCTCTTTGTCACCAAGACGTCCTGGAGGATATTTTACACAAATCCTCCCTCTGCAGAAACATTCTCATTTTTAAGCTCCATGAGAGAAAGTTAGACTCATTAAGATGAGACAAAGGAAAAGCTGTTCCAGCACAATGCTATCTTGTAACAGATAGCATTGTGCTGTGTACACAAGCTAATTGTTCTCAACCTTCCTTGGGCTCATGAAAAACTTTCACTCTCTCATCAGACTATCCTTACTCTTGAGAAAAATTTACTCCTGCTACTTCAGGGCACATCTGGGCTGATAACATGTTAAGGAATTGTGTAGCAACTGTCCAGATGAAATTGGAGACACTAAGACAAACTTTTTATATATATTATATTTAACATTTAATTTTATAACAGTCTTTATCATCAACCAGAATAAAAGAACACAAGATAATCAGGAACACAAGACTATCATGAAGTAAATTAAATAGTAAAGAGAACACACAGAAGAAAAAGGTGGAGAAAAAAGGGAAATACCCCCTTTATACTTAAGGCAACCAATCATAGCATAGATTGCCTCATGCATGAGTCATCACTCTCTAACTAATCTACCTCAACTGTGTCTTCTGGCCTATTACAGTATACACCAGGGGTGTCAAGCTGTCGACCCACGGGCCAGATGTGTCATCCGGAAGCCACACCCACCTCATTGCCAACAATGGCAAAACAGTCCTGATATGTTGCGCGACATCACATAATGTCATGAGTTTGACATTTCTGGTGTACACTTTCCTGTTCCAGCTACTAAAGTCAATATCCTAAAATAGGGGTACTACTATTCTGTCCATGTGCTTCAATGCCCCCAACCTCAATTGAAACTGGGGAAACAGTACCTGATGGGGCTCCTAGGAGAGCATCCATCTGTTGCCCCAGAAAATTGATTGAGACGTTTCTGTGTGTTGATCCTGGTAATAAAGTACTGGGGGCATCCTTTAGTTGACATTGATTACTGTCTCTTATTGGGTATTATAGCCCTGCAGAAGCAAGTCTACAGCACAGTTGTGGTCTCTATGTGTGGAAAGGACTGCTTCTTCATCCTTCCCAAAACATCTGGAAAATCTGTGTACTTAACTGGTATCTTAGCTTTTCCCTACTTGGGGCTTTCTGCCAGTTCCTGTAAAGGATCTGTTAATGTGCTGCTCGTATTTGGTTGATAAGATGGAGCTGGAGCTGGAGTTCCAGCCTAGGATTTGAAGTTTCAGCCACCCTGAACTCAAGATGATCGGAAAGAGAAGGTGGCTGGTGACATACAGGGTTAGCAGTTCTGTATGATGGGCTATTGCTAGATATTGAAGTGCCTAGAATGACTGTAGGGATTTGTAGAGTTTAACCACTGCAAAATCTATAAAGTTGGTTCTTGCCCCAGAATCCACTAACCCTATAGTCCCTTATTCCAGTGGTAGGTCAAGGGAACATAAAATTTCAAAGATGTATCTTCATTTAGGTGGGGTTGATCTTTCTTTCATGTCTGAATATTCCCTAGGGATGCTTCAGTTTCCCTAGTTCTGGCCTCTGTGTTCAGCACAGTGGTCTCCCATGCCTTGGCTAAGAGGTCTTTCTCCTTTCTGGAGGCTCTGGTTAGGCGAATTCTCACTATATGCCCAGAATCTCCACAGTAAAACAAACAAAGAAACAAACAACAATAAAAAACAATGCCAGGTCTCTACACGTCTCTCTTTCTTCAGCAAAAGCAATCTCTTTATTTCTCCTATTTGAATGGGCTCCTCTCCCCATGGCTCAGTCCTTGTCAGCAACAAGGGAGAGAAGGCTGAGTAGCTAACCTGTGATGTTAGCTCTCCATCTGATGTTCAAACTGGCTTTGAATAACTTCCAAGCATGAGTGGATGATAACAGAAAGATGGTAGATTTGCTCCACTATCTGTTGATGTCCTTGCCTTATGAGTTCAGTGCCAATTGATTCATTTAATCCACCTCTAAACTAAGCCATTACAGTTGGAACATTCTAGCTGAGGTTTTCCATGATTAATTTGTTTCAATCAGAGTAGAGTTGGAAGGGACCTTGGAGTCTTCTAGTCCAGCCCCCTGCTCAAGAAGGAGACCCTATACCTGTGGTGGTGAACCTATGGCACGCATGCCATAGATGGCACGCAGAGCCCTCTCTTTGGGCACAGTCCTAGGCCTTCAGCTGGGTTTTATATAACCCAGTCCTAGGCCTTCAGCTGGGTTTTATAAAACCTTTTGCTTTAGGCCTTTGCCGTATGCAAAAAAAAAAAAGGGTTCAATCAATCAATCAATTTCACTTCTCATGGGAAAAAAAGATCTCACAAAGTTGGAATTGATTGATTGAACTTTTAATCTCACCCACTCTGCCATTAACACCACAGCCATGCCCACCCAATGGGCCGTGCCCACCCAATGGACCACACCCACTCAATTGGTCACACCCACCCAATGGGCCACACCCACCCGACACCCGACCATACATAAGTGGGTTTTGGGTTGCAGTTTGGGCACTCGGTCTCTAAAAGGTTCGCCATCACTGCCCTATACTATTTCAGGCAAGTGATTGCCAGTCTCATCTTGAAAAGCTCCAGTGATGAAACACCCATAACTTCTGTCAGCAAGCTGTTCCATTGGTTAATTTTCTTCACTGTTAGGAAGTTTCTCCTTAATTCCAGGTTTCTTCTCTCCTGGATTAGTTTCTATCCACTGTTTCTTGCCCTGCTCTCTGGTGCTTTAGAAAATAAATTGACCCCCTCCTTTTAGTGGCAACCTCTCAAATACTGGAATATGAAATTCTAACAAAATGAAATTCAGTGATGAAATAAGTAAGGTTCTACATTTAGGCAAGAAAAAGCAAATGCACAGGTATAATGTCATGGTTGCGCTAGATAAAGCCAATTCAAAGAACTTCAAAGCAAAGATTTCTTCCTTAAAGGACATTTTATTCAGGAAACAAAGTATTGGCAATTACATAGTTGACCCCAAGACTAAAGTTCCCTCCCCCCCTGATACAATGTAACAAGTTGCAATTCCCACCCAAGAAAGGCTGTCATAAATCACATTCACCAATTAATCTAAAATGAGGGCTCTCCTCCCTACTTTTCAGTCTTCCAAAACTTTATCTAGATTTGACCTTGAAGCTCCCCCAGCTGCAATTGTTTAGGCTAACTGAAAAAGCCCAGCATTTCCCCCTTCCCCCATTCTACATCTGAGAATCCCAAACAACAGAAAAGCACAAAGAAAGCAAAAGGTAAAATGGCTGCAATTTCTTAATGGTCCCAGCGCTGACATATAGTATAGGTGGTACCTTGCTCAATACTAGTAACTGTGAGAGGGATATTGGAGTCCTAGTGGACAATCACTTAAATATGAGCCAGCAGTGTGCTGCAGCTGCCAAAAAAGCCAACACAGTGCTGGGCTGCATTAACAGAGGGATAGAATCAAGATCACTTGAAGTATTAATACAACTTTACAATGCCTTGGTAAGGCCACACTTGGAATACTGCATCCAGTTTTGGTCACCATGATGTAAAAAGATGTTGGGACTCTCGAAAGAGTACAGAGAAGAGCAACAAAGATGATTAGAGGTCTGGAGGCTAAAACATATAAAGAATGGTTGCTGGAATTGGGTATGTCTAGTTTAATGAAGAGAAGGATGAGGGGGGACATGATAGCAGTGTTCCAATATCTCAGGAGCTGCCACAAAGAAGAGGGAGTCAAGCTATTTTCCAAAGCGCCAGAAGGCAGGACAAGAAGCAACGGGTGGAAACTAATCAAGGAGAGAAGCAGTTAGAACTAAGGAGTAACTTTCTGACAGTTAGAACAATTAACCAGTGGAACAACCTGCCTCCAGAAGCGGTGAATGCTCCAACACTGGAAGTCTTTAAGAAGAGATTGGACAGCCATTTGAACAAGGAGATAATTGTTCTGTTTTGATGAGATAATAATTGGCCAATGGTTCAACTATTTTTTTTTAAATGAGTAAATGTCAATGACAGTAATTTTTTTAAAAAATAAGGTTTTTATTTATAAAACAGTTAAAACAAAGATGGACATAATGTAACATTCCAGTGTATATATTTCTAACAATTTGTTCCTCATCATACATATAATTCTTAATTTCTATATATACATATTTTTCTATACAATACAGTCTCTAATTTGTTTCTCTATATACTGACATACAGTTTTATATATCTCCATCTTAAGACTAACTTAAAACCTGAAAAGTTCTCCTTGATTCACACCAACAATAGAATTTGTCCCAGATTTCAAAGTAATCTGACTCTGTCTTGTCCTTCATTTCCATTGTGAGCCTATCCATATCAGCACATGGTAAGATTTTATATAAAATCTCTTCTTCTGTTGGAATTTCTTTATTCTTCCAGTTTTGTGCATACGCCAATCTAGCAGCCGTGAGAATATGTAGCATCAAGTACAATATCCCTTTTGTCGTATTTCTGCGTAGTTATGCCTAGTAGGAAGAGTTCTGGTTTTAGCTCTACCTTTATCATTAGTATTTTTTCCAGCCATTTTTTAACCTTGTTCCAAAAGTCACGGGCTTTTGAGCACTCCCACCACATGTGGTAATATGTCCCTCTTGCCAATTTACATTTCCAGCATGTGGAAGAAATATTTGGACCCATTTTAGCTAATCTTGTGGGTGGGAGATGCCTTCTGTAGAACATTTTGTAGAGGTTTTCTTTGTAGGAGGTGGCCAAAGTAAGCTTCCTATTTGGTACCCATAATTCTTGCCAGATATGCAGATCAAAGTTGAGATCAAAATCCCTGCTCCACGTTAACATGGTTTCTTTTACCTGTTCTTCATACATTGCCTGATCTAACAAATAATGATATAGCTTTTTAATCATTTTATCCTCAGTACCTAGTAATATTTTATCCTGCCCTATCAGTTCTATTTTTATGCCTCACTCTTTTTTATCTTTCCAATATCTTGCCTGTAGTTGAAGGTATGCCCACCATTCTAGTTCTATCCCTTCGATCAATGACAGTAATTTAAGGGAGATTTGTAATAAAATATATGCTTAGTTGTAGAAAGTGTTTTTTGAAGCTACCACATTGATTTTCTACCATTTTTTCACAAAATAGAATATGAACAGATCCACCAGGTATCAGTCTTTTATTGCATGTATGTTTTGTGAGGAATAACAATGCACAATTTTTTAAAAAAACTACCTTGAGTTGACTAAAAATCTTCAAAATATTTCTTGCACCAAAGTTTCCTACATTCTATAGCCAACACTTAACAAAATCTAAAGAATCTTATTTCTTCAACCACAACTAGAAATATTTGAAAGACAGAGTGGCTTACATTAGAGATACAGTAAAACCTTTTGCTCATTTCAGCAATTTGGGGGGAGCTGGCTAAGATTATAAAAAGAAAAAAAAACCTCTTTATATGATATGTCATAAGGTTTTACACAAGGATGTTCCTTCAATTTCAGTTCATAAAAATGATAAACTATATTGGATGTCATGCCACCAATTAATAAATCACCACTCTGCATGGAGATCTATAAGGGGCTGCCCTTGAAAAGTATCTGGAAGCTCCAGTTGATTCAAAGTGCAGGCCCCCGTATGGTTTTATGCACACCCAGATTATACATATGCCAGCTGTCTTGTGGGAGTTGCATTGGCTGACAATTTGCTTCCGGGTACAATTCAAGGTACTAGTTGTCACCTTTAAACCCTACATGGCTTGGGACCAAGTTATTTGAAGAACTGTCTCTTCCTGATCAGATCCACATGATCCACTAGAGCAAGGAGGCAGGCAATGTTTAGATTGGCCGCCACTTTGACACTCTTTTGCAAAGACATGAGCATATGGTTTTGCCAGTAGGTCTGTGGAACTCAGAGTAGGTTGGAACCTATGAAGTCACTCAACTGATTCATTGTAATCCACGCAGGTGTGTTTTTATTGTTTATATATTGGGTTTCATTTTTTTTAAATAGCTTACAGACACTGACTGTCAACACTACAAATGAATTTGGCTGCAGCCATTTTCATCTCATTTTTCGGTTGCAACAGAAATGGGAAGAGGTGTGTGTATTCTTTTTGTCTAGCTAAAACATAAAATTGTTCTGTGGGAACCAAGGTCATTGCTACCAGAGTTTTGGCAGGTAGAAGTGTCTGCTAGAAAGACCGCCAAACTAGTGCATTGGGGAATGTGATTTATGACATAGAAATGGGGTGGGAAGTTCATCTTTGTAACTTTATAACTTTGGAAGAAGGGAATTTTAGTCTTGGTTTAAACTTTGTTCATGCTGATACTATGTAGCCATTTAAAATGCTCTTTGAGGAAAGCAATTGTTTCGGAGTCCTTTTTTCTATTGGGTTCATCTATTGGAACAATGACATTGACAGTGAGTGGGAGGCCATAAAATTCTGTGAAATAAATAAATAAATACATAAATAAAACTCCATACAATGATGTTTCATAAGGTTTTATTCAAGGATTTTCCTTAAATTTCAATTTATATATAGTGGAGCTGGGGTGAGAATGGGGCAAGCAGAGAGGTTTTGCGGGAGCTCAAGCAACTGCTGTGGTTCTGGTGGCAAGATGTTGCTCTGAGGAGGGAAGAAAAGGTAGGAGGAAGCCAATGGGAGAGGAGAGACAAAGAGACTGGAAAGTAGCATTTGGCTGCACGTTGAGCAGAGCCAGCTGAATGAGGAGAGAGAAAGAGACTGGAAGGTGGTGTTTGGCTGGACATCAAGAAGAGCCAGATGAGGAAGAGAGAGAGAGTAGCTTAATGGAGCCTGCCATCCAGAGCCAGCTGAGTGAAGAAATAGAGATAGAGTAAGAAGGTGGGATCTTTGTATTTTTCTGCTTTGTTGCAAGCAAGCCGGACGAAGAGGGGGGATAGAGAGTGAGAGTAGCATGTTGAAGTTTTTCTTGGTTTTTCTTCATTACGACAGGCCAGACAAAGAGAGAATAGGTTGGGGAGTTTTATTTCTTTTCCCTTATTGGAGCCAGCTGGTTGGAGGGAGAGTCAGGAAAGAGTTTGACTGGGTTGAGGGTATGTCTTTTAGTGGGAAGTAGAGGAATTTTTAAAGCTTGTGGAAACGGAAAGGGATTAAGGAAGGGATGGGGAAATTACATATAGTGAGGGCAGAGAGAGACAAGGAGATTGGATAAAGGAGGTCCCCTTTGAGCTCCAGAGAGGGATTGATTACCATCATCTTAGGCAAGAGACTGACAACCATTGGCATAGGCAAGTCGCTGTTACCAGTGACTGACGACCATCGCTCTAGGCAAGTTTCTGTTACCAGAACTGACTAACATTGTCTTAGGAAAGTTGCTGTCACCAAAGACTGACAACCATTGGCTTAGGCAAGTTGCTGTCACCAGAGACTGGCTACCATCATCATAGGCAAGCTGCTACTATCAGACACTGGCTAATATCATCCTAAGCAGGTTGCTGTTATTAGGGACTGACTACTACTGTTGTACACCAGCTGCTGTTACCAGGACCTGACTACCATCGTCTCCTGTCAGTCTTACTGCCTGAGGTCAACCATCATCATCCCACATGAGTTACCATCAAAAGAGATTAACCATCACCACCCCATGGGCATGGCTGCCAACTGTGACTGAACATCACCATGCTACATGCCCTGTTAGGCAGAGGTGCCAATGTGAGAGACTCCTTGGGTTGGCAGCCAGCTGAAGAGGGGGGCAAGAGGGTCAAGACTTTAGCGCTCCCTCCAGGAGTGGTGCTACATATACAACTGGTAAAGTATGTGGGACATCATGCCACCGATGATGAGAAAAGGGGAAGTATCACTTGCAAAGTAGTCCAGAGTATTGAGTTTCTATCTCAATTAGGGTTGCATGTGCACTATAATTTGGGCCACTTGCCCTGCCCATAAGGTCTGTTTATCTATCTATCTATCTATCTATCTATCTATCTATCTATCTATCTATCTACATTTCTACCTACATACTTATATACCTATCTATTATCAACATCAAGTGAATATTCAAAATTTCTTTGGGTTTTTCATGTTTGTAGTCCCTCCCTATATCAGAGAGGGCGATACATGTTTTCTAGGATTTGTGCTGAATTTTAGGTGATTTTCTTGAAAAATGCCACACTTCTTATTGTAAACCCATTCAAATCACTCTTTGTTATGGTCATTGGTGAGCATACATTTTGAATGAAGGATGAGACAGAAGGAAGAATACATTTCATTTCACTGTATTTCCCATATTATTAATATATGATAACAGGTTGCTCTGGAAATGGATTTATTGATAGAGTGAATGGTTATGAACCAGCATGAACACCTATTTCAAGGTGCAGTTAAATGTACAGGATTCACAAACTCAATACATTCTACATTTCAAGACCCCTAAAATAATCAAACCTGCTATCATATAATAGTATGCTCAATACACATTAATAAAATGACAAAAACAGTTCTTACTATATTTATGTAGTGCTTTATTCTTTTTTGTCACTAATTTCTCTGGGCCAGAAAGATCACATGTTATACTAATTTCCCTTTGTGAGTTGCTCCCTATGGTTGATGTCAGCCCAGCAAACAATGATGTAGATTTTGGCAAAAATATGCATCCCAGTAATGCAGCACTGAAGGACCAACAGAGAAGACCTCCAAAACTACCATGGCGTTTCCTTTTGTGCTCAGGGAGACTGGAAAGAAGGAGATCCAAACACTGCAAAAGGCCAACATGCTGAAGGTGATGAACTTGGCTTCATCAAAGCTGTCAGGTAATTTATGGGCAACAAAAGCCACCATAAAGCTGGCAAGAGCTAAGATATACATGTAGCCCAAGTCACAATATCTAAGTATATTTCATTGATCCATTGATTTAGTCACTTTGTTGAAGAATGAAATAAGATTTGTTTGGCATGACCTCTTTTTGATGAATCCATGTTGCTTGAGCAGGGGGATGAACTAGAAAACTTTCAAAGTCCCTTCCAACTCTGTTATTCTGCTACAGGTTATAACCTTGTTTGTTTCAAGGTGTTGGAAGGTTTGTTTCTGGATTATCTTTTTCCAAGATCTTTCCAGGTATTGATGTCAGGCTGATTGATCTATAATTTCATGGATCTATTTTTTTCTCCTTTTTGATTAAGGACACCACAATGTCCTTAATCAAAAATTAAAATAAATGAAAAATGAGAGGAGAAACAAAGGTAGTGAAGGGAAATACAGATATAATTGCAATCTCAGAGGACCTAGAGAATAACCTGGCCTAGAAAGAGTGTTGAGTTTCTTTGTCTTTAAAATCATTTCCAACTCTAAGACTTAGTTCAGAATTTCATCGTATGAATTTCTGTCTTTACTCTTTATCACTTCCCACAAGAGATGTCTGTACATAAACTAATATCCTGTTTTAAATTTTGAATTATAGAGAAACCCAAATGGAAAAGGCCCAAATATCAGGCTCTTTCCCTGAAATTCTACTAAAAACAATCTTTGATTTTGTGAAGAAGTGAAAATTGCACGTAAATGTCTTCATTTCTATCATCAATAGATCAGCAACAGAAAATAGCTCTAACTACTTTAATAGGTACTTCAATTCATTTTTCCATTTCATTAAAATGTGAAATCAAGTTACCTAAATGAAATCCTTATGTAATTATGGTCACTAGGACTTCCTATTCTTGTTTGTTAGGAATTTCTCCTACTGAGAAAAGTCACATGTTATACTAATTTCTCTTTGAGAGATGCTCCCTTTGGTTTAGTTCAGGCCGAAAAACAATGATGTAGCATTTTGGCAAGAATATGCATCCCAGTAATGCAGCACTGGAGGACAAGATGGAGAAGATCTCCACAGCTACCATGGCTTTTCCCTTTGTACTCAGATAGGCTGGAAAGAAGGAGATCCACACACTGCAAAAGGCCAACATGCTGAAGGTGATGAACTTGGCTTCATTAAAGCTGTCAGGTAATTTACGGGCAAGAAAAGCTACAATAAAGATGGCAATGGCCAAGACACCCATATAGCCCAATACACAATAAAAGAAGAAAGCTGACCCCTCATTGCATTGTAAAATCATTTCTTGGAGCTGTAAATGCATGTCCAACTCAGGGAATGGTGGAGATGTTGACAACCAAAGAATACAAATACATACTTGGAAAAAGGAGCAGAAAAGGACAGTAGAAAAAGCCAATCTTTTCCCTAACCATCTTCTCATGTGAGATCCTGGTTTAGTGGCCATGAAAGCAACCAGCACAATGATGGTTTTGGACAGCACACTAGAAATAGCCACTGAGAATGTGGTTCCAAAAGTTGATTGTCGGAGAAGGCAGGTTACTTTCCCAGGTTGGCTGAGGAAAAACAAAGAAGAGAGAAAACAGAGCAGAAGAGAAACAAGAAGGGTGTAGGTGAGGGACTGGTTGTTGGCTTTGACAATGGGAGTGTCGCTGTGCTTAATAAAAGTTCCAAGTACCCAAGATGTCAAGAAAAAGAAACCAAGAGCTGATGGGGCTAAACCAATTCCTAAGGGTTCTTCAATAGTTAGAAATACCACCCGTTTCAGGGTACATCCATTCTTTTCTTTATTTGGATAATGATCTTCTGGACATTCAAAACAGTCATCCATATCTGGGAGGAAAGTCAAAGAAATTTGTTATCTGGGCATTCCAAATCAATGAAACTCATTTTATTAATTGTATGCATCGTAAACTTGTATATTCAAGTTTGCTTAAGTCTAATGAAAAATGGTAGAATTCCTACCATACCATTTTGATTTGAAATCTTCCCTTCTGGGCATGGAACACAGTCATAGCAGCAGAACTGATCCCCTTCAATCCCTTTCTTCCAGTCCCCAGGAAAACAAGGGTCATTGCATCGAGAAAATGGAAGAACCTTACCATAAATTAAAAAAAAATCTTTTGAAAAGGAGGGTTTTTAAAACAGTTTCTGATTTTTCTGATTTCAGATGGAAATGCACACCAAATGTGCAATGGCTTTTACATTGCAATATCACCTTTGCAAATCTGATGAATCAGTGATCATCAACACCATTTGAAGGAATATGCCATTGTTTAGTTAAAAAAAACCAGAAATTAGTTTTCTAAAGAAACTATCTTCAATATGGTATCCTAATCGACTAAGGCATGGTGGATTCATTAATTCAATACCTGGTTAAAAGCTGGACTCCAGACAATCAAATCTTCATCCATGGATAATTCCTTCCCTTTTGGAGCTTGTAGATCCATCTTTCCAATTCTAACTCTCTGAAAGGATCTGTTTGGAAAAGTGATCAAACTGGTGATGTCAAATCCATCTGTTGCTTCCCCTTTCTCATTCAGGAACACTTTCTCCCCAGCTGAATTGTTGAAAGAAATGCCATGAAGAAATGGATGGAGCTACTTGAAAGAGAATGAAAGAGAGAGGATGTTGAGAGCTATATAATAGAGAGGAGAAAATTATATTAAAGTTTCATTCAATCATTCTTCCAATTGTTATAACTATTATTAAATATATGTGCTTAGAATTTGGATAATCAATATTGCATGATAATGTACATGTCCACACTATATACCTAATTTAATATTAATATAAGGAAAGGAAAGAATGAACTGAAGCAGAAAGTAAAAAAAGATTCTGGATTTTTGTAACTTCCTTTAATTATGTTTTAGGTTCACTATTTAAACAACTAATTCAAGATAAATCATATCTAATCTTTCCTCATCGATACAAAGTTATTTGACAGTCTGAGGTCTGACTAATGTCCTTTAGCCAGTTTTTAGAATCTGAGATCCAAGCATTCCTCCATAGAGAGATGCAAGATAGAGATTATTGCAAACATGTTTCATACTGTGGATGCCTCATCTAAAAAGGACCATTTTTATTTCATTCCTCTTAACCTCTGATAGAGATAGGAAGCTCAGCTTTTTACCCATGAAAAGTTCATGAGCCACACAAAGTTTTGGGGGAATTGACTGTTTTTGGAGAAGGCAATGACAAGTAATCTAAATTATCACTTTAACTAGCTCATATTGTGCAATGTGTGGTGATTTAGTAAATAAAGTCTGCTGACATATAAACCATAATTTATACAGTAACTTCTCAATGACCAGAATAATAACAGAAACTACTTTTTCTGTAGAAAAGAACAGTATGTCAGAGTCAAAAGGGACCAGAAGGTCTTTTGATCTTATACTATTTCAGATAAATGGCAGTCCTTCTCTTAAAAATATCCAGTGTAGGAGCATGCAAAACTTCTGAAGGCAAGCTGTTCCATTAATTCATTTTTAATTGTTCTCACCATCAGGAAATTCCAACTTATTTCTAAGTTGTTTTCTCAACATTGATTCCAACTGAAGAAAATATTAAGACTTTACACAATGGGTTCAAAAAATAATTCTACTTCAAATTGCTTATTGAAATACAAGAAATGTCCAATGAAAAGGGAATACCTGCCAAGCCTGGAGATGTGGAAGATCAGGATTTTTACACACCATAGTTTTTTTTCTATTGGAATGTAATGTGTATAGAGCTTGCAAAGCATGAGCCACAGCATGAACAGCATTGTAGATACTATAGCTTTGTCCAGTCATTTCCATTTCAAAGGCAGGTCCAGGAAGATATTCTAGCTTCATCTCACCAGTGCACTGCCTACTCTGCATTTCTGCTTTTGGAAATTCTGCTTTTGGAAATGAACAATCAAATAACTGTTCCCAAACTTCCCAAAGAAACTCATCTCTGTAGACTGAAAGAGGATTTACGGTCTGAAGAAATTCCTTGAAACCTACAACTGCTGTTGAATGAGCACTGAATGAAATAGCCCCATGAAACACCTGGAGATCCCAACTGATTTGGAATCCTGATAATACGAAATCAATCTGTGCAGTCATGATCCATACCTTTCTAAATAATGAAATTTCCTTCCTTTCAGGATGTACTATAAATGTGACAATTCTTAGCCACATAATTGTCAATGCTTCTCCATAGACAAGAAATGCATTGGCTTTGCTATTTATCCAATTCCATGAAATAGTTGAGATTGTTTGATAAATTTGTGGGAAGTCTTCCAGGTGTACTCGTGAAAGCCTTTGTATGAATGATGAGCAGATTCCATTCTTTGCAAGTAAGGGCTGCATTTTCTGTAAAAAATTTTCTCCATTGTTGTTATCAATAGCAAAAATCCCAATCCAGGTCCAGCTGAAATGGTGAATTAGTTGGATAATCCCAATGTACTGATGGTCCTCTTTTGGGACCATGAAATAAAGTGAAGAGAGCTTACTGTTCTCAAATTCCTCTTGGGCCAATGAGCCGTATGTCAGCTGCAAGAAAGTGCAGCTTTCTTGGAATTACTTCAAACACATATAATTGATCAATTCTTTGATAGAAGCAAAGAATTCTATGTTCATGTTTTTCCTCACATAGGGAATGTCTATGGATATTCACTTCTTTAATTTGGCATTATAATTTCAAAATTATGCTAACTAATAGACCTTAAGCCAGGCAGAACATCTTTTTACAAATCTAAGCTAATCTTAATGCCCCTTAATTATTTCATAACAACATCAAGAACAGAACATAGAATTTTTCTGTTTAACCCTTTCACCACTTACTTGTGGAATCTTGAAGAATCTTGTAATTTCAGCAATATGAGATGATGTGACAAAATCCAATCCCCCAATAATAGCCATGAGATTCTTCTGGCTATCACAATTGTAGTTAGGAACAAATTCCTTGGATTTGAAAAGGAGGTCCAGAGTGGTGCGATAGGTCATCCTTGCATTGAGGTAACTGTCATAGATGTGGAACCCGAGAGTGATGTTAGGTAAGGAATGAAAGTCCTCATTGATCTCCTTCACAGCAAAGGCCAAGGCAAGGACGTGTTGATGAAATTTGGTGATTATGCTACAAATAATTTAAACCCCCCATTGAATTTTTTTTACGAGCCTTGTAAGTTGGCATCATTTCCATATAAGTAAGAAACATCTTATGGTAGTAAGAAGACAATAGCTTTCCTAAAATGCTTAATAATTTGTACAGAGTTCAAATTTATTTTAAACAGTATTTCCATGATTTCCAACAAATATGTACTACAACAAATACAAGTAGTGGCCCTTTTCAAAGTAATATATTTTCTATCACTTATTTACTGTATATTTGTTTTATTAAAGAGAGATAATGCCAAACCTTTTTTAAAAAATTCTTTATGTCAGTAATTGTTCAAATAGAGACTTCTTGATTTTAAATTTTGTACATTTCATGTCAAGGACTTTGAAAAAAATCTAAAGGTTATTTTTTCTCTCACAATGAGGTACAACTCCAAAAAAGAAGACATAGATTACATCAAAAATCCTAAATGTATGAACAAAGATATTTTAGTCATATAAAGGATTTTTGAAAGTCTGGGTAATATTAGATAGAGAAAAATATTCTTACGTTGGTATTTCATAAGGTTTTATAGAAGGGTTTTCACTAAATTTAATTTCATAAAGGTGGTAACCCATGTGAGATGCCATCACACCAATGATAAAGTCACCACGCTGATACCACTCATGTGGAACAAGGAAAGCATCACTCGCAGGACATCTCAGAGTAAATACTTTGTGCACCAAAAATATCAGAAAAAACATTTTCATGCTTTTGTTATTGTGAGAATGTTTTTCCATTCTATTGATCAGGAAGTACATATAATTCAATACTTCATCTAAAGATTGATCCAAGGCTTATATCTGAGAATGCACCTAATGAGACAATCTATCAGTTTTTATTTAAAGATCCACATGAGCGCAAAATTGCATCTTGAACACCATCAGGATTTGAATAGATACTCTGGCAGAGGGAAACAGAGGATAGAAAGCTGAAGCAAAGCATCTGACAGAGCCATTATTACCCTTGTGCCAAACTTCCTATGGTTCAAGTGTTACTTTATATCCAGACTGATACCTTGATCGTTGTTGAATATAATTCCGTTCTGTGCAGCCTTTGGTGTTTTGGTCTAGCTAAGAAAACATGGTGATTTCTCTAGGAGATAATTGTTTTGTTTTGATGAGATAATAATTGGCTAATAGTTCAACTTTTTTTTTTTAAATGAGCAAATGCCAATGACAGTAATATAAGGGAGATTTGCAATAAAATATATGCTTAGTTGTTGAAAGTGTTTTTTGAAACTACTGCATTTGTTTTCTACCACTTTTTCACAAAATAGAATATGAACAGATCCAGCAGGTATCAGTCATTTATTGTGTGTATATTTTGTGAGGAGTAATATTGCACACTATCTTTTTTTTAAAAAAAAATACCTTGAGTTCACTAAAAATCTTCAAAAAATTTCTTGCACTAAAGTTTCCTACTTTAACAAAATCTAAAGAATATTATTTCTTCTCCCACAATTAGAAACATTTGAAAGACAGAGTGGGGGAATTAATTTCAGCAGTTTTGGGGGAATTAATTTCAGCAGTTTTGGGGGAATTGGCTAAGATTATAAAAAGGTAAAAACAATCTTTACATGGTATGTCATAAGATTTTACAGAAGAAAGTTCCTTAAACTTCAATTGATACCAACATGTCCCATATATCATCAAGAGAATTCAGCACAATATACACTTTGTGTTCTTCTGAAAACCCCATTCCTTGCCCTTCTAATTCAAGGAAGATTTTTCTTATGAACTGGAGGTGATCCGACCAACTTTCTCCAGACTGTAGCCTTGCTCTATAGTTTTCTTATGACAGTTAGTTTACAGCTTGTTGTCTCTCTTACATAAATTCTGTGTAAGACAAGCCAGTATTCTCTAGCAGATCAGTTAGCCCATGCACATGCATTAGCTGACTATCCTCCAAGCACAAAATTATGCTGGCTTGGGCTTTTTCATTTTGCTTTTTCTCTTTGTCACCAAGACGTCCTGGAAGATATTTTACACAAATCCTTCCTCTGTAGAAAAATTCTCATTTTTAAGCTCCATGAGAGAAAATTAGACTCATTAAGATGAGACAAAGGAAAACCTCTTCTAATTCCTGTAACAGATAGCATTGTGCTGTGTACACAAGCTAATTGTTCTCAACCTTCCTTGGGCTCATGAAAAACTTTCACTATCTCATCAGACTATCCTTACTCTTGAGAAAAATTTACTCCTGCTACTTCAGGGCACATCTGGGCTGATAACATGTTAAGGAATTGTGTAGCAACTGTCCAGATGAAATTGGAGACACTAAGACAAACTTTATATATATGCGTTTTATTTAGCATTTAATTTTATAACAGTCTTTGTCATCAATTAGAATAAAAGGACACAAGATAGTCAGGAACACAAGACTATCATGAGGTAAATTAAATAGTATACAGAACACATAGAAGAAAAAGGTGGGAAAAAAGGGAAATACCCCCTTTATACTTAAAGCAACCAATCATAGCATAGATTGCCTCATGCATGAGTCAGCATTCTCTAACTAAGTTACCTCAACTGTGTCTTCTGGACTATTACAGTATACACCAGGGATGTCAAACTGCCGACCCATGGGCCAGACATGTCATCCAAAAGCCACACCCACCCCATTGCCAACAACGGCAAAACAGTCCTGATATGTTGCGCGACATCACATAATGTCGTGAGTTTGATATGTCTGGTGTACACTTTCCTGTTCCAGCTACTAAAGTCAATATCCTAAAATAGGGGTACTACTATTCTGTCAATGTGTTTCAATGCCCCCGCCCTCAATTGAAACTGGGGAAACAGTACCTGATGGGGCTCCTAGGAGAGCATCCATCTGTTGCCCCAGAAAATTGATTGAGACGTTTCTGTGTCTTGATCCTGGTAATAAAGTACTGGGGGCATCCTTTAGTTGACATTGATTACTGTCTCTTATTGGGTATTATAGCCCTGCAGAACCAAGTCTACAGCACAGTTGTAGTCTCTATGTGAGGAAAGGACTGCTTCTTCATCCTTCCCAAAACATCTGGAAAATCTGTGTACTTAACTGGTATCTTAGCTTTTCCCTACTTGGGGCTTTCTGCCAGTTCCTGTAAAGGATGTGTTAATCTGCTGCTCGTATTTGGTTGATAAGATGGAGCTGGAGCTGGAGTTCCAGCCTGGGATTTGAAGTTACAGCCACCCTGATCTCATGATGATCGGAAAGAGAAGGTGGCTGGTGACATATAGGGTTAGCAGTTCTGTATGATGGGCTATTGCTAGATATTGAAGTGCCTAGAATGACTGTAGGGATTTGTAAAGTTTAACTACTGCAAAATCTATAAAGTTGGTTCTTGCCCCAGAATCCACTAACCCTATAGTCCCTTATTCCAGTCCTTGTGGTAGGTCAAGGGAACATAAAATTTCAACAATGTACCTTGATTTAGATGGAGTTGATCTTTCTTTAATGTCTGAATATTCCCTTTTGTGAACTCTTGTGAAAAGGGATGCTTCAGTTTCCCTAGTTCTGGCCTCTGTGTTCAGCACAGTGGTCTCCCATGCCTTGGCTAAGAGGTCTTTCTCCTTTCTGGAGGCTCTGGTTAGGCAGATTCTCACTATATGCCCAGAATCTCCACAGTAAAACAAACAAAGAAACAAACAAAAATAAAAAACAGTACCAGGTCTCTACACGTCTCTCTTTCTTCAGCAAAAGTGATCTCTTTATTTCTCCTATTTGAATAGGCTCCTCTCCCCATGGCTCAGTCCTTGTCAATAATAAGGGAGAGAGGGGTGAGTAGTTATAATTAACCAGTGGAACAACTTGCCTCTAGAAGTTACGAATGTTCCAACATTGGAAGTTTTTAAGAAGAGATTGGACAACCACTTGTCTGAAATGGTATAAGGCTTCCTGCTTGAGCAGGGGATTGGACTAGAAGATCTCCATGTTCCCATTCTTCTCTTCTCTTCCTTTCCCTTCCCTTCCCTTCCCTTCTCTTCCCTTCTCTTCCCTTCCCTTCCCTTCCCTTCCCTTCTCTTCTCTTCTCTTCTCTTCTTTTCAATTTTATTCTATGGGGGATGGGGAAAGAAATAATGGAAAACCTCTTAAAATGAGGGAACAGAATAACATAACCTGGAGTTAAAGAGAAACTTCCTGACTGTGAGAACAATTAACCAGTGGAAGAGCTTGCCATCACTTGAGAATTTTAAGAACAGTCTAGACAGTCACTTGTCTGAGATGGTATAGATTCCCTGCTTGATCAGGGGGCTGGACTAGAAGACCTCCAAGGTCCCTTCCAGCTTCTATTCTATTCTATTCTATTCTATTCTATTCTATTCTATTCTATTCTATTCTGTTCTATTCTGTTCTGTTCTGTTCTATTCTATTCTATTCTTGTTAACACTATGCAAAGGAAGATGGACTGCATTTATCATTTGTTGTGAGAAATAATATGAATTTTAAAAAATCATGTCTATTTTGTATTGTCACCCCTCTCTATAAATTGTATAGAGGTGGAGAAGTTAACAACTAAAAAAAACATATTTTTCAGCTGTGTCTTCTCTCACAAAAAACAAAATAATTATCTCCTACAGCAGTGGTTCTCAAACTTTCTAATGTCATGACCCCATAATACAGTTCCCCATGTTGTGGTGACCCCCAAGTGGGTGTGGCCACCAATAAGAGGGAATAGGACAGCTAGGGAAAAGGGGAAAAAATGGTGGACAGCGTGGTTTGGCGACCCCCGTGAAATGGTTGTTCGACCCCAAATGGGGTCCCGACCCACAGGTTGAGAACCACTGTCCTACAGGAATCACCACATTCTCTTAATTAGACAAAAACATCAAATACTGCACAGAAGGCTATTTAAATTCAACAACAATCATTGTATCTGTGTGAGTATAAAGTAACACTTGAACCACAGCAATATTGGCTCATGGGTGATAAAGGCTGTGTGTCAGACTCATTGCTACAAATTGCCTCTCTTTCTTCTCCTCTGCCAGAATATCAGAATACCTGATGATAGTAATAGCTCTTAGATTTATATACCTCTTAGCACTCTCTAAGCAGTTTTCAGAGTCAGCATATTGTCTCCAATAATTTGGGTCCTCATTTTACCAACCTCAGAAGAATGGAAGGCTGAGTCAACCTTGAGTCGGTCAGGATTGAACTGCGAAGCTGCAGGCAGCCAGCAGGTAGCAGAAGTAGCCTGCAGTACTGCATTCTAAACACTGTGCCATCACGGCTTTTACTGATATTAAGACACAAATTTGCATTCTCTTGGATCTTCAAATAGACATTGGTAAATTTTCTGATTAGGTGCACTCTCAGATGCACATCTTGAATTAATTACCGAATTAACTGTTGGAATAATACAAAATTCCCTATGATAAAGGATAGGATAGGAGTCAGAGACATTTTGCCTATAACAAAGATGTTTCTCCTTCTAATATTTTTAGTGAAAAAAAATAGTTAGTCTGAGTTGCCCTAGAAGTGATGCTTTCCCTGTTCCAACACAAGTGGTACCATCCCCTCTCTCATCTAACTATCAAAGTATGCTTGAGTCTCAAATACTAAAATCTGGCTAAAGGAGATTAGTCAGATGTCAGACTGTCAAATAACTTCATACCAATGAGGAAAGATTTGATATGGTCTACGTTAAATTAGTTGTTTAAATCGTGAAGTTAAATAATAATTGGTGGAAGTTACATAATTCCAATGGCCTGTCTTCATTCTGCTTTGGGTGATTGTTCTTTTTTACCTGTTCTTAAAATAAGATTAAATTAATAATAAAGTAGACATGTACATTTTCATGCAATATTGAATACCAAATTTAATAACTATTGTAGGAATGAGAAAAATAAGTGAATGAAACTTGAATATGATGTTCCATTCCTCTATTATTATTTTTTCAATTCCCTCTCTCATTTTTTTTCAAGCAGCTTCATTCATTTCTTCAAGGCATTTCTTTTAACAATTCAGCTGGGGAGACAGTCTTCCTGAATGAGAAAGGGAAAGAAACAGGTGGATTTGACATCACCAACTTGATCACATTTCCAAACAGATCCTTTCAAAAAGTAAAAATTGCGAAGATGGATCCCACGGCTCCAAAAGGGAAGAAATTATTCATTGATGAAGAGAGGATTGTCTGGCACCCAGTTTTCAACCAGGAATGGAGGCATTTAATCAACCCTGCTTTAATCCATTAGTGAACATCAGAAATACAATTTTTATTTTTAAAATAAAATAAAAAAACTGGCATATTTTTTGCAAATATTGTTAATGGTCAAGCATTCATCAAATTGACAAAATAACATTACAATGTAAAAGCCACATTTGTATATTTGGTTTGCATTTCCATTTGCATACAGAACATTTTTCACAGCATTGTAACATACAGGACCTTTTGCACAACATTGTAATTTCTACATCTTTTTAACCTCCACTATAAAATCTAGTTGATTCAATGCTCATTTGGGAAGTCAAAAATAATTTCAGTGCATTAAGGAGAAAATTCAGGAACTCTTTTCAAAACATTTTCATGTTTGTCACCAGATTCTTCCACTTTCTAGATACAATGATGCTTGTTTCCCTGGAAATTAGAAGAAAGGGATTGAGGGGGATCAGTTCTGCTGCTATGACTGTGTTCCATGCCCTGAAGGGAAGATTTCAAATCAAAATGGTAGGGTAGGAATTCTACCAATTTTCATTAGACTTAAGCAAACTTGAATATATAAGTTTAGGATGCATAAAATTAGTAAAGTGATTTTTCAATAATTTAGAAGGTATAGAGGACAAATTCCTTGATTTTTCTTCCAGATATGTATGACTATTTTGATCATTATCCAAATAAAGAAAATAAAGGATGTATCCTGAAACGGGTGGTGTTTCTAAACTTTGAAGAAACCTTAGGAAATGGTTTTGCCTCAGCAGCCCTTTGTTTCTTCTTCTTCACATCTTGGGTACTTGGAACTTTTATTAAGCACAGGGATACTCCGATTGTCAAAGCCAACAACTGGTCCCTCACCTACACCCTGCTTGTTTCTCTTCTGCTCTGTTTTCTCTCGACCTTGTTGTTCCTTGTCCAACCTGGCAAAATGACCTGCCTTCTCCGACAATCAATGTTTGGCATCATTTTCTCGGTGGCTATTTCTAGTGTATTGGCCAAAACCATCACTGTAGTTGTTGCTTTCATGGCCACTAAACCGGGATCTCAGTTGAGGAAATGGGTGGGAAAAGATTGGCTTTTTGTACTGTCCTTTCCTGTTCTCTCTTACAAGTGTGTATTTGTATTCTTTGACTGTCAACATCTCCACCATTCTCTGAGATGGACATATATTCAGAGCTCCAAGAAATGATTTTACAGTGCAATGAGGGGTCAGCTTTCTTTTTCTATTCTGTCTTGGGCTACATGGGTGTCTTGGGCATCGCCAGCTTTGTTATGCCTTTTCTTGTTCATAAATTACCTGACAGCTTCAATGAAGCCAAATTCATCACCTTCAGCATGTTGACATTTTGCAGAGTGTGGATCTCCTTCTTTTCAGCCTATCTGAGCACAAACGAAAAAGCCATGGTAGCTGTGGAGGTCTTCTCCATCATGTATTCCAGTGCTACATTACTGGATACATATTCTTGCCAAAATGCTACATCATAGTTTTCCAGCCTGAGCTAAACCATAGGGAGAAATTCATAAAGAGAAATTAGTACATCATGTGATATTTCTGGTTCAGAAAAATTCCTGAAAAAAGAAATAGAAAGATAGTTTGCACTTTACAGGAAATATATGCAGTATAAAACTTATAGAATTATAGAAGTTTTTATTCCTATGAAAGAATGATTTATATAGAATATTTTTGATTATTAAGAGTTACTGCTTATTCCAGAATAAGTGTTCATTTTGCTGCAATTTCACTAGTTTGCAAGATTTTTCAACACAGCTGTTGAACTAGACTTTCATAATGTAGCTTTCCTGGTTGCTATTAGGGTATTTCAGATATTGTCTTAAACTATATCCAATGTTTGCAGAGACATTTTCATGGATTTTATACTTTTGATTCATAAAGCATTACATAAATATAGTAAAATGCTAATTAACATTTGATGGGTATATATTTAATATAGTATATCAGTATAGGATTTGTTAGAGTTCCTTGAAGTGTACTTGTGCTATACATTTAAAAGCATTTTTAAAAACTCCTTCATACTGGGTAATAACCATACACTCTCTTTCCATTAATTTATATTTCCACTGTAATCTGTTGTCAGGTGTTAATGACATGGGACATTTATTGAAATGATATGAAATGTATTCTTCCTTCTGTCTCATCCTTTTTCCTAAGTGTTTGCTTACCAATAAACATAATAAAGAATGATTTGGTTTGGTTTAAAATAAGAAGTCTGACATTTTTCAAGAGAATTAAATATGAAATTCACCCTAAATCCTAGAAAAAAATATACAATCTTCTCTGACAGAGGGAGAGATTACAAAGATGAAAATACCTGGAGGAAAAGTTAGAGTGTTCCACTAGATAGAGATTCAGAATAAGAGAGTTGGAAGGGACATTGTAGGTCATTTAATCCAACCCTCTGTTCAAGCAGGAGATCCTATACCATTTCTGGCAAGTGGCTGTCCAATCTCTTATTGAAAGCTTCCAGTGATGAAGCATCTACAATTTCTGAAGGCAAATTGATCCATTGGTTGATTGTTCTTACTGTCAGAAAATTTCTCCTTATTTCTAGTTGAATCTCTCTTGATCAGTTTCCATCCATTGTTCCTTGTCTGGCTTTTCAGTGGTTTGGAAAATAGGTTGACCCCCCTCTTCTCTTGGACAGCCCTTCAAATATTGGAACACTGTTATCATGTCATCCATGGCCCTTCTCTTCACTAGACTAGCCATGCCCAGTTCTTGCAACTGTTCTTCATACGTTTTAGCCTCTAGGCCACTAATCATCTTAGTTGCTCTTCTCTGCACTCTTTCTAGAGTCTCAACATCTTTTTTATAGTGTGGTGACCAAAACTGGATGCAGTATTCTAGGTGTCACTTACTAAGGCTTTATAGAGTGGTATTAATACCTCACATGATGATAGATAGGTAGATATGTAGGTAAGCATGTAGGTAGATATATAAATAGATTAGATATAGTTAGATAGATGATATCTATCTATCTATCTATCTATCTATCTATCTATCTATCAAGATAGATAGATAGATAGATAGATAGATAGATAGATAGATAGATAGATAGATCAAATCATCCAAACGATAATGAAAGTGCAAGCCTACTTCAGACAGGAACTAGTTACTTTTGGACTTCTCTACAAGTCCACTTGGTGGCATGATGTCCCACATAGTTTATCAGTTTTATAAATTGAAATTTAAAGAACATCCTTGTATAAAACCTTATTATATACCATTGTAATATTTATTTGTTTGTTTGTTTAGCTGCCCATTTACTGTCAGTATCTCTGGGCTGTTAAAAAAAATAAAAATCCAATATACAAACAATAAAAATAATAACCCCCCACACTCCTGGTGGTAACAATCAATCAGATAAGCCACTTGATGTGCTCCATCCCATTTTGACTTCCAGGTCATAACTTGACATAACCAGGTCGTCAGGTCCTTGCCAAAGAATATCAAAGTAGGAGCCAATCTAAATTCCATAGGAATGATGTTCCAAAGGGAGAAGGCCTTCTTCTGAGTCCCACCAAAAAGGCAATGGAGCCTAACATTTATTTCTATCTTATGTCTTCAGATCATCATCTTAACGGTAGAAGTCAGAGATCTTATACAGGTGAAACTCGAAAAATTAGAATATCATGCAAAAGTTCATTTATTTCAGTAATGCGACTTAAAAGGTAAAACTAATATATGAGGTAGACTCATTACATGCAAAGCAAGATAGTTCAAGCTGTAATTTGTCATAACTGTGATGATTATAGCTTACAGCTCATGAAAACCCCAAATCCACAATCTCAGAAAATTAGAATATTACATGCAATCAATAAAACAAGGATTGTACATAGAACAATATCGGACCTCTGAAAAGTATAAGCATGCATATGTACTCAGTACTTGGTTTGGGCCCCTTTTGCAGCTATTACTGCCTCAGTGCGGTGTGGCATGGAAGCTATCAGACTGTGACACTGCTGAGGTATTATGGAGGACCAGAATGCTTCAATAGCGGCCTTCAGCTCTTCTGCATTGTTCGGTCTCATGTCTCTCATCTTTCTCATGGCAATGCCCCATAGATTCTCTATGGGGTTCAGGTCAGGTAAGTTTGCTGGCCAATCAAGCACAGGAACCCTTTGCAGGTGTTATGGCTTAATTAGCTGATTAGAGTGGGACACTTTGGGCCTAGAATATTGAACCTTTACACAATATTCTAATTTTCTGAGATTGTGGATTTGGGGTTTTCATGAGCTGTAAGCCATAATCATGACAATTATGACAAATCACAGCTTGAACTATCTTGCTTTGCATGTAATGAGTCTATCTTATATATTAGTTTCACCTTTTAAGTTGCATTACTGAAATAAATGAACTTTTGCACAATATTCTAATTTTTCGAGTTTCACCTGTATAAGATCTCTGACTTCTACCATTAAGATGATGATCTGAAAACATAAGATGGAAATAAATGCTCCATTGCCTTTTTGGTGGGACTCAGAAGAAGTCCTCAGTAAAAATGTTTGGGAGTGGAGATTAATGTCAGACACAAAAAAAGAAGTCCACACATGAAGGTTCAAATAATTGATTTATTGTTTAAAATCTATGCAGAGAAATCTACTCCATGAATGGTCAGCATATGGTTAGAACGAGATAAGGATCAATGGCATTCAAGGGGTGGTTGCACTTGTGGCTATGTAATTGATTACTCTTTTCATTCATCCCTCTGGTTCTACCACTCTTCTCCTACATAAATAAAATCACTCTTCATTATAGATATTGGGCAGCATATACTTTGAATAAAGGTTGACGAAGAAGCAAGAATACATTTCATTTCAATAGATTTTCATATTATTACAATCTGATAATCAATTTCAGTGAACCTATGTTTATATAAAAAGAATGAATAGTAATGATTCAACATGACATTTTAAAAACAAGGTGAAATGTACAGCATTCAGAAACTTAATATAGAATAGTATTTATAGAAACTATTCTATAAATAGAAAGTATAAACATCATGAAAGTAACATGTCAAACATTGGACAAGCTTTGAGTCAAAACCTGAAAAGTCCTAACAATTCATGATAAATCAATTTTTTTCAAAGTCTCATGAAGTAGAGTGTTACAAGAGACAAAGCATTATATTCTACCATCTTGGAAAATAGTTGAAAATGCAGCACTCCAAACATTTATTTGGGGCAACTATAATAAATCTTGCTACAAAGACTCTCCTTTGACAAAAAATAAAACTTCTATATACTTTCTCTAGACAGCAAACAGTCTTTCTATTCTTTCTTGTCACTAACTTCTCTGGGCCAGAAAGATCACATGTTATACTAATTTCTCTTTGTGAGATGCTCCCTTTGGTTTAGTTCAGGCCGGAAAACAATGATGTAGCATTTTGGCAAGAATATGCATCCCAGTAATGCAGCACTGGAGGACAAGATGGAGAAGATCTCCACAGCTACCATGGCTTTTCCTTTTGTACTCAGATAGGCTGGAAAAAAGGAGATCCACACACTGCAAAAGGCCAACATACTGAAGGTGATGAACTTGGCTTCATTAAAGCTGTCAGGTAATTTACGGGCAAGAAAAGCCACAATAAAGCTGGCCATAGTCAAGACACCCATGTAGCCCAAGACACAATAAAAGAAGAAAGCTGACCCCTCATTGCATTGTAAAATCATTTCTTGGAGCTGTGAGTGCATGTCTAACTCAGGGAATGGTGAAGATGTTGACAACCAAATAATACAAATACATACTTGGAAAAAGGAGCAGGAAAAGACAGTAGAAAAAGCCAATCTTTTCCCTAACCATCTTCTCATGTGAGATCCTGGTTTAGTAGCCATGAAAGCAACCAGCACAATGATGGTTTTGGACAGCACACTAGAAATAGCCACTGAGAATGTGGTTCCAAAAGTTGATTGTCGGAGAAGGCAGGTCACTTTACCAGGTTGGCTGAGGAAAAACAAAGAAGAGAGAAAACAGACCAGAAGAGAAACAAGCAGGGTGTAGGTAAGGGACTGGTTGTTGGCTTTGACAATGGGAGTGTCCCTGTGCTTAATAAAAGTTCTAAGTACCCAAGATGTCAAGAAAAAGAAACCAAGAGCTGATGACGCTAAACCAATTCCTAAGGGTTCTTCAATAGTTAGAAATACCACCCGTTTCAGGGTACATCCATTCTTTTCTTTATTTGGATAATGATCTTCTGGACATTCAAAACAGTCATCCATATCTGGGAGGAAAGTCAAAGAAATTTGTTATCTGGGCATTCCAAATCAATGAAACTCATTTTATCCATTGTAAGCATCGTAAACTTGTATATACAAGTTTGCTTAAGTCTAATGAAAAATGGTAGAATTCCTACCATACCATTTTGATTTGAAATCTTCCCTTCTGGGCATGGAACACAGTCATAGCAGCAGAACTGATCCCCTTCAATCCCTTTCTTCCAGTCCCCAGGAAAACAAGGGTCATTGCATCGAGAAAATGGAAGAACCTTACCATAAATAAAAAAATGGTTTGAAAAGAAGGGTTTTTAAAACAGTTTCTGATTTTTCTGATTTCAGATGGAAATGCACACCAAATATGAAACGGCTTTTACATTGCAATATCAGTTTTGTCAATCTGATGAATCATTGATCATCAACAACATTTGAAGGAATATGCCATTGTTTAGTTAAAAAAACCCAGAAATTAGATTTCTAAAGAGACTATGTTCAATATGGGATCCTAATCGATTAAGGCATGGTGGATTCATTAATTCAATACCTGGTTAAAAGCTGGACTCCAGACAATCAAATCTTCATCCATGGATAATTCCTTCCCTTTTGGAGCTTGCAGATCCATCTTTCCAATTCTAACTCTCTGAAAGGATCTGTTTGGAAAAGTGATCAAATTGGTGATGTCAAATCCACCTGTTGCTTCCCCTTTCTCATTCAGGAACACTTCTTCCCCAGCTGAATTGTTGAAAGAAATGCCATGAAGAAATGGATGGAGCTACTTGAAAGAGAATGAAAGAGAGAGGATGTTGAGAGCTATATAATAGAGAG
This sequence comes from Crotalus tigris, assembly GCF_016545835.1. NCBI lineage: Eukaryota > Metazoa > Chordata > Lepidosauria > Squamata > Viperidae > Crotalus > Crotalus tigris. The sequence continues at coordinate 847,252 of NW_024096513.1, read as the reverse complement.
GAGAAAATCATATTAAAGTTTCATTCAATCATTCTTCCAATTGTTATAACTATTATTAAATATATGTGCTTAGAATTTGGATAATCAATATTGCATGATAATGTACATGTCCACACTATATACCTAATTTAATATTAATATAAGGAAAGGAAAGAATGAACTGAAGCAGAAAGTAAAAAAAGATTCTGGATTTTTGTAACTTCCTTTAATTATGTTTTAGGTTCACTATTTAAACAACTAATTCAAGATAAATCATATCTAATCTTTCCTCATCGATACAAAGTTATTTGACAGTCTGAGGTCTGACTAATGTCCTTTAGCCAGTTTTTAGAATCTGAGATCCAAGCATTCCTCCATAGAGAGATGCAAGATAGAGATTATTGCAAAAATGTTTCATACTATGGATGCCTCATCTAAAAAGGACCATTTTTATTTCATTCCTCTAAAACTCTGATAGAGATAGGAAGCTCAGCTTTTTACCCATGAAAAGTTCATGAGCCACACAAAGTTTTTGGGGAATTGACTGTTTTTGGAGAAGGCAATGACAAGTAATCTAAATTATCACTTTAACTAGCTCATATTGTGCAATGTATGGTGATTTAGTAAATAAAGTCTGCTGATATATAAACCATAATTTATACAGTAACTTCTCAATGGCCAGAATAATAACAGAAACTACTTTTTCTGTAGAAAAAGAATAGTATGTCAGAGTCAAAAGGGACCAGAAGGTCTTTTAATCCTATACTATTTCAGACAAATGGTTGTCCTTCTCTTAAATATCACCAGAGTAGGAGCATTCAAAAATTTGGAAGGCAAGCTGTTCCACTAATTCATTTTTAATTGTTCTCACCATCAGGAAATTCCAACTTATTTCTAAGTTGTTTTCTCAAGCTTGATTCCAAATGCAGAAAATATTAAGACTCTACACAAAAAATAATTCTACCTCAAACTGCTTATTGAAATACAAGAAATGTCCAATGAAAAGGGAATACCTGCCAAGCCTGGAGATGTGGAAGGTCAGGATTTTTACACATCATAGTTTTTTTTCTATTGGAATGTAATGTGTATAGAGCTTGCAAAGCATGAGCCACAGCATGAACAGCATTGTAGATACTATAGCTTTGTCCAGTCATTTCCATTTCAAAAGCAGGTCCAGGAAGATCCTCTAGCTTCATCTCACCAGTGCACTGCCTAGTCTGCGTTTCTTGTAATTCTGCTTTTGGAAATGAACAATCAAATAACTGTTCCCAAACTTCCCAAAGAAACTCATCTCTGTAGACTGAAAGAGGATTTACAGTCTGAAGAAATTCCTTGAAACCTACAACTGCTATTGAATGAGCATTGAATGAAATAGCCCCATGAAACACCTGGAGATCCCAACTGATTTGGAATCCTGATAATACAAAATCAATCTGTGCAGTCATGATCCATACCTTTCTAAATAATGAAATTTCCTTCCTTTCAGGATCTACCATAAACGTGACAATTCTTAACCACATAATTGTCAATGCTTCTCCATAGACAAGAAATGCATTGGCTTTGGTATTTATCCAATTCCATGAAATAGTTGAGATTGTTTGATAAATTTGTGGAAAGTCTTCTGGGTGTACTCGTGAAAGCCTTTGTATGAATGATGAGCAGATTCCATTCTTTGCAAGTAAGGGCTGCATTTTCTGTAAGAAATTTTCTCCATTGTTGTTACCAATAGCAAAAATCCCAATCCAGGTCCACCTGAAATGGTGAATGAGTTGGATAATCCCAATGTACTGATGGTCCTCTTTTGGGACCATGAAATAAAGTGAAGAGAGCTTACTATTCTCAAATTCCTCTTGGGCTAATGAGCCGTATGTCAGCTGCAAGAAAGTGGAGTAATATTTTCTTCAGTAGTAAGATCAAATGTAATTGTCCTGATCTAGTTTTCATATAATATATATCCAAGGAAGGAATTGCTTTTGTTAAATTCTTCTAAGTATAAAAATGGCAAGGAATTTCTTGGAATTACTTGGAACACATATAATTGATCAATTCTTTGGTAGAAGCAAAGAATTCTATGTTCACGTTTTTCCTCACGTAGGGAATGTCTACAGATATTCACTTCTTGTATTTGGCATTGTAGTTTCAGAATTATGCTAACTAATAGACCTTAAGCCAGGCAGAACACCTTTTTTCAAACCTAAGCTAATCTTAACACCTCTTAATTATTTCATAACAACATCAAGAACAGAACATAGAATTTTTCTGTTTAACCCTTTCACCACTTACTTGTGGAATCTTGAAGAATCTTGTAATTTCAGCAATATGAGATGATGTGACAAAATCCAATCCCCCAATAATAGCCACCAGATTCTTCTGGCCATCACACTTGTAGTTAGGAACAAATTCCTGGGATTTGAAAAGGAGGTCCAGAGTGGTGCGATAGGTCATCCTTGCATTGAGGTAACTGTCAAAGATGTGGAACCCGAGAGTGATGTTAGGTAACATCTGGAAGTCCTCATTGATCTCCTTCACAGCAAAGGCCAAGGCAAGAATGTGTTGATGAAATTTGGTGATTATGCTACAAATAATTTAAATCCCCCATTGAAATTTTTTTACAAGCCTTGTAAGGTGGCATCATTTCCATATAAGTAAGAGACATCTTATGGTAGTAAGAAGACAATAGCTTTCCTAAAATGCTTAATAATTTGTACAGAGTTCAAATTTATTTTAAGCAACATTTCCATGATTTCCAACAAATATGTACTACAACAAATAAAAGTAGTGGCCCTTTTCAAAGTAGTATATTTTCTATCACTTATTTACTGTATATTTGTTTTATTAAGAGAGATAATGCCAAACCTTTTTTAAAAAAACCTTTATGTCAGTAATTGTTCAAATAGAGACTTCTTGATTTTAAATTTTGTACATTTCATGTCAAGGACTTTGAAAAAAATCTAAAGATTATTTTTTCTCTCACAATGAGGTACAACTCAAAAAAAGAAGACATAGATTACATCAAAAATCCTAAATGTATGAACAAAGATATTTTAGTCATATAAAGGAAATTTTGAAAGTCTGGGTAATATTAGATAGAGAAAAAAATTCTTACGTTGGTATTTCATAAGGTTTTATAGAAGGGTTTTCACTAAATTTAATTTCATAAAGGTGGTAACCCATGTGAGATGCCATCACACCAATGATGAAGTCACCATGCTGATACCACTCATGTGGAACAAGGAAAGCATCGCTTGCAGGGCATTTCAGAGAAACTACTTTGTACACCAAAAATATCAGAAAAAACATTTTCATGCTTTGTTATTGTGAAAATGTTTTCCCTTCCCTCCTACTGATCAAGAGGTAAATATAATCCAATACTTCATCTAAAGATTGATCCAAGGCTTATCTCTGAGAATGCACCTAATGAGAAAATCTGTCAGTTTTTATTTAAAGATCCACATGAGCGCAAAATTGCATCTTGAACACCATCAGGATTTGAACAGATACTCTGGGAGAGGAAAACAGAGGGTAGAAAGCTGAAGCAAAGTATATGACAGAGCCATTATTACCCTTGTGCCAAACTTCCTGTGGTTCAAGTGTTACTTTATATTCAAACTGATACCTTGATCGTTGTTGAATATAATTCCCTTCTGTGCAGCCTTTGGTTTTTTGGCCTAGCTAAGAAAGCATGGTGATTCCTCCAGGAGATAATTGTTCTGTTTTGATGAGATAATAATTGGCCAATGGTTCAACTATTTTTTTTTAAAGGAGCAAATGTCAATGACAGTATTTTTTTTTTTAAAAAAAGTTTTTTATTTATAAAAAAGTTAAAACAAGCATGGACATAACATAACATTCCAGTGTATATATTCCTAACAATTTTTTCCTCATCATACATATAATTCTTAATTTCTATATGTACATATTTTTCTATATAATACAGTCTCTAATTTGTTTCTCTATATACTGACATACAGTTTGATATATCTCTATCGTAACACTAACTTAAAATCTGAACAGTTCTCCTTGATTCACACAACAATAGAATTTGTCTCAGATTTCAAAGTAATCTGACTCCGTCTTGTCCTTCATTTCCATTGTGAGCCTATCCATATCAGCACACAATAAGATTTTATATAAAATCTCTTCTTCTGTTGGAATTTCTTTATTCTTCCAGTTTCGTGCATACGCCAATCTAGCAGCCGTGAGAATATGTAGCATCAAGTACAATATCCCTTTTGTTATATTTCTGCATAGTTATGCCTAGTAGAAAGAGTTCTGGTTTTAGCTCTACCTCTATCATTAGTATTTTTTCCAGCCATTTTTTAACCTTGTTCCAAAAGTCACGGGCTTTTGAGCACTTCCACCACAGGTGGTAATATGTCCCTCTTGCCAATTTACATTTCCAGCATGTGGAAGAAATATTTGGACCCATTTTAGCTAATCTTGTGGGTAGGATATGCCATCTGTAGAACATTTTATAATAATAATAATAGTAGTAATGTTGGAAGGGGCATTGGAGGTCATCTAGTCCAACCCCCTGCTCAGGCAGAAAACCCTACACCATTTCTGACAAATGGCTGTCCAGTCTCCTCTTAAAAATTTCCAGTGTTGGAGCATTTACTGCTTCTGGGGCAGGCTGTTCCACTGATTAATTGTTCTCACTGTCAGGAAGTTTCTCCTTAATTCTTGGTTGCTTCTCTCCTTGATTAGTTTCCACCCATTGCTTCTTGTCCTGCCTTCAGGTGCTTTGGAAAAGCTTAATTCCCTCTTCTTTATGGCAGCCCCTGAGATATTGGAAAATTGCTATCATGTCCCCCCCTTGTCCTCCTCTTCGTTAAACTAGACATCCCCAATTCTAGCAACCGTTCCTTATATGTTTTAGCCTCCAGTCCCCTAATCATCTTTGTTGCTCTTCTCTGTACTCTTTCTAGAGTCTCAACATCTTTTTTACATCGTGGTGACCAAAACTGGATGCAGTATTCCAAGTGTGGCCTTACCAAGGCATTGAAGAGTGGTATTAATACTTCACGTGATCTTGATTCTATCCCTCTGTTAATATAGCCTAGCACTGTGTTGGCCTTTTTGGCAGCTGCAGCACACTGCTGGCTCATATTTGGGTGATTGTCTACTAGGACTCTGAGGTCCCTCTCACAGTTACTACTGTTGAGCATGGTGCCACCTATGCTGTACTTGTGCATTTGTTTTTTCTTGCCTAAATGTAGAACCTTGCTTTTTTCACCATTGAATTTCATTTTGTTAGTTAGTGCCCAGGTTTCAAGTCTTTCCAGATGCTTCTGTATCTTAAGCCTGTCTTCTGGAGTGTTGGCTATTCCTGCCAGCTTGGTGTCGTCTGCAAATTTGATGAGCTCCCCATCTATCCCTTCATCCAAATCATTTATGAAGATGTTGAAGAGTACTGGGCCCAGAACAGAGCCCTGGGGCACCCCATTACACACTTCCCTCCATATTGATGCAGTTCCATTGAGGACCACTCGCTGAGTACGGCCAGTCAGCCAGCTACGGATCCATCTGGTGGTGATTCTGTTTACCCCACATTTTTCTATCTTATCAAGTAGTAGATTGTGATCTACTTTATCAAATGCCTTACTGAAGTCCAAGTAAATTATGTCCACAGCATTCCTCTGATCCACTAACTTTGTCACTTGGTCAAAGAATGCAATAAGATTTGTCTGGCATGATCTATTTTTGACAAACCCATGTTGGCTTTTAGTAATGACTTTGTTTGCCTCTAGGTGTTCGTTGATTCATTGTTTGATTATCTTTTCCAGGATCTTCCCAGGTATTGAGATCAGGCTGATAGGTCTGTAATTTCCTGGATCCATTTTTTTTTCCTTTTTTGAGGATGGGAACTACATCAGCTCTTTTCCAGTTTTGTAGAGGTTTTCTTTGTAGGAGGTGGCCAAAGTAAGCTTCCTATTCCATACCCATAATTCTTGCCAGATATGCAGATCAAAGTTGAGATCAAAATCCCTGCTCCACGTTAACATGGTTTCTTTTACCTGTTCCTCATACATTGCCTGATCTAATAAATAATGAAATAGCTTTTTAATCCTTTTTTCCTCAGTACCAAGTAATATTTTATGCTGCCCTATCAGTTCTATTTTTATGCCTCACTCTTTTTTATCTTTCCAATATCTTGCCTGTAGTTGAAGGTATGCTCCCCATTCTCGTTCTATCCCTTAGATCAATGACAGTAATTTAAGGGAGATTTGTAATAAAATATATGCTTAGTTGTAGAAAGTGTTTTTTGAAGCTACCACATTGATTTTCTACCATTTTTTTCACAAAATAGAATATGAACAGATCCACCAGGTATCAGTCTTTTATTGCATGTATGTTTTGTGAGGAATAACAATGCACAATTTTTTAAAAAAACTACCTTGAGTTGACTAAAAATCTTCAAAATATTTCTTGCACCAAAGTTTCCTACATTCTATAGCCAACACTTAGCAAAATCTAAAGAATCTTATTTCTTCTACCACAACTAGAAATATTTGAAAGACAGAGTGGCTTACATTAGAGATACAGTAAAGCCTTTTGCTCATTTCAGCAATTTGGGGGGAGCTGCCTAAGATTATAAAAAGAAGAAAAAAACTCTTTACATGGCATGTCATAAGGTTTTACACAAGGATGTTCCTTCAATTTCAGTTCATAAAAATGATAAACTATATTGGATGCCATGCCACCAATTAATAAATCACCACTCTGCATGGAGGTCTATAAGGGGCTGCCCTTGAAAAGTATCTGGAAGCTCCAGTTGATTCAAAGTGCAGGCCCCCGTATGGTTTTATGCACACCCAGATTATACATATGCCACCTTTCTTATGGGAGTTGCATTGGCTGACAATTTGCTTCCGGGTACAATTCAAGGTACTAGCTGTCACCTTTAAACCCTACATGGCTTAGGACCACGTTATTTGAGGAACTGTCTCTTCCTGATCAGATCCACATGATCCAGTGGAGCAAGGAGGCAGGCAATGTTTATAATGGCCCCCACTTTTTTATTATAAATTTTTACAATTTTACAATAAAAACCCCTTCCCAATCCCTCCCAACTCACCCCCAAACCCTCCCTCATTCTTCCCAGAGCTGAATACAGGGTTAACTAGAACTTAAAAGAAAAAACTTTTAAACTCAAATAAACCTCAAACAAATATGATTACATTCAATAAACAAATTGTTAAGTACTTAACTCCATTATGTATAAAAAACAGAAAGAGAAAAAGAAGAAAATAAAAAAAAATAACAAAAGGAAAAAAACTATTCTACACTTCTAAATAATATCTTAAACTTTAAATATAAATTATTCAAAAGCTAAATGATATTTTCTTATATCATACTTATATTGTATAAAATTTATCCATCTTTTCCACACCAAGAGATACTTCTCTTGTGATTTATCTTTCAAAAAAGCCAAAATTTTTGCCATTTCAGATAAGTAAGAAACTTTAAGAAACCATTCCTGCAAAGTAGGCAAAAATTCCTTCTTCCAATATTGTCCTATTAACAACCTTGCCGCTGTAATTAAGTTTAACATTAAAATAATCTCTTTGTCATCACAATCAGAAACAATACCCAACAAAAACAATTGTGGGGTAAATTTTATCCTTCTTTTGAAAATTCTTTGAATATTCCACCATATCTTGATCCAAAAGGCTTTTATACTTTTACATGACCACCAGATAAGATAATACGTTGCATCCAAGCAACCACATCTCCAACATTTAGGCTGCAAATTTGAGTATATACGACACATTTTTTGTGGATCAAGGTGCCATCTATAAAACATTTTATAGAAATTTTCCCCTAAATTTTGCGCTTGTGTAAATTTAACATTCCTCACCCAAATAGTCTCCCATGTATCTAATAAAATCGGTTCATCAAAATTTTGAGCCCATTTAACCATACAATCTTTAACTAATTCTGCTTCTGAATCCAATTCCACTAATACACCATAAATTCTTTTTATGTGGGTTCGGCTTTGATCTCTAATTTGTTTTAGCAAATTCTCATCATCTCTAAGCAAACCCACTTTATAATCTATCTTCCACCTTTCCAATAATTGTCTGTACTGAAACCATGAATAATTAATATTTTCTTGTGCTAATTCATCTATGGATTTTAATTGCCAATTTTCACCATCCCACTTAAGTAATTGTATATAAGAAATTCTGTCCATCTTAACTCCTTTCCTTATACCTTCTATTGCATGCCATGGAATAGCCCATAATGGAATTCTTGAATCAATTCTATAATATTTCTTCCAAACCCAAAGTAAAGAAGTTCTTAAAATATGAGACTTAAAAACCCTGTCAACTTTTTTATTATAAATTAAATAGGCATGCCATCCATATAATAAATCCCACCCCTCCAAAAGGAGTATATCTACATTTGTTAAAGTAACCCAATCACTAATTAATGTTAAAACCACAGCATCATAATACAATTTCAAATTCGGTACCTTGAGTCCACCTCTCTCTCGTATATCTTGTATAATTTTAAGTTTTACTCTTGTTTTTTCCCTGCCCAGATAAATTTATTGATACCTTTCTGCCATTCATCTAGGTTTGCTTCTTTTTTTAAAATAGGTATCATTTGAAATAAAAAAAGAAACTTTGGCAAGACATTCATTTTAATCGCTGCTATTCTCCCCAATAGAGACAATTGCAGCTTTTTCCAATTCTCTAAGTCCTTTTGTATTTTAAACCACAGCCTTTCATAATTATTTTTATACAGTTTTGCATTGGAAGCAGATAAAATAACCCCCAAATATTTTACCTTATTAACAACCTCAAAACCTGTCAATCTAACTAAGATCTCCTTATCCAAGTTGGTCATGTTTTTTGGCAATATTTTAGTCTTATTATTATTAATCTTGAAACCTGAAACTTGTCCAAACTGATTTATCAATTGTAACAACTCCATTACAGAATAAGTTGGTTGAGACAAAGTAACAACCAGATCATCTGCGAAGGCCCTTAATTTATAATCATTTTTGTTGATTTCTATTCCTTTTATGTTAGGTGACTCACGAATTTTAATCAGCAAAATTTCCAAGGTTAAAACAAACAGCAAAGGCCCCTTTTCGATTGGAAATACCTCTGATAAACCTCCATTAACTATAAGTTGTGCTGTTTGTTTTTGATAGATGGCTCGAAGAGCCTGTAAAATTTTATCTCCAAAATTCATTTCCTCAACCAATCTTAACATAAATTGCCAATTTAACTGATCAAAAGCTTTTTCAGCATCTAAAAATATCAATCCTGCAGAAATCTGGTTGTTCTTATCCAAATATTCTATTAAATTAATAATTTGTCTAACATTTTTCATATATCTTCCAGTTATGAAACCAGTTTGATCCATATGTATTAGTTGATTCAACACAGTCAAAAGTCTGTTAGCTAAAATTTTCGAAAAAATCTTATAATCTACATTCAAAAGAGATATGGGTCTATAATTTTTTGGTAGAGTAAGATCTTGGTCCTCTTTTGGGATCAAGGATATAAAAGCTCTATCCCAATTTTATCATAGATCTTATTTATTTCTTCTTCCACTAATATCCCTTATTTAAAATAAAATATTAATCTATCCTATACATATCTAATCCCATCAATCAATCAATCTCTTTAAACTGAGAAAATAAAGTCCAACCTGGAGTCCTTTTTTTCTATTGGGATCATATGTCTATTGGGCTCATGGTCTTGGTCTCACCTTTTTTCATGCCGATACTACGTAGCCATTAAAAATGCTCTTTGAGGAAAGGAATTGTCTTGGAGTCGTTTTTTCTATTGGGCTCATCTATAGGAACCATGACATTGACAGTGAGTGGGAGACCGTAAAATTCTGTGAAATGAATAAATTGTATTTCACTACATTTCCCATATTATTAATATATGTGTTTTTATTGTTTATATATTGGGTTTTATTTTTTTTTAAGTAGCTCAGAGACACTGACTGTCAACACTACAAATGAATTTGGCTGCAGCCATTTTCATCTCGTTTTTCGATTGCAACAGAAAAGGGAAGAGGTGTGTGTATTCTTTTTGTCTAGCTAAAACCTAAAATTGTTCTGTGGGAACCAAGGTCATTGTTACCAGAGTTTTGGCAGGTAGAAGTGTCTGCTAGAAAGCCCGCTAAACTAGTGCATTGGGGAATGTGATTTATGACATAGAAATTGTGTGGGAAGTTCATCTTTGTAACTTTGGAGGAAGGGAATTTTAGTCTTGTTTCACCTTTGTTCATGCCGATACTATGTAGCCATTAAAAATTGTGTTTGAGGAAAGCAATTGTCTTGGAGTCCTTTTTTCTATTGGGTTCATCTATCGGAACCATGACATTGACAGTGAGTGGGAGGCCATAAAATTCTGTGAAATAAATAAATAAATAAATAAATAAATCTCCATACAATGATGTTTCATAAGGTTTTATTCAAGGATGTTCCTTAAATTTCATGTAGCGGAGCTGGGGTGAGAATGGGGCCAGCTGAGAGGTTTTGCGGGAGCTCCAGCAACTTCTGTGGGTCTGGTGGCAGGATGTGGGTCTGAAGAGGGAAGAAAAGGGAGGAGGAAGCTGACGGGAGAGGAGAGAGAAAGAGGCTGGAAAGTAGCGTTTAGCTGCACATTGAGTAGAGACAGCTGAGTGAGGAGAGAGAAAGAGACTGGAACGTAGTGTTTGGCTGGACATTGAGAAGAGCCAGCTGAGGAAGAGAGAGAGAGCAGCTTAGTGGAGCCAGCCATCCAGAGCCAGCTGAATGAAGAAATAGAGATGGAGTAAGAAGGTGGGATCTTTGTGTTTTTCTGCTTTGTTGCAAGCAAGCCGGATGAAGAGGGGGGATAGAGAGTGAGAGTAGCTTGTTGAAGTTTTTATTGTTTTTTCTTCATTGCGGCATGCCAGACAAAGAGACGATAGGTTGGGGAGTTTTATTTCTTTTCCCTTCTTGGTGTCAGCTGGTTGGAGGGAGAGTCAGGAAAGAGTTTGACAGGTTGAGGGTATGTCTTTTAGTGGGAAGTAGAGGAGTTTTTAAAGGATCAGCTTGTGGAAACAAAAAGGGGATAAGGAAGGGATGGGGGAATTACATATACTGAGGGCATAGAGAGACAAGGAGAGTGGATAAAGGAGGTCCCCTGTGAGCTCCAGAGAGGGACTGATTACCATCATCTTAGGTAAGATGCTGTCACCAGATACTGACTACCATCGCTTTAGGCAAGTTGCTGTTACCAGAGACTGACTAACATTGTCTTAGGAAAGCTGCTGTCACCAAAGACTGACAACCATTGGATTAGGCAAGTTGCTTTCACCAGAGACTGGCAACCATTGTCATAGGCAAGCTGCTACTATCAGAGACTGGTTAACATCATCCTAAGCAGGTTGCTGTTACTAGGGACTGACTACTATTGTTTTATACCAGCTGCTGTTACCAGGACTGGACTACCATCGTCTCCTGTAAGTCTTACTGCCTGCATTCAACTATCATCATCCCACGTGAGTTACCATCAAAAGAGATTAACCATCACCACCCCATGGGCATGGCTGTCAACTGTGACTGAACATCACCATGCTACATGCCCTGTTAGGCAGAGGTGCCAATGTGAGAGACTCCTTGGGTTGGCAGCCAGCCGAACAGGGGGCTAAGAGGGTCAAGACTTTAGCGCTCCCTCCAGGAGTGGTGCTACATATAAAACTGGTAAAGTATGTGGGACATCATTCCACCAATGATGAGAAAAGGAGAAGTATCACTTGCAGAGTAGTCCAGAGTAACGAGTTTCTATCTCAATTAGAGTTGCATGTGCATTATAATTTGGGCAACTTGTCCTGTCCATAGGGTCTGTTTATCTATCTATCTATCTATCTATCTATCTATCTATCTATCTATCTATCTATCTATCTATCTATCTATATTTCTACCTACATACTTATATACATATCTATTATCAACATCAAATGAATATTCAAAATTTCTTTTGGGTTTTTTCATGTTTGTAGTTCCTCCCTATATCAGAGAGGGCTGTACATGTTTTCTAGAATTTGTGCTGAATTTTAGGTGATTTTTTTGAAAAATGCCACACTTCTTATTGTAAACCCATTCAAATCACTCTTTGTTATGGTCATTAGTCAGCATACACTTTGAATGAAGGATGAGACAGAAGGAAGAATACATTTCATTTCACTACATTTCCCATATTATTAATATATGATAACAGGTTGCTCTGGAAATTGATTTATTGATAGAGTGAATGTTTATGACCCAGCATGAACACCTATTTCAAGATGCAGTTAAATGTACAGGATTCACAAACTCAATACATTCTACATTTCAAGAACCCTAAAATATTCAAACCTGCTATCATATAATAGTATGCTCAATACACATTAATAAAATGAGAAAAACAGTTCTTACTATATTTATGTAGTGCTTTATTCTTTTTTGTCACTAATTTCTCTGAGCCAGAAAGATCACATGTTATACTAATTTCTCTTTGTGAGTTGTTCCCTGTGGTTGATGTCAGCCAAGCAAACAATGATGTAGATTTTGGCAAAAATATGCATCCCAGTAATGCAGCACTGAAGGACAAGACAGAGAAGACCTCCACAGCTACCATGGCATTTCCTTTTGTGCTCAGGGAGACTGGAAAGAAGGAGATCCAAACACTGCAAAAGACCAACATGCTGAAGGTGATGAACTTGGCTTCATCAAAGCTGTCAGGTAATTTATGGGCAACAAAAGCCACCATAAAGCTGGCAAGAGCTAAGATATACATGTAGCCCAAGTCACAATATCTAAGTATATTTCATTGATCCATTGATTTAGTCACTTTGTTGAAGAATGAAATAAGATTTGTTTGGCATGACCTCTTTTTGATGAATCCATGTTGCCTGAGCAGGGGGATGAATAGAAGACTTTCAAAGTCCCTTCCAACTCTGTTATTCTGATATTCTGCTACAGGTTATAACCTTGTTTGTTTCAAGGTGTTGGAAGATTTGTTTCTTGATTATCTTTTTCCAAGATATTTCCAGATATTGATTTCAGGCTGATTGATCTATAATTTCATGGATTGATTATTTTTCTCCTTTTTTGATTAAGGACATCACAATGTCTGTTCATAAACTAATATTCTGTTTTTAACTTTTGAATTATAGAGAAACCCAAATGGAAAAGGCCAAAATATCAGGCTCTTTCCCTGAAATTTTACTAAAAACAATCTTTGATTTTGTGAAGAGGTGAAAATTGCACGTAAATGTCTTCATTTCTATCATCAATAGATCAGCAACAGAAAATAGCTCTAACTACTTTAATAGGTACTTCAATTCATTTTTCCATTTCATTAAAATGTGAAATCAGGTTACCTAAATGAAATCCTTATCTAATTATGGTCACTAGGACTTCCTATTCTTGTTTGTTAGGAATTTCTCCTAGTGAGAAAAGTCACATGTTATACTAATTTCTCTTTGTGAGATGCTCCCTTTGGTTTAGTTCAGGCCGGAAAACAATGATGTAGCATTTTGGCAAGAATATGCATCCCAGTAATGCAGCACTGGAGGACAAGATGGAGAAGACCTCCACAGCTACCATGGCTTTTCCCTTTGTACTCAGATAGGCTGGAAAGAAGGAAGATCCACACACTGCAAAAGGCCAACATGCTGAAGGTGATGAACTTGGCTTCATTAAAGCTGTCAGGTAATTTACGGGCAAGAAAAGCTACAATAAAGCTGGCAATGGCCAAGACACCCATATAGCCCAATACACAATAAAAGAAGAAAGCTGACCCCTCATTGCATTGTAAAATAATTTCTTGGAGCTGTAAATGCATGTCCAACTCAGGGAATGGTGGAGATGTTGACAACCAAAGAATACAAATACATACTTGGAAAAAGGAGCAGAAAAGGACAGTAGAAAAAGCCAATCTTTTCCCTAACCATCTTCTCATGGGAGATCCTGGTTTAGTGGCCATGAAAGCAACCAGCACAATGATGGTTTTGGACAGCACACTAGAAATAGCCACTGAGAATGTGGTTCCAAAAGTTGATTGTCGGAGAAGGCAGGTCACTTTACCAGGTTGGCTGAGGAAAAACAAAGAAGAGAGAAAACAGAGCAGAAGAGAAACAAGCAGGGTGTAGGTAAGGGACTGGTTGTTGGCTTTGACAATGGGAGTGTCCCTGTGCTTAATAAAAGTTCCAAGTACCCAAGATGTCAAGAAAAAGAAACCAAGAGCTGATGACGCTAAACCAATTCCTAAGGGTTCTTCAATAGTTAGAAATACCACCCGTTTCAGGGTACATCCATTCTTTTCTTTATTTGGATAATGATCTTCTGGACATTCAAAACAGTCATCCATATCTGTGAGGAAAGTCAAAGAAATTTGTTATCTGGGCATTCCAAATCAATGAAACTCATTTTATTCATTGTAAGCATCGTAAACTTGTATATACAAGTTTGCTTAAGTCTAATGAAAAATGGTAGAATTCCTACCATACCATTTTGATTTGAAATCTTCCCTTCTGGGCATGGAACACAGTCATAGCAGCAGAACTGATCCCCTTCAATCCCTTTCTTCCAGTCCCCAGGAAAACAAGGGTCATTGCATCGAGAAAATGGAAGAACCTTACCATAAATAAAAAAATGGTTTGAAAAGAAGGGTTTTTAAAACAGTTTCTGATTTTTCTGATTTCAGATGGAAATGCACACCAAATATGAAACGGCTTTTACATTGCAATATCAGTTTTGTCAATCTGATGAATCATTGATCATCAACAACATTTGAAGGAATATGCCATTGTTTAGTTAAAAAAACCCAGAAATTAGATTTCTAAAGAGACTATGTTCAATATGGGATCCTAATCGATTAAGGCATGGTGGATTCATTAATTCAATACCTGGTTAAAAGCTGGACTCCAGACAATCAAATCTTCATCCATGGATAATTCCTTCCCTTTTGGAGCTTGCAGATCCATCTTTCCAATTCTAACTCTCTGAAAGGATCTGTTTGGAAAAGTGATCAAATTGGTGATGTCAAATCCACCTGTTGCTTCCCCTTTCTCATTCAGGAACACTTCTTCCCCAGCTGAATTGTTGAAAGAAATGCCATGAAAAAATGGATGGAGCTACTTGAAAGAGAATGAAAGAGAGAGGATGTTGAGAGCTATATAATAGAGAGGAGAAAATCATATTAAAGTTTCATTCAATCATTCTTCCAATTGCTATAACTATTATTAAATATATGTGCTTAGAATTTGGATAATCAATATTGCATGATAATGTACATGTCTACACTATATACCTAATTTAATATTAACATAAGGAAAGGAAAGAATGAACTGAAGCAGAAAGTAAAAAAAGATTCTGAATTTTTGTAACTTCCTTTAATTGTGTTTTAGGTTCAATATTTAAACAACTAATTCAAGATAAATCATATCTAATCTTTCCTCATCGATACAAAGTTATTTGACAGTCTGAGGTCTGACTAATGTCCTTTAGCCAGTTTTTAGAATCTGAGATCCAAGCATTCCTCCATAGAGAGATGCAAGATAGAGATTATTGCAAAAATGTTTCATACTATGGATGCCTCATCTAAAAAGGACCATTTTTATTTCATTCCTCTAAAACTCTGATAGAGATAGGAAGCTCAGCTTTTTACCCATGAAAAGTTCATGAGCCACACAAAGTTTTTGGGGAATTGACTGTTTTTGGAGAAGGCAATGACAAGTAATCTAAATTATCACTTTAACTAGCTCATATTGTGCAATGTATGGTGATTTAGTAAATAAAGTCTGCTGATATATAAACCATAATTTATACAGTAACTTCTCAATGGCCAGAATAATAACAGAAACTACTTTTTCTGTAGAAAAAGAATAGTATGTCAGAGTCAAAAGGGACCAGAAGGTCTTTTAATCCTATACTATTTCAGACAAATGGTTGTCCTTCTCTTAAATATCACCAGAGTAGGAGCATTCAAAAATTTGGAAGGCAAGCTGTTCCACTAATTCATTTTTAATTGTTCTCACCATCAGGAAATTCCAACTTATTTCTAAGTTGTTTTCTCAAGCTTGATTCCAAATGCAGAAAATATTAAGACTCTACACAAAAAATAATTCTACCTCAAACTGCTTATTGAAATACAAGAAATGTCCAATGAAAAGGGAATACCTGACAAGCCTGGAGATGTGGAAGGTCAGGATTTTTACACATCATAGTTTTTTTTCTATTGGAATGTAATGTGTATAGAGCTTGCAAAGCATGAGCCACAGCATGAACAGCATTGTAGATACTATAGCTTTGTCCAGTCATTTCCATTTCAAAAGCAGGTCCAGGAAGATCCTCTAGCTTCATCTCACCAGTGCACTGCCTAGTCTGCGTTTCTTGTAATTCTGCTTTTGGAAATGAACAATCAAATAACTGTTCCCAAACTTCCCAAAGAAACTCATCTCTGTAGACTGAAAGAGGATTTACAGTCTGAAGAAATTCCTTGAAACCTACAACTGCTCTTGAATGAGCATTGAATGAAATAGCCCCATGAAACACCTGGAGATCCCAACTGATTTGGAATCCTGATAATACAAAATCAATCTGTGCAGTCATGATCCATACCTTTCTAAATAATGAAATTTCCTTCCTTTCAGGATCTACCATAAACGTGACAATTCTTAACCACATAATTGTCAATGCTTCTCCATAGACAAGAAATGCATTGGCTTTGGTATTTATCCAATTCCATGAAATAGTTGAGATTGTTTGATAAATTTGTGGAAAGTCTTCTGGGTGTACTCGTGAAAGCCTTTGTATGAATGATGAGCAGATTCCATTCTTTGCAAGTAAGGGCTGCATTTTCTGTAAGAAATTTTCTCCATTGTTGTTACCAATAGCAAAAATCCCAATCCAGGTCCACCTGAAATGGTGAATGAGTTGGATAATCCCAATGTACTGATGGTCCTCTTTTGGGACCATGAAATAAAGTGAAGAGAGCATACTGTTCTCAAATTCCTCTTGGGCTAATGAGCCGTATGTCAGCTGCAAGAAAGTGGAGTAATATTTTCTTCAGTAGTAAGATCAAATGTAATTGTCCTGATCTAGTTTTCATATAATATATATCCAAGGAAGGAATTGCTTTTGTTAAATTCTTCTAAGTATAAAAATGGCAAGGAATTTCTTGGAATTACTTGGAACACATATAATTGATCAATTCTTTGGTAGAAGCAAAGAATTCTATGTTCACGTTTTTCCTCACGTAGGGAATGTCTACAGATATTCACTTCTTGTATTTGGCATTGTAGTTTCAGAATTATGCTAACTAATAGACCTTAAGCCAGGCAGAACACCTTTTTTCAAACCTAAGCTAATCTTAACACCTCTTAATTATTTCATAACAACATCAAGAACAGAACATAGAATTTTTCTGTTTAACCCTTTCACCACTTACTTGTGGAATCTTGAAGAATCTTGTAATTTCAGCAATATGAGATGATGTGACAAAATCCAATCCCCCAATAAAAGCCACCAGATTCTTCTGGCCATCACACTTGTAGTTAGGAACAAATTCCTGGGATTTGAAAAGGAGGTCCAGAGTGGTGCGATAGGTCATCCTTGCATTGAGGTAACTGTCAAAGATGTGGAACCCGAGAGTGATGTTAGGTAACATCTGGAAGTCCTCATTGATCTCCTTCACAGCAAAGGCCAAGGCAAGAATGTGTTGATGAAATTTGGTGATTATGCTACAAATAATTTAAATCCCCCATTGAAATTTTTTTACAAGCCTTGTAAGGTGGCATCATTTCCATATAAGTAAGAGACATCTTATGGTAGTAAGAAGACAATAGCTTTCCTAAAATGCTTAATAATTTGTACAGAGTTCAAATTTATTTTAAGCAACATTTCCATGATTTCCAACAAATATGTACTACAACAAATAAAAGTAGTGGCCCTTTTCAAAGTATTATATTTTCTATCACTTATTTACTGTATATTTGTTTTATTAAGAGAGATAATGCCAAACCTTTTTTAAAAAAACCTTTATGTCAGTAATTGTTCAAATAGAGACTTCTTGATTTTAAATTTTGTACATTTCATGTCAAGGACTTTGAAAAAAATCTAAAGATTATTTTTTCTCTCACAATGAGGTACAACTCAAAAAAAGAAGACATAGATTACATCAAAAATCCTAAATGTATGAACAAAGATATTTTAGTCATATAAAGGAAATTTTGAAAGTCTGGGTAATATTAGATAGAGAAAAAAATTCTTACGTTGGTATTTCATAAGGTTTTATAGAAGGGTTTTCACTAAATTTAATTTCATAAAGGTGGTAACCCATGTGAGATGCCATCACACCAATGATGAAGTCACCATGCTGATACCACTCATGTGGAACAAGGAAAGCATCGCTTGCAGGGCATTTCAGAGAAACTACTTTGTACACCAAAAATATCAGAAAAAACATTTTCATGCTTTGTTAGTCTGAAAATGTTTTCCCTTCCCTCCTACTGATCAAGAGGTCAATATAATCCAATACTTCATCTAAAGATTGATCCAAGGCTTATCTCTGAGAATGCACCTAATGAGAAAAACTGTCAGTTTTTATTTAAAGATCCACATGAGCGCAAAAGTGCATCTTGAACACCATCAGGATTTGAACAGATACTCTGGGAGAGGAAAACAGAGGGTAGAAAGCTGAAGCAAAGTATATGACAGAGCCATTATTACCCTTGTGCCAAACTTCCTGTGGTTCAAGTGTTACTTTATATTCAAACTGATACCTTGATCGTTGTTGAATATAATTCCCTTCTGTGCAGCCTTTGGTTTTTTGGCCTAGCTAAGAAAGCATGGTGATTCCTCCAGGAGATAATTGTTCTGTTTTGATGAGATAATAATTGGCCAATGGTTCAACTATTTTTTTTTAAAGGAGCAAATGTCAATGACAGTATTTTTTTTTTTAAAAAAAGTTTTTTATTTATAAAAAAGTTAAAACAAGCATGGACATAACATAACATTCCAGTGTATATATTCCTAACAATTTTTTCCTCATCATACATATAATTCTTAATTTCTATATGTACATATTTTTCTATATAATACAGTCTCTAATTTGTTTCTCTATATACTGACATACAGTTTGATATATCTCTATCGTAACACTAACTTAAAATCTGAACAGTTCTCCTTGATTCACACAACAATAGAATTTGTCTCAGATTTCAAAGTAATCTGACTCTGTCTTGTCCTTCATTTCCATTGTGAGCCTATCCATATCAGCACACAATAAGATTTTATATAAAATCTCTTCTTCTGTTGGAATTTCTTTATTCTTCCAGTTTCGTGCATACGCCAATCTAGCAGCCGTGAGAATATGTAGCATCAAGTACAATATCCCTTTTGTTATATTTCTGCATAGTTATGCCTAGTAGAAAGAGTTCTGGTTTTAGCTCTACCTCTATCATTAGTATTTTTTCCAGCCATTTTTTAACCTTGTTCCAAAAGTCACGGGCTTTTGAGCACTTCCACCACAGGTGGTAATATGTCCCTCTTGCCAATTTACATTTCCAGCATGTGGAAGAAATATTTGGACCCATTTTAGCTAATCTTGTGGGTAGGATATGCCATCTGTAGAACATTTTATAATAATAATAATAGTAGTAATGTTGGAAGGGGCATTGGAGGTCATCTAGTCCAACCCCCTGCTCAGGCAGAAAACCCTACACCATTTCTGACAAATGGCTGTCCAGTCTCCTCTTAAAAATTTCCAGTGTTGGAGCATTTACTGCTTCTGGGGGCAGGCTGTTCCACTGATTAATTGTTCTCACTGTCAGGAAGTTTCTCCTTAATTCTTGGTTGCTTCTCTCCTTGATTAGTTTCCACCCATTGCTTCTTGTCCTGCCTTCAGGTGCTTTGGAAAAGCTTAATTCCCTCTTCTTTATGGCAGCCCCTGAGATATTGGAAAATTGCTATCATGTCCCCCCCTTGTCCTCCTCTTCGTTAAACTAGACATACCCAATTCTAGCAACCGTTCCTTATATGTTTTAGCCTCCAGTCCCCTAATCATCTTTGTTGCTCTTCTCTGTACTCTTTCTAGAGTCTCAACATCTTTTTTACATCGTGGTGACCAAAACTGGATGCAGTATTCCAAGTGTGGCCTTACCAAGGCTTTGTAGAGTGGTATTAATACTTCACGTGATTTTGATTCTATCCCTCTGTTAACACAGCCTAGCACTGTATTACCCTTTTTGGCAGCTGCAGCACACTGCTGGCTCATATTTAGGTGATTTACTAGGTGATCTACTAGGACTCCGAGATCCTTCTCACGGTTACTACTATTGAGAATGGTGCCACCTATGCTGTACTTGTGCATTTGGTTTTTCTTGCCTAAATGTAGAACCTTGTTTTTTTCACCATTGAATTTCATTTTGTTAGTTAGTGCCCAGTGTTCAAGTCTGTCCAGATCCTTCTGTATCTTAAGCCTGTCTTCTGGAGTGTTGGCTATTCCTGCCAGCTTGGTGTCGTCTGCAAATTTGATGAGCTCCCCATCTATCCCTTCATCCAAATCATTTATGAAGATGTTGAAGAGTACTGGGCCCAGAACAGAGCCCTGGGGCACCCCATTACACACTTCCCTCCATATTGATGCAGTTCCATTGAGGACCACTCGCTGAGTACGGCCGGTCAGCCAGCTACGGATCCATCTGGTGGTGATTCTGTTTACCCCACATTTTTCTATCTTATCAAGTAGTAGATTGTGATCTACTTTATCAAATGCCTTACTGAAGTCCAAGTAAATTATGTCCACAGCATTCCTCTGATCCACTAACTTTGTCACTTGGTCAAAGAATGCAATAAGATTTGTCTGGCATGATCTATTTTTGACAAACCCATGTTGGCTTTTAGTAATGACTTTGTTTGCCTCTAGGTGTTCGTTGATTCATTGTTTGATTATCTTTTCCAGGATCTTCCCAGGTATTGAGATCAGGCTGATAGGTCTGTAATTTCCTGGATCCATTTTTTTTTCCTTTTTTGAGGATGGGAACTACATCAGCTCTTTTCCAGTTTTGTAGAGGTTTTCTTTGTAGGAGGTGGCCAAAGTAAGCTTCCTATTCCATACCCATAATTCTTGCCAGATATGCAGATCAAAGTTGAGATCAAAATCCCTGCTCCACGTTAACATGGTTTCTTTTACCTGTTCCTCATACATTGCCTGATCTAATAAATAATGAAATAGCTTTTTAATCCTTTTTTCCTCAGTACCAAGTAATATTTTATGCTGCCCTATCAGTTCTATTTTTATGCCTCACTCTTTTTTATCTTTCCAATATCTTGCCTGTAGTTGAAGGTATGCTCCCCATTCTCGTTCTATCCCTTAGATCAATGACAGTAATTTAAGGGAGATTTGTAATAAAATATATGCTTAGTTGTAGAAAGTGTTTTTTGAAGCTACCACATTGATTTTCTACCATTTTTTTCACAAAATAGAATATGAACAGATCCACCAGGTATCAGTCTTTTATTGCATGTATGTTTTGTGAGGAATAACAATGCACAATTTTTTAAAAAAACTACCTTGAGTTGACTAAAAATCTTCAAAATATTTCTTGCACCAAAGTTTCCTACATTCTATAGCCAACACTTAGCAAAATCTAAAGAATCTTATTTCTTCTACCACAACTAGAAATATTTGAAAGACAGAGTGGCTTACATTAGAGATACAGTAAAGCCTTTTGCTCATTTCAGCAATTTGGGGGGAGCTGCCTAAGATTATAAAAGAAGAAAAAACTCTTTACATGGCATGTCATAAGGTTTTACACAAGGATGTTCCTTCAATTTCAGTTCATAAAAATGATAAACTATATTGGATGCCATGCCACCAATTAATAAATCACCACTCTGCATGGAGGTCTATAAGGGGCTGCCCTTGAAAAGTATCTGGAAGCTCCAGTTGATTCAAAGTGCAGGCCCCCGTATGGTTTTATGCACACCCAGATTATACATATGCCACCTTTCTTATGGGAGTTGCATTGGCTGACAATTTGCTTCCGGGTACAATTCAAGGTACTAGCTGTCACCTTTAAACCCTACATGGCTTAGGACCACGTTATTTGAGGAACTGTCTCTTCCTGATCAGATCCACATGATCCAGTGGAGCAAGGAGGCAGGCAATGTTTATAATGGCCCCCACTTTTTTATTATAAATTTTTACAATTTTACAATAAAAACCCCTTCCCAATCCCTCCCAACTCACCCCCAAACCCTCCCTCATTCTTCCCAGAGCTGAATACAGGGTTAACTAGAACTTAAAAGAAAAAACTTTTAAACTCAAATAAACCTCAAACAAATATGATTACATTCAATAAACAAATTGTTAAGTACTTAACTCCATTATGTATAAAAAACAGAAAGAGAAAAAGAAGAAAATAAAAAAAAATAACAAAAGGAAAAAAACTATTCTACACTTCTAAATAATATCTTAAACTTTAAATATAAATTATTCAAAAGCTAAATGATATTTTCTTATATCATACTTATATTGTATAAAATTTATCCATCTTTTCCACACCAAGAGATACTTCTCTTGTGATTTATCTTTCAAAAAAGCCAAAATTTTTGCCATTTCAGATAAGTAAGAAACTTTAAGAAACCATTCCTGCAAAGTAGGCAAAAATTCCTTCTTCCAATATTGTCCTATTAACAACCTTGCCGCTGTAATTAAGTTTAACATTAAAATAATCTCTTTGTCATCACAATCAGAAACAATACCCAACAAAAACAATTGTGGGGTAAATTTTATCCTTCTTTTGAAAATACTTTGAATATTCCACCATATCTTGATCCAAAAGGCTTTTATACTTTTACATGACCACCAGATAAGATAATACGTTGCATCCAAGCAACCACATCTCCAACATTTAGGCTGCAAATTTGAGTATATACGACACATTTTTTGTGGATCAAGGTGCCATCTATAAAACATTTTATAGAAATTTTCCCCTAAATTTTGCGCTTGTGTAAATTTAACATTCCTCACCCAAATAGTCTCCCATGTATCTAATAAAATCGGTTCATCAAAATTTTGAGCCCATTTAACCATACAATCTTTAACTAATTCTGCTTCTGAATCCAATTCCACTAATACACCATAAATTCTTTTTATGTGGGTTCGGCTTTGATCTCTAATTTGTTTTAGCAAATTCTCATCATCTCTAAGCAAACCCACTTTATAATCTATCTTCCACCTTTCCAATAATTGTCTGTACTGAAACCATGAATAATTAATATTTTCTTGTGCTAATTCATCTATGGATTTTAATTGCCAATTTTCACCATCCCACTTAAGTAATTGTATATAAGAAATTCTGTCCATCTTAACTCCTTTCCTTATACCTTCTATTGCATGCCATGGAATAGCCCATAATGGAATTCTTGAATCAATTCTATAATATTTCTTCCAAACCCAAAGTAAAGAAGTTCTTAAAATATGAGACTTAAAAACCCTGTCAACTTTTTTATTATAAATTAAATAGGCATGCCATCCATATAATAAATCCCACCCCTCCAAAAGGAGTATATCTACATTTGTTAAAGTAACCCAATCACTAATTAATGTTAAAACCACAGCATCATAATACAATTTCAAATTCGGTACCTTGAGTCCACCTCTCTCTCGTATATCTTGTATAATTTTAAGTTTTACTTTTGGTTTTTTCCCTGCCCAGATAAATTTATTGATACCTTTTTGCCATTCATCTAGGTTTGCTTCTTTCTTTAAAATAGGTATCATTTGAAATAAAAAAAGAAACTTTGGCAAGACATTCATTTTAATCGCTGCTATTCTCCCCAATAGAGACAATTGCAGCTTTTTCCAATTCTCTAAGTCCTTTTG
This sequence comes from Crotalus tigris, assembly GCF_016545835.1. Taxonomy (NCBI): domain Eukaryota; kingdom Metazoa; phylum Chordata; class Lepidosauria; order Squamata; family Viperidae; genus Crotalus; species Crotalus tigris. The sequence goes on along the minus strand of NW_024096513.1, from coordinate 823,400 downwards.
TATTTTAAACCACAGCCTTTCATAATTATTTTTATACAGTTTTGCATTGGAAGCAGATAAAATAACCCCCAAATATTTTACCTTATTAACAACCTCAAAACCTGTCAATCTAACTAAGATCTCCTTATCCAAGTTGGTCATGTTTTTTGGCAATATTTTAGTCTTATTATTATTAATCTTGAAACCTGAAACTTGTCCAAACTGATTTATCAATTGTAACAACTCCATTACAGAATAAGTTGGTTGAGACAAAGTAACAACCAGATCATCTGCGAAGGCCCTTAATTTATAATCATTTTTGTTGATTTCTATTCCTTTTATGTTAGGTGACTCACGAATTTTAATCAGCAAAATTTCCAAGGTTAAAACAAACAGCAAAGGCCCCTTTTCGATTGGAAATACCTCTGATAAACCTCCATTAACTATAAGTTGTGCTGTTTGTTTTTGATAGATGGCTCGAAGAGCCTGTAAAATTTTATCTCCAAAATTCATTTCCTCAACCAATCTTAACATAAATTGCCAATTTAACTGATCAAAAGCTTTTTCAGCATCTAAAAATATCAATCCTGCAGAAATCTGGTTGTTCTTATCCAAATATTCTATTAAATTAATAATTTGTCTAACATTTTTCATATATCTTCCAGTTATGAAACCAGTTTGATCCATATGTATTAGTTGATTCAACACAGTCATAAGTCTGTTAGCTAAAATTTTCGAAAAAATCTTATAATCTACATTCAAAAGAGATATGGGTCTATAATTTTTTGGTAGAGTAAGATCTTGGTCCTCTTTTGGGATCAAGGATATAAAAGCTCTATCCCAATTTTATCATAGATCTTATTTATTTCTTCTTCCACTAATATCCCTTATTTAAAATAAAATATTAATCTATCCTATACATATCTAATCCCATCAATCAATCAATCTCTTTAAACTGAGAAAATAAAGTCCAACCTGGAGTCCTTTTTTTCTATTGGGATCATATGTCTATTGGGCTCATGGTCTTGGTCTCACCTTTTTTCATGCCGATACTACGTAGCCATTAAAAATGCTCTTTGAGGAAAGGAATTGTCTTGGAGTCGTTTTTTCTATTGGGCTCATCTATAGGAACCATGACATTGACAGTGAGTGGGAGACCGTAAAATTCTGTGAAATGAATAAATTGTATTTCACTACATTTCCCATATTATTAATATATGTGTTTTTATTGTTTATATATTGGGTTTTATTTTTTTTTAAGTAGCTCAGAGACACTGACTGTCAACACTACAAATGAATTTGGCTGCAGCCATTTTCATCTCGTTTTTCGATTGCAACAGAAAAGGGAAGAGGTGTGTGTATTCTTTTTGTCTAGCTAAAACCTAAAATTGTTCTGTGGGAACCAAGGTCATTGTTACCAGAGTTTTGGCAGGTAGAAGTGTCTGCTAGAAAGCCCGCTAAACTAGTGCATTGGGGAATGTGATTTATGACATAGAAATTGTGTGGGAAGTTCATCTTTGTAACTTTGGAGGAAGGGAATTTTAGTCTTGTTTCACCTTTGTTCATGCCGATACTATGTAGCCATTAAAAATTGTGTTTGAGGAAAGCAATTGTCTTGGAGTCCTTTTTTCTATTGGGTTCATCTATCGGAACCATGACATTGACAGTGAGTGGGAGGCCATAAAATTCTGTGAAATAAATAAATAAATAAATAAATAAATCTCCATACAATGATGTTTCATAAGGTTTTATTCAAGGATGTTCCTTAAATTTCATGTAGCGGAGCTGGGGTGAGAATGGGGCCAGCTGAGAGGTTTTGCGGGAGCTCCAGCAACTTCTGTGGGTCTGGTGGCAGGATGTGGGTCTGAAGAGGGAAGAAAAGGGAGGAGGAAGCTGACGGGAGAGGAGAGAGAAAGAGGCTGGAAAGTAGCGTTTAGCTGCACATTGAGTAGAGACAGCTGAGTGAGGTTTACTCGTGAAAGCCTCACGAGTAAGTAAGAAACATCTTATGGTAGTAATAAGACAATGGCTTTCCTAAAATGCTTAATAATTTGTGCAGAGTTCAAATTTATTTTAAGCAGCATTTCCATGATTTCCAACAAATATGTACTACAAGAAATATAAGCAGTGGCTCTTTTCAAAGTAGTATATTTCCTATCACATTTTCAAAAAAGTGTATATGAATAGAGTCAGGAGGTATCACTTACTTACTATATGTTTGTTTTGTTAAGAGAGATAATGCCAAACCTGTTTAAAAAAATTCTTTATGTCGGTAATTGTTCAAATAGAGACTTCTTGATCTTAAATTTTGTACATTTCATGTCAAGGACTTTGAAAAAAATCTAAAGGTTATTTTTTCTCCCACAACCAGTTACAACTCAGAAAATATAAGACATAAATTACATCAAAAATCCTAAATGTATAAACAAAGATCTTTTAGTCATATAAAGGATTTTTGAAAATCTGGGTAAGATTAGATAGAGAAAAATATTCTTACGTTGGTATTTCATAAGGTTTTATGGAAGGGTTTTCACTAAATTTAATTTCATAAAGGTAGTAAGTCATGTGAGATGCCATCACACCAATGATGAAGTCACCATGCTGATACCACTCATGTTGTACAAGGAAAGCATCACTTGCAGGACATCTCAGAATAACTACTTTGTGCACCAAAAATATCAGAAACAATTTTTTCATGCTTTTGTTATTGTGAAAATGTTTTTCCATTCTATTGATCAGGAAGTACATATAATCCAATACTTCATCTAAAGATTGATCCAAGGCTTATATCTGAGAATGCAACTAATGAGACAATCTATCAGTTTTTATTTAAAGATCCACATGAGCGCAAAATTGCATCTTGAACACCATCAGGATTTGAACAGATACACTGGGAGAGGAAAACAGAGGGTAGAAAGCTGAAGCAAAGTATCTGACAGAGCCATTATTACCCTTGTGCCAAACTTCCTGTGATTCAAGTGTTACTTTATATCCAAACTGATACCTTGGTCGTTGTTGAATATAATTCCATTCTGTGCAGCCTTTGGTGTTTTGGTCTAGCTAAGAAAACATGGTGATTCTTCTAGGAGATAATTGTTCTGTTTTGATGAGATAATAATTGGCTAATAGTTCAACTATTTTTTTTTAAATGAGCAAATGCCAATGACAGTAATATAAGGGAGATTTGTAATAAAATATATGCTTAGTTGTTGAAAGTATTTTTTGAAGCTACTATGTTTGATTTCTACCACTTTTTCACAAAATAGAATATAAACAGATCCAGCAGGTATCAGTCATTTATTGTGTGTATATTTTGTGAGGAGTTACAATGCACACTTTTTTTAAAAAAAAATACGTTGAGTTCACCAATAATCTTCAAAAAATTTCTTGCACTAAAGTTTCCTACTTTAACAAAATCTAAAGAATATTATTTCTTCTTTCACAATTAGAAACATTTGAAAGACAGAGTGGCTTACATTACATATAAAGCCTACATTTATGCTGAAACACCTTTTACTCATTTCAGCAATTTTGGGGGAATTGGCTAAGATTATAAAAAGGTAAAAACAATCTTTACATGGTATGTCATAAGATTTTATACAAGAAAGTTCCTTAAACTTCAATTTATACCAACATGTCCCATATATCATCAAGAGAATTCAGCACAATATACCCTTTGTGTTCTTCTGAAAACCCCATTCCTTGCCCTTCTAATTCAAGGAAGATTTTTTTTATGAACTGGAGGTGATCCGACCAACTTTCTCCAGACTGTAGCCTTGCTCTATAGTTTTCTTATGACAGTTAGTTTACAGCTTGTGGTCTCTCTTACATAAATTCTGTGTAAGACAAGCCAGTATTCTCTAGCAGATTAGTTAGCCCATGCACATGCATTAGCTGACTATCTTCCAAGCACAAAATTATGCTGGCTTGGGCTTTTTCATTTTGCTTTTTCTCTTTGTCACCAAGACGTCCTGGAGGATATTTTACACAAATCCTCCCTCTGTAGAAACATTCTCATTTTTAAGCTCCATGAGAGAAAATTAGACTCATTAAGATGAGACAAAGGAAAACCTCTTCCAATTCCTGTAACAGATAGCATTGTGCTGTGTACACAAGCTAATTGTTCTCAACTTTCCTTGTGCTCATGAAAAACTTTCACTATCTCATCAGACTATCCTTACTCTTGAGAAAAATTTACTCCTGCTACTTCAGGGCACATCTGGGCTGATAACATGTTAAGGAATTGTGTAGCAACTGTCCAGATGAAATTGGAGACACTAAGACAAACTTTATATATATGCGTTTTATTTAGCATTTAATTTTATAACAGTCTTTGTCATCAACCAGAATAAAAGGACACAAGATAGTCAGGAACACAAGATTATCATGAGGTAAATTAAATAGTATACAGAACACATAGAAGAAAAAGGTGGGAAAAAAGGGAAATACCCCCTTTATACTTAAAGCAACCAATCATAGCATAGATTGCCTCATGCATGAGTCAGCACTCTCTAACTAATCTACCTCAACTGTGTCTTCTGGCCTATTACAGTATATACTAGGGATGTCAAACTGTCGACCCACGGGCCAGGCATGTCATCCAAAAGCCACACCCATTTCAATCTGGATCGAACTTCAATTGGCTGCTAAAAGTCATAACTCAGTAAAATTTTGGCCCTCTGTACCAGATGTTTTAAAGGAACAGAGATTTGCATTTGATATACCAATCTTCTCTAAGGACTGGGAGAATTATTATGAGTGTTTGTTTGCTTCCACGGAACCTGCAGAGAAACTGTCTTTAAGCAGGGATTTAGTAAACTTTAGAACTCCTCTGCCTTGTCCACCAGTCTTGGAAAAGGAGATATAATCCATCATTGAAAGCAGAAAGAGCAATAAAGCCCCAGGTGAGGATTTCTTACCAGCAGAATTATTTAAGAAATTTCCCAATTGGTGGGGAACAGTATTGGCAGGTCTTTTTACACATATAAATAACACCTGCCATATACCAGGTAGGTGGAAGATGGCATTAGTCTGATTGACATTGCAGCAAAATATATATGCTAAGTATCTTTTAAATAGAATTGAAATCTGGGTAGAGGAAAATCGTATCTCTGCAGAAGAACAATCAGGTTTTAGACAAAGCCGATACACTATTGATAACTGCTTTGTCTTGAACCATCTAATTGCTAGATATGCCTGTAAGAGGAGACCCCTGTTTGCTGCTTTTATAGACCTCACAGCAGAATTTGATATGATAAGCAGAGAAGAACTATGGAGTAAACTGACAGCTCTTAAAATAGAACCTAGACTACTGGTTTTGATTAAAGTCCTTTACACAAGTACCTGTTTGAGGGTGTGGTATGGGATTAATGGGGCTCTGACTAACAGGATTCACACAAATAAAAGGATAAGGCCCCATTATTATTTAGTTTATCAATGATTTGCCAGGGTTAATGAAGGATCCAATGGTACATATGCTGGTGATACTAAATACATACTGTAACAGCTTGTACTATGAGGATGATATGATTTTATTATTGTATTCACAAGTAGGATTATGTAGGCTATTAAGAAGATTCAGCTCTTATTGCCAGGATAACTCCCTAACAATTAGTAAATCTAAATCAAAAATCATGGTGTTTGGAAAACACCAACAGAGACATAGATGGCAATTAGATGGTGACTCAATTGAACAGGTTAACACCTTTGTGTATTTAGGTGTAAATTTTTCCAAGACTGGAGCTTAGGCTGCCATCACCAACAGAGTACACTTAGAGCAAAAGCCCATTTAAATTTACTGCTTAAACTAAAGAATCATAGTTACCCAGGGTCCCTAGCCCCATTAATTAAAGTATATAAAGCTAAGGTTCCCCCTATATTCTTGTATGGAGCAGACGTTTGGGGTCTATACTCAACCATAGTCCTACAACAAACACAGTCCCAACATTTGAAATATATTTTGGGTGTAGATCTAAGAACATCTGTTGCAGTAGTTAGAGCTGAATTGGGAATTCATACAACTCATGAATTACCCAAAATTAGAGCATATAACCATGGTGGGATTGAACAGATTTGCACCGCTTCAGCAGAACAGATACCTATTTTTTTGTTGCCCAGGCCCAGAATGGACTTCCAGAAGTGGCATACACACAAAGAACCTGTTGTTCACATATTTGAATCCCACCACTGCATATAACTATTGGCAAAAAGTCAATGAAATAGAGACTGGTAGACTCCCCAAGTTATGTCTGCAAGAGCAAATACAATTATAATCACAAAGCTCCTGGATCACCAAACTAACAAATGTTGTAAGAAGCTGTGGTCTTCCTGTCTCCTGCATAATAGGAGAATGATTTAAAAAAAGAACTGCCCAAAGCATTAAGGATATAGAAACACAAAATGACATAGCTATCCTTATAGGGTGGGTAACTTGAAATGGCTGAGCAAATACGAACATACTTTTCAGCTAGACTGCTATCTGAAGTTACAACTGCCAAAATATCTAAGGCACATATTTATGCAATCAAGATTCAAACAGCTTGACACAATGGTTAAATATGGGAGATTCCATTCTATACCCTACAATGAACAACTCTGCATTTGCATAGTACCAGAGGTAGAAGGCCTGGGTAACATGTTATTTGATTGTTGCTTGTATAAGAGGGAGAGAGATAAGTACCTCAGTCTATATACCAAAATGAATGACCCATTGGGCTCCCCATATCAAAACAACTTACTTTATATGTGGCCAGAATTTGAAAATAACGTTTAACCCAGAACCGTACTTAAGCAAAATGGTCAAGTTGAGGTGGGATTGCAGCGGTGACACCAAAATATAATTTTATTATATTCTATCTATATCTTAAATTATTGTATTCTATTCCAATTTCATTTTATTTTATTCCAATTTCGTTTTAAATTGTATTTTATCTAATTCCATTATCAACTGTTTTTATCAAATTTAGTAATAATTTATTTCTGGAACTTTGCACTTTAATATGGCTCAAGGGCTAATCAATAAATAAGTTAATGAAGTTTAATGAAGAGAAGGATTAGGGGGGACATGATAGCAGTGTTCCAATATCTCACGGACTAAGGAGAAACTTCCTGACAGTGAGAACAATTAATCAGTGGAACAGCTTGCCTCCAGAAGCAGTAAATGCTCCAACACTGGAAGTTTTTAAGAAGAGACTGGACAGCCATTTGTCCGAAATGGTGTAGGGTTTCCTGCCCGAGCAGGGGGTTGGACTAGATGACCTCCAAGGTCCCTTCCAACTTTACTACTATTACTATTACTATTACTATTATCCAAAGCACGTGAAGGCAAGACAAGATAGAAACTAACCAAAGACAGATGCAACCTAGAACTAAGGAGAAATTTCCTGACAGTTAGAACAATTAATCAGTGGAACAACCTGCCTCCAGAAGCTGTGAATGTTCCAACACTGGAAGTCTTTAAGAAGAGATTGGACCACCATTTGTCTGAAATGGTACAGGGTTTCATGCCTGGGAAGAGGGTTGGACTAGATGATCTCAAAGTTCCTTTCTAACACCATCCTCCTCCTCCTCCTCCTCCTCCTCCTCCTCCTCCTCCTCCTCCTCCTCCATATATATATATATATATATATATATATATATATATATACACATATATATATATATACATACATACACAGTATGTATATATATATATATATATATATATATATATATATATATATATATATATATATGGAGGGGGTAGATTGCAGCGGTGACACCAAAATATAATTTTATTATATTCTATCTATATCTTAAATTATTGTATTCTATTCCAATTTCATTTTATTTTATTCCAATTTTGTTTTAAATTGTATTTTATCTAATTCCATTATCAACTGTTTTTATCAAATTTAGTAATAATTTATTTCTGGAACTTTGCACTTTAATATGGCTCAAGGGCTAATCAATAAATAAATTAATGAAGTTTAATGAAGAGAAGGATTAGGGGGGACATGATAGCAGTGTTCCAATATCTCACGGATTACCACAAAGAGAGGGAGTCAAACTATTATCCAAAGCACCTGAAGGCAAGACAAGAAGCAATGGATAGAAACTAACCAAAGACAGATGCAACTTAGAACTAAGGAGAAACTTCCTGACAGAACAATTAATCAGTGGAACAACCTGCCTCCAGAAGTTGTGAATGTTCCAACACTGGAAGTCTTTAAGAAGAGATTGGACCACCATTTGTCTGAAATGGTACAGGGTTTCCTGCCTGGGAAAAGGGTTGGACTAGATGATCTCAAAGTTCCTTTCTAACACCATCCTCCTCCTCCTCCTCCTCCTCTTCCTCCTCCTCCTCCTCCTCCTCCATATATATATATATATATACATACACAGTATATCCCACCATGTGCAACCCACCTTCTTGGTCATATTTTCCTGACCACAACATACCTGTGAGATGGGATGGGATGAGAGACAGTTTTTGCCTTAAGGTCATCAAGCTGGCTTTCAAGGCCAAGGAAGGACTTGCACTTATGGTCTCCCATTTTCTAGTCCAATGCCTTTAACATTAGACCAAACTGAAATACTTTTAAACATAGAAATTATGTTTAATTATGTTAAACCTCTATGAAAGAAGAGTCGGGATTGCAATGGCACCATATCAAGGTCTTTCCTGAAATTGCATAATAAACCCCCTTTATTCTTCCAAGTAGCTGAGAAATGCAGTGCTTTTTTTTTTGTTAAAAAAAAAAAGTGCTGGAACTCACACACATTATACAATCAGCCCACCCTGCAAGATTCCATCCCAAAAAAAGTGCCGGAACTCTGTTCTGGGCATTCTATGATAAAAAAAGCCTTGGAGAAATCCATCTTCACTTCTTCATTTCTATAGACAATGAATTGCAAATGAAAATCTCCTAGAGCAACCCCATCTCCAATTCTTTTGTGCCATCTTCAAAGCAAGATTCCCTATCTTCTGTAGGGTCTCCAGTTTCCATGTTCTCATACAAAAAAGGTTTGCGCGATGGGAGCAAAGCCATTTCAAAGAAGTCCTCCTCTCCTTATCCAAATCAACAATCAACACATATATTGATGACTGGAAAACAACTATAAATAATTAAACACTCTTGGAAAGAGGTTGAAAATGCTACAATAAAAGCACTTCTTTTGATATGGGCATAATAAATCTTGCTACTAAGAATAATCTTTCACAAAGCCTTGTTTGACAGAAATAAAACTTCTATATATATCCTGTAGACAGCAAACAGTCTTTCTATTCTTTTTTGTGAGCAATCTTTCCTTTCAAGAAAGTTCACATAGGATACTAATTTCTCTTTGTGAGTTGCTCCCTGTGATTGAGGTCAGGCCTAAAAACAATTATGTAGCATTTTGGGAAAAATATACATCCCAGTAATGCAGCGCTGGAGGACAAGATGGAGAAGATCTCCACAGCTACCATGGCTTTTCCTTTTGTGCTCAGATAGGCTGGAAAGAAGGAGATCCACACACTGCAAAAGGCCAACATGCTGAAGGTGATGAACTTGGCTTCATTGAAGCTGTCAGGTAGTTTACGGGCAAGAAAAGCCAGAAAAAAGCTGGCAATGGCCAAGATACCCATGTAGCCTAAGACACAATAAAAGAAGAAAGCTGACCCCTCATTGCACTGCAAAATTATTTCTTGGAGTTTTGAGAACATGTCCAACTCAGGGAATGGTGGGGATGTTGACAACCAAATAATACAAATCAATACTTGGAAGAGAGAACAGGAAAGGACAGTACAAAAAGCCAATCTTTTCCCCACCCATTTCCTCATCTGAGATCCTGGTTTAGTGGCCATGAAAGCCACAACTACAGTGATGGTTTTAGCCAATACACTAGAAATGGCCACTGAGAAAGTGATACCAAACATTGATTGTCGGAGAAGGCAGATCACTTTGCCAGGATGGCTGAGAAAGAACAAAGAGGAGAGAAAACAGAGCAGAAGAGAGACAAGCAGGGTGTAGGTGAGGAACCTGTTGTTGGCTTTGACAATCGGAGTATCCCTGTGCTTAATAAAAGTTCCAAGTATCCAAGTTGTCAAGAAGAAGAAACAAAGAGCTGCTGAGGCTAAACCAATTCCTAAGGTTTCTTCAAAAGTTAGAAATACCATCACTTTCAGGATACATCCATTCTTTTCTTTATTTGGATACTGATCTTCTGAACATTCAAAACAGTCATCCATATCTGGAAGAAAAATCAAGGATACTTTTTCATCTAGGCATTTCATATTACTGAAAATTGTCTTATTAATTTTATGCCTCCAAGTAATTTATTAAAGTTTGCTTAATTCTAATAAAAAATGATAAAATTCCTACCCTACCATTTTGATTTGAAATCTTCCCTTCTGGGCATGGAACACAGGCATAGCAGCAGAATTGATCCCCCTCAATCCCTTTCTTCCAGGATGCAGGGAAACAAGGGTCATTGCATCGAGAAAGTGGAAGAACCTGGTGATAAGCATAAAATGTTTTGAAATTGGGGGTATTTAAAACAGTTCGTATTTTTTCTCCTTTATTGTGGGGAATTATTTTTGACTTCTGAAAGAATACTTAATTTATCAACTTCATCAACAAGTTAAAATGCATAGAAATTACAGTGATGTACAAAAGGTTTTTTTTATGTGTTTTGTGATTTATTTGGTAGATGCATGTTTATTACATAGAAAATTGCAGAAAGCCCAACAATTGTTTATTATTGAAAATTTTTAAAATTTTTACAAAACAACCCTACCCAACCCACCCCAAGCCTCCCACTCCCTCCCCCAGCCTTCCCAGAGCTGAATATAGGCTTAATTAAAATTTCATAAAGTCTTAAAAAAAATATAAACCATAAATAAGTCTAAATACATTACTTAGACAACTTATGAAATGATTAACAATAAAAAACAAAAAAAGCAAAAGCATAAGTATTAAAAATAGAAAATACTTAGAAAGAAAAAGAATAAAAAAAGAAAAAAAGGAAAAAAGAAAAGAAATATAAAAAGATAAAATAAAAATAAAAAATAAAAATAAAAAAGGAAGAAGAAGAAAAAGTACAATCTATAAGATATTAAAATATATGTAAATTATTGAAAAACTAAATAATATTTTTATGTCCAACTTATGTTGTATAAAATCTATCCATTTTTCCCATACCGCAAAATACTTCTCTTGCGATTGATCCTTTAAAAAAGCCGAAATTTTTGCCATTTCTGCCAAGTAAGACACTTTAAAAAACCACTCTTGCAAAGTAGGCAAAGATTCCTTCTTCCAACATTGCCCTACTAACAACCTTGCGGCTGTGATTAAATTTAACATCAATATAACCTCCTTAGTGTCACAATCTGTAACAATACCTAACAAAAATAATTGTGGCGTAAATTTTACCCTCCTTCTAAAAATTCTTTGCATATTCCACCATATCTTAATCCAAAAGGCTTTTATATTTTTACACGACCACCAAAAACCAAAACATTTTTTTTTTGAAGGGCAGGATGAATAAACAAGTGCACGTGTTGACAATCTAATGGAAAAGTAGCTACTCTCATGACTTAAAACACAAATGCTAACCAAATGTGCAAACATGGCTTTTACATTTTTATGTAAATGCTTCATCATCAACAACATTTGAAAAGAATATGCCATTGTTTCTTTAAAAAAACCAGAAATCAGATATGAAAAGAGATTGTGTTCAATATGGGACAATAATGAATTATGGCATTGTCTATTTACCTGGTTAAAAGCTGGATTCCAGACGATCACATCTTCATCAATGAGTAATTCCTTCCCTTTTGGGGCCTGTAGATCCAGCTTTCCAACTCTAACTCTCTGAAAGGATCTGTTTGGAAAAGTTATCAAGTTGGTGATGTCGAATCCACCTGTTGCTTTTCCTTTCTCATTCGGGAACACTCTCTCCCCAACTGAATTGTTAAAAGAAATGCCTTGAAGAAATGAATGGAGCTACTTAAAAGGAAATAGAAGAGAAAGGGAATTGAAAAGCTAATAATGGAGAAGAGAACACCATATTCAATTTTCATTCACTCATTCTTACCATTCCTATAACTATTATTATATATGTATGCTTAGAGGTTTGATAATTGATATTGCGTGGAAATAATTAATTAATTAATTTTATATTACTTTAAGGAAAGCTAAGAAGGAGTTGAAGCAGAATGAAAATACACTTTTGGAATTAGGTAACTTCCTTCAATTATGATTTGGGTTTCCTTTTGAAAGAACTAATTCAACCTAATCTATATATAATCTTTCCTCATTGATACAAAGCTATTTTAGAGTTTGAGGTCTGACTAAATTCCTCTAACAAAATTTTAGAATCTGAGCTTTCTTTGGTAGATAGATTAGTGGTATAGATAATTGCAAACATAGGTTTGGTTCATACTATGTATGCATATATTAAAAAGACCACTTTTATTTTATTCCTGTAAAACCCTGATAGAGACAGAAACTGCATGAGCCACATAAAAAGTTCTTGGAGAATTATTTTTGGAGGGGACAATGAAAAGTAATTTAAATTATCATTTTAATTATCTCTTATTTTGGAAGCTATGGTGATTAATTAAATAACTCCTGCCCGCATCTAAACCATAATTCATAGAGTAGCTTCTTGATGATCAGAATAACAATAAGAACAGAAACTGTTATTTCTATATGTATTTTAGATATAACAGTAAAATACAGTTGCAAGGAACATTGGGGGTCTTCTAGAACAACACCCTGCTCAAGGAGAAGACGCTGTACCATTTCACACAATTAGCTATCCTTCTCTTCCTAGAAATCTCCCGTGTTGGATCATCAACAATTTCTGAAGGAAAGTAGTTCCACTATTTAATTGTTCATTGTTCTTGCAATCAGGAAAGTCTTCCTTATTTCTATGCTGTTTCTGATACTTGATTCCACATGCAGAAAAGATTAAGACATTCTACAATGAATTCAAAAGATTTATTGTAGAATGATTCATTCATTCATCAAACTGCTCATTGAAATGAAAGTGGTATCAAATGCAAAGCGAATACCTGCCAAGCCTGCAGATTTAGAAAATCGGGTTTTTTATCCATTTTAGTCTTCTTTCTATTGAACTCCAGAATGAGTAGACCTTGCAAAGCATGAGCCACAGCATAAACAGCATTGTAGATACTATAGCTTTGGCCAATCATTTCCATTTCAAATACAGGTGCAGGAAGGTCCTCCAGCTTCATCTCCCCAGTGCATTTCCTACTCTGCATTTTTTGTAACTCTGATTTTGGAAATGAACAATCAAATGATTGTTCCCAAACTTCCTGCAGAAACCCATTTCTGTTGTCTGAAAGAGGATTTACAGTCTGAAGAAATTCCTTGAAACCTACAACTGCTCTTGAATGAACAGTGAAGGAAATAGCCCCATGGAACATCTTGAGATCCCATGTGATTTGAAATCCTGATAATATGAAATCAATCTGTGCAGTCATGATCCACACCTTTCTAAATAATGCCATTTCTTTGGTTTCAGGATCTGCCAAAAATGTAACAGTTCTTAGCCACATAATAGCCCAGGATTCTCCATAGACAAGAAATGCATTGGCTTTGCTGTTCATCAAATTAATGGAGATAATTGAGATTTTATGATAAACTTCTGGGAAGTCCTCCAAGTGAACCAGTTGTGGAAGCCTTTCTATGAACGATGAGCAGATTCCGTTCTCTGAAAGTAAGGACTGCATTTTTTCTAAGAAATTTTCTCCATTGTTGTTATCAACAGCAAAAATCCCAATCCATGTCCACCCAAAATGGTGAAGTAGTTGGATAATCCCAATGTATTGATGGTCTTCTTTTGGGACCATGCAATAAAGTGAAGAGAGCTTACTGGTCTGAAATGCATCTTGGTCCAATGAGCCATATGTCAGCTAAAAAAAAAGTGGAGTACAATTCTGTTCAATTATTAAATGGAACCTAATTTTTCTAGTCTAGTTTTTCTATAAAATATATCCAAGAAACATTTTTTCCTAGCGTTCTCCTAAATATTAATACGAAAGGAATGTGTTGAAATTAGTTCAAGCACATTTAAAAGATCAGTTGTTTTAATATGAGTTTAAGAGTAGTACATTCAAATCTTCGCATAGATATGGAATGTCTCTAGATATTCAATTCCTGCAATGGGCATTGTAGTATCAGAAAAGAATGCTACATAGCAGACCGTAAGACATGCAGAACATCCTAATACAAAACCAAGTATTTGATGCTCATTAATTATTCTGTAATAACAACAGCAACAACAACAACATATAGTTTTTTTTCTCCTCAACCCCATCACAGCTTACTTGTGAAAACTTGAAGAAACCCATTATTTCAGCGATATAAGATGATGTATCAAAATCCAATCCTCCAATAATAGCCATGAGTTTTTTCTGGCTATCACATTTGTAGTTAAGGACAAATTCCTGGGATTTGAAAAGCAGGTCCAGAGTGGTACGATAGGTCATTTTAGGATTGATGTAACTATCATAGATATGGAACCCAAGAGTGATGTTAGGTAAGATCTGGGAGTCCTCATTGATCTCCTTCACAGCAAAGGCCAAGGCAAGGACGTGCTGATGAAATTTGGTGATTATACTGCAAATAATTGAAATACCCTTGTTGAAATAATTGAAATACCCTTGTTATGAGCTGACAATTCTCATAAGGCGGCATTATTTCTTAAGAATAATAGCCATTTCTTTCTTTGATAGTAGTAAAAACATAATATCCTTTCTATAATTCATAATTATAAGCCCTGATGATATCACCTAATTTGTTTAATTAAATGTCTGCAAGACAATAATCAAATTCAGAGAGCATCAAGGACCCCTCATTTCAACCCTGAGCTAAAATATTCTCCTTTATTGATAATTTCTACATTGTTTAAATTTATGTTTTACACAGTATTTCAATGACCTGTAAGAAATATATACTTTTCAAAGTTCTATATTTATTTTCTATGAGATTTTCAGAAAATGATAAATGAACAGATTTAGCAGGTGTCACCATTTATTGTTTGTATGTTTGTGGAGGAGAGATAATGCCAAACTGTTTTAAAAATTAGCTCAATTTCAGTACATGTTCAACAATGTGTGTGAATGTCTTTAAAAAAAATGTAAAGAATATTATTTCTTCTGCAAGAACCAGATGTAATTGAAAGACACAGAAAGCATAGATTCCATAGAAGAACACTATATTTATGCACAAACAACTTTTACTTTTTGGACATCAGGCTAAGTTAGATAGCAAAGGACAATTCTTACATTGGTACATCATTAGGTCTTCTGCCAGGATGTTCATTAAATTCCATTTCAAAAAAGTGGTAAACCATGTGGGACGCTATTCCACCAATGATGAAGTCTCCAGGCTGGTACCACTCATGTGGAACAAGGAAAGCATTACTTGCAGGGCACCTCAAAGTAGCTACTTTGTACACTAAGAAAATCAGAAAGTACATCTTGATGCTTTCATTCTTGTGAAAATGTTATGTCTTCCACCCTAACCATAGGGAAATATATATATATTCCTATACTTCACCTAAGAATTAATCCAAGGTTTATATCTAAGAATGCATCTAAATAGAAAATCTATCATTTTTTATTTGAAGATGCATGAGAGTGCAACTTGTATCTTGAATATCACAAGAACCGGGACAGATACTTTGGCAGAAAAGAACAGAGGGTAGAAACTTGAAGCAATGTATTTGACAGTGACACTATTAACCCTCGTACCAAACTCTCTGTGGTTCATGACTTACATTATATTTTGATTGTTGTTGAATTTAAATACCCTTCTGTGCAGCCTTTGATGTTTGGGCTAAGCTAAAAAAAAATGGTGATTCCTCTAGGAGATAATTTTTTTGTTTTGATGAGATAATGTCTGATGGTTCATCGATTTTTTTAAATGAGCAATGGCCAGCAAAAGTAGTATAAAGGATGGATTCCAGTGAAGATGGAGAACTGATGACATGCCCGGGGAGAGAGATTTATTTATTTTTTAAATGAAGGATACAAAGTTGTAATTTGAAGCTTAGTCTGCTTTACTGTGGGTGGCTAAAATGTTCTGATTTTTATGATTCCTTATTGGCCAGCAAATCCTAAGGGACTTACAAAAAAGCTACTCTTTGAAAAAAGAGGGAGTTAGAGGAGAAAATTATGAGAGATATATTTGAAAAATCCTTAAATAAAATTCACTAATTCATAAAATAAAACTCATTAGTTCATAGATCAGCTATCCATATATGTTTAAAAAAACCTAGTCAAACTCCTTCAGAGATACAATTATGTGTAGAACATTATCAAACTACCAAGGCAATTGCACAAGCAGCTGGCAACGTAGAGGAGTCAATTGCAATTTTGGAATATAAATCTGACATCAATCTTTATTGTGATGGTTTAAACATAAACCTCCCAACATAATTGAAAGAAGAGTTCCAAGAAAACATGCAACTTTCAAAGAGACAATTTTGGGACTTTTTCTTCATGAGCACTAATAATGTTGAGACATCCTTGAGAAGTTTATGACTACTTGATTAACATTCCAAGAAGAAAAAAAAATATTTTATGAAGATAAACTAGAAGGAGTGACTGAAACATAATATGTCAATTGGAATTTGGATGGATTTTCAGCTGTTTGATATTAGCAATAGAATGAAAATTTTAATGTAAAGTCGATTTGAAAATGAGTTTTTTTCCTTTATATATAATGCTTAAGTAATTCCTAAAGCTTGCAAAATATTAGAAGTTTTAGGATAATTAATAATCCTAAATTATTATAAGTTTAATAAATATTACAAGATTTACCATCATTCAAAAGTATATTTGAGTTATCTGTGTTAAGAGAAAATTAAAGAAAAATACGTATTAGCTTAAAGAAAAGTTTAGAGTTTTAAAAGGGATGTATACAGGAAGAATTTTTTTTTATGAGGATAACTTGGAAGGAGTGATTTAAGTTTGATGAATTAATTGTAGTTACTTGGAATTTTATTAGTGTAACTGAAAGCAATGTACGTTAAATGGAATTTTTTTAGAAAGATGTATTAGAACTTTTTGATTTTAGAAATGTTTTTAAATAAAAGTTTAGTGTTTTCAAATAGATTTCAAATAGATTTTAACAAGTATTTTTTCCCTCTAAGCTTAAAGAGTCTGAAAGTGATAGTAAATTTTTTAAATATAAATGGTGATAGTTTATAAAGATTTTTAAGTGCAAACAGAAATGTATATTTTTTCCACAGCAAGGAAGAAAAAGCAGAAATGTTTAAATGGGTTGCTTTATTCAAAGAGAAGAATATACTTAATTATATTTTGTATTTGGAAATCACTTTTAAATTTTGTGTTGTGATGAAAAAATGAAACTTTTCCTGATTAGATAGATTCATTGTTATAGAAATAGCTAGTATATAATGTTATTATCTTCTACTGTGCTAAAAAGAGTGGGAAGTCAATGCTTTTTTCTTTTTTCCTTTATACCTTATATTTTCTTTTCCTCTTTTTTTCCTTCCCCTAATTTTCTATTTTTATTTTGCTTTGTATTTTATAGACCTCACAGCAGCATTTGATATGGTAAGCAGAGAAGTAATAAAATAACGTTTAACACAGCACAGTACTTAAGCAAAATGGTCCAGTTGAGATCTGCATATGTGGGACTGATAGGGTAGATTACAGAGGTGACACCGAAATATAATTTTATTATTTTCTATCTATATCTTAAATTATTGCATTCTATTCCAATTTCATTTTATTTTATTCCAATTTCATTTTAAATTGTATTTTATCTAATTCCATTATCAACTGTTTTTATCAAATTTTAGTAATAATTTGTTTCTGGAACTTTGCACTTTAATATGGCCCAGGGCTAATCAATAAATAAATTAATGAAGTTTAATGAAGAGAAGGATGAGGGGGAACATGATAGCAGTGTTCCAATATCTCAGGGATTACCACAAACAAGAGGGAGTCAAACTATTATCCAAAGCACCTGAAGGCAAGACAAGAAGCAATGGATAGAAACTAAGGAAAGACAGATGGAACCTAGAACTAAGGAGAAACTTCCTGACAGTTAGAACAATTAATCAGTGGAACAAACCTGCCTCCAGAAGCTGTGAATGTTCCAACACTGGAAGTCTTTAAGAAGAGATTGGACCGCCATTTGTCTGAAATGGTACAGGGTTTCTTGCCTGGGCAGAAGGTTGGACTAGAGGATCTCAAAGGTTCTTTCTAACACCATCCTCCTCCTCCTCCTCCTTCTCCTCCTCCTCCATATATATATATATATATATATATATATATATATATATATATATATATATATATACACAGTATGTAGCCCCTTTATGGATTACTGCCTTGTCGTGGCGAAGGGGCTTGTGAAACTCAATGAAGCTATAAGCTATGCCATGCAGGGCCACCCAAGACGGACAGGTTATAGCAGAGAGTTCTGACAAAATGTGATCCACTGGAGAAGGAAATGGCAAACCACTCCAGTATCTTTGCCATGAAAACCCCATGGACAGTACTAAAAGGCAAAAAGATATGACGCTGGAAGATGAGCCCCTCAGGTCGGAAGGTGTCCAATATGCTACTGGGGAAGAGCAGAGGGCTAGTACTAGTAGCGCCAGAAAGAATGAAGCGACTGGGCCAAAGCCGAAAGGACGCTCAGCTGTGGATATATCTGGTGGTGAAAGGAAAGTCCGATGCTGTAAAGATTTTTTCTCCATAGGAACCTGGAATGTAAGATCCATGAATCAAGGCAAGCTAGACGTAGTCAAAAAGAGATGACAAGACTGAACATCGACATCTTAGGAATCAGTGAACTAAAATGGACAGGAATGGGTGAATTTAACTCAGATGACCATCAGGTATACTACTGTGGGCAAGAATCCCTCAGAAGAAATGGAGTAGCCTTCATAGTCAATAAAAGAATAGGAAAAGCAATACTGGGATACAATCCCCAAAATGACAGAATGATCTCAATTCGAATCCAAGGCAAACCATTCAATATCACAATAGTCCAAATCTATGCCCCAACCACTGGTGCTGAAGAGGATGAAATTGACCGGTTCTATGAAGCCCTACAGCACCTTATAGAATTAACACCAAAAAATGATGTCCTTATCATCATGGGGGATTGGAATGCTAAGGTAGGGAGCCAAAAGATAACCAGAATAACAGGCAAGTTTGGCCTTGGAGTACAAAACGAAGCAGGGCACAGGCTAATAGAATTTTGTCAAGAGAATACGATGGTCATAACAAACACTCTTTTCCAACAACCCAAGAGACGGCTCTACACATGGACATCACCAGACGGTCAACATAGAAATCAGAATGACTATGTGCTCTGCAGCCAAAGATGGAGAAGCTGTATACAGTCAGTAAAAAGAAGACCAGGAGCTGGCTGTGGCTCAGATCATGAGCTTCTCGTTGCAAAATTTAGGCTTAAATTGAAAAAAGTAGGGAAAAGCACTAGGCCACTCAGGTATGAACTAAATCATATTCCTGATGAATATTGCAGTAGAGGTGACAAATAGATTTAAGGAATTAGAGTGCCTGAAGAACTATGGATGGAAGTTTGCAACATTGTACAAGAGGTAGCAATTAAAACCATCCCAAAGAAAAAGAAATGCAAGAAAGCAAAATGGCTGTCTGAGGAACCTTTGCAAATAGCTGAGGAAAGAAGGGAAGCGAAAGGCAAGGGAGAAAGAAAAAGATACACCTAATTGAATGCAGAATTCCAGAGAGTAGCTAGAAGAGATAAGAATGCCTTCTTAAATGAACAGTGCAAAGAAATAGAAGAAAACAAGAGAATAGGGAGGACCAGAGATCTCTTCAAGAAAATTGGAGATATGAAGGGAACGTTTCATGCAAAGATGGGCATGATAAAGGACCAAAATGGCAGGGACCTAACAGAGCAGAAGAGATTAAGAAGAGATGGCAAAACTACACAGAAGAACTATACAAGAATGAGCTTAACATCCCAGATAACCACACTGAGATGGTCACTGACCTCGAACCAGACATCCTAGAATGTGAAGTGAAATGGGCCTTAGAAAATCTGAGCAACAACAAAGCTAGTGGAGGTGACAGTATTCCAGCTGAGCTATTCAAAATCTTAAAAGACGATGCAGTAAAAGTGCTACACTCAATTTGCCAGCAAATTTGGAAAACTCAACAGTGGCCACAGGATTGGAAAAGGTCAGTTTACATTCCAATTCCAAAGAAAGGCAATGCCAAAGAATGTTCAAACTATCGCACCATTGCACTCATTTCACATGCTAGTAAAGTTATGCTTAAAATCCTACAAGCTAGACTCCAGCAGTATGTGGATCGAGAACTACCAGAAGTACAGGCAGGATTTCGAAGAGGCAGAGGAACTAGAGATCAAATTGCCAACATACGCTGGATCATGGAGAAAGCTAGGGAGTTCCAGAAAAACATCTACTTCTGCTTCATTGACTATGCAAAAGCCTTTGATTGTGTGGATCACAACAAATTGTGGCAAGTTCTTAAAGAGATGGGAGTACCAGACCATCTCATTTGTCTCTTGAGAAACCTATATGCGGGTCAAGAAGCAACAGTGAGAACTGGACACGGAACCACTGATTGGTTCAAAATTGGAAAAGGAGTCCGGCAAGGCTGTATACTGTCGCCCTGCCTATTTAACTTATATGCAGAGCACATCATGAGAAAGGCAGGGCTAGATGAATCAAAAGTTGGAATTAAGATTGCCGGGAGAAATATCAACAACCTAAGATATGCAGATGATACCACTCTAATGGCAGAAAGTGAAGAGGAACTAAAGAGCCTCTTGATGCGGGTGAAGGAGGAGAGTGCAAAAGTCGGCTTGAAACTCAACATTAAGAAAACCAAAATCATGGCATCTGGCCCTCTCAATTCCTGACAAATAGATGGGGAAGAAATGGAGGTAGTGACAGATTTTATTTTTTCTGGGCTCCAAGATCACCTCAGATGGGGACTGCAGCCAAGAAATTAAAAGACGCTTGCTCCTGGGGAGGAAAGCTATGGCAAATTTAGACAGCATACTAAAAAGCAGAGACATCACCTGGCCAACAAAAGTGCGTATAGTCCAGGCCATGGTTTTCCCAGTTGCAATGTATGGCTGTGAAAGTTGGACCATAAGAAAGGCTGAGTGCCAAAGAATTGAGGCCTTTGAACTATGGTGCTGGAGAAGACTCCTGCGAGTCCCTTGGACTGTAAGGCATTCAAACCGGTCAGTCCTAGAAAAGATCAACCCCGACTGCTCTTTAGAAGGCCAGATCCTGAAGTTGAAACTCAAATACTTTGGCCACCTAATGAGAAGGAAGGACTCACTGGAAAAGGGCCTAATGCTGGGAAAGATTGAGGGCAATAGAAGAAGGGGACGACAGAGGATGAGATGGCTGGATGGAGTCACTGAAGCAGTAGGTGTGAACTTAAATGGACTCCAGAAGATGGTAGAGGACAGGAAGACCTGGAGGAAAGTTGTCCATGGGATCGCGATGGGTCGGACACGACTTCGCAATTAACAACAACAACAGTATGTAGGTCTTTGGTTATTCGGGTTTTCTCCCATGTAAAATTGGAAGTGTCTTGGCGACGTTTCGACGATGTCCCGTTCGTCATCTTCAGGCTGGTGTTTTCAGCTTCATGCTTCGAGGAACAATGTGTGGTCTTAGCTGTTTCTTCCTTTTAACTGCCAGTGGGTGTATCAACTGATTGGGTGGGAGCTTGGCTCTGTTCTGATTGGGTGGAGGTGTGTTCTGATTGGTTAGGGGCTTGGCTGTGCTCTGATTGGCTGGGCGGTTGGCTGTGCTCTGATAGGCTGAGGGAGTGTTCTGTTTGGGTGGGGGCTTTGTTGTGCTCAGGTTAGTCTGAGTTGCAGGGGGGTTTAAGATGGTGGGCTGCCTTGCTATTTTTTGGCTTCGCGTTCGTGGTCATGCCTCATCTTCATGGAGGATGTCAGTTTGCTTCATGTATGGATTGGAGGGGTTTAAAGTGGCTAATGATGCAGCTGTGGTCTGGCTTCTGGTTTGTGGTGGTCTCTCATCATCGGTGTAGCTTTGGGTTTGCTTTTTGCGTGGATGTGTGGTGGTGACATCCTGTGTGGTTTTTGTGAGTGTGGGTCTGGTGTCATTTTTTTGTGTTAGGGAGTCGTTTGTCAATAAGGGTGGGTTTCCAAATGGCTGGTAGGCGGGAGGTATCATCTCATTTGTTCTGCTGTGCGAGCGTTTTTCTATCTCGATGGCTTCTCTTATTATTCTGTTATTAAAATGATCAGTTTTGGCGATAGTTCTGGTATTTTTAAAGTCAATTCCATGTCCTGTGGCTTTAAGGTGTTGGACCAGGGAAGATGTTGGTTCCTCTTTTTTGACTGAGTTCTTATGTTCTTCAATGCGTGCACTTATTCTTCTGTTGGTTTGTCCGATGTATGTGGTGGGACAAGTGGTGCATGGGATTTCGTATCCTCCTTGATTTTCTAATTCAATTTTATCTTTGGGGTTTCTAAGGATGGTGGATATTTTTCTGTTTGTGCAGAATGCTGTTTTGATGTTGTGTTTATGGAGGATCTTACTGATTCTGTCTGTGGTGCCTTTTATGTATGGGAGGAGGGCTTTGCCGTTTTCTTGTTCTTTGTCTTAGATTTTAGTGGGGGTTTCTTTTTGGATTAGGTTTGTAATCTTATTTCTTTGGAATCCATTGGATGTTAGTACATTGGTGAGTGTGTAGTTCGGTTTTTAGGTGTTGTTCATCAGCTAAGTGTTTTGTTCTGGAGATGAGTGTCTTGGCTACAGAGTTGATCTGTGCTGGGTGGTGGTGTGAGAGAGCATGCAGATAGCAGTTTGTGTGTGTTTTCTTCTGGTAGATGGTGTGTCCTAGGGAGCCATTGGATTTCTTGTAGACTAAGACATCCAGGAAGGGAAGTTGGTTATTAGCTTCTGTTTCCATGGTGAACTGTATTTTGGGGTGTAGGCTGTTGAAGTGTGTGAGGAAGTTGTCCAGTTTTTCTTTCCCATGTGGCCAGATTATGAAGGTGTCATCTACATATCTGAGCCAGAGTTTGGGTTTGTGATCTGATCTTTTCTAGAGCTTGGGTTTCAAAGTGTTCCATATAGAGGGTTGCAATAACAGGTGAGAGGGGTGATCCCATTGGTGCTCCTTCTGTTTGTTTGTATTTTTGTCTCTAATAGATGAAGTATGTGTTGGATAGGCAGTGGTTGGTCAGATCTAAGATGTGTTTGGGGGGGTGTTTATATTTGTTTTGGATAGCTGTCAAGGCTTCTTTGATAAGCACTTGGGTGAAGAGGGATATGACATTGAAGCTCACGATTAAGTCGCTGGGCTGTAAGTTTTGTTTCTTTATTATCTCTATAAACTGGAATGAGTTTTTTATGTGTGAGGTGATGGATTCTGCTTTGGCGAGAAATTTGGCTAGGTCTTGTAGAGGTGAGACTATGGAGCTGACTATGGGTCTGAGTTGGGTTCCTTCTTTGTGTATCTTGGGGAGACCATAGAGTTTGGGGCATCTGGATGTTTTCTCTCTGGGAATGATTCTTTGCTGGATCTCCTCGCTAATCTGGGAGGCTTTTATTTTGGATTCGGTGGTTTTTTCCAGGTAGGTGGTGGGATCTGTGTTTAGGGGTTTGTATGTGGAGTCTTGGAGTAGGTTGGTTAATTTGGTTTGGTAGTCAGATGTGTTGATAACCACCGTGGCATTGCCCTTGTCTGCTGGTAGGATTGTTATGCTGGTGTCTTCTTTCAGGTTACGCAGTGCTGTCCGTTCCTCTTTGGGTAAGTTGCTTTGGGTGGCTTGCTGGTACAGAGGATGTTGGTGATTTCGAGTCTGATTCTGTTAGCGTCATCGGGGTTGATTTTGGTCAGGCTGGTTTCAACTCCACATATAATGGTTTCAGTGGGGATGTGTTTGGGAGTGACTGCAAAGTTGAATCCTTTGGAAAGGACATTGCTTTCGGCTTTGGTGAGGATCCTATCTGAGATCTTATGCACTGTTTGTTTCATGTGTGGCTGTGAGGGCGGAGGGATTCGTTTCTGGCGTTCTTGTAGTCTTCGGATTTGTTTACAGTATATCCAATCTTTTTACTTAACTCAAAACCGCAGCCATATGCAACCCACATTCCTGGTCATATTTTCCCGACCACAACATACCTGTGAGATGGGATGGGTTGAGAGACAGTTTTTGCCTTAAGGTCATCAAGCTGGCTTTCAAGGCCAAGCAAGGACTTGCACTTATGGTCTCCCATTTTCTAGTCCAATGCCTTTAACATTAGACCAAACTAAAATACTTTTAAACATAGAAATTATGTTTAATTATGTTAAATCTCTATGAAAGAAGAGTCGGGATTGCAATGGCACCATATCAGGGTCTTTCCTGAAATTGCACAATAAACCACCTTTAATCTTCCAATTAGGTGAGAAATGCAGTGATTTTTTTGTAAAAAAAAAAAAAAAAAGATGCTGGAACTCACACACATTATACAACCTGCCCAACTTGCAAGGTTCCATCCAAAAAAGGTGCCGGAACTCTGTTCTGGGCATTCTATGACAAAAAAAGCCCTGGAGAAATCCATCTTCACTTCTTCCTTTCTATAGACAGTGAAGAGCAAATGAAAATCTCCTACAGCAACCCCATCTCCATTTCTTTTGTGGCATCTTCAAAGCAAGAT
Organism: Crotalus tigris; assembly: GCF_016545835.1. Classification (NCBI taxonomy): domain Eukaryota; kingdom Metazoa; phylum Chordata; class Lepidosauria; order Squamata; family Viperidae; genus Crotalus; species Crotalus tigris. The sequence goes on along the minus strand of NW_024096513.1, from coordinate 798,731 downwards.
TCCCTATCTTCCATAGGGTCTCCAGTTTCCAAGTTCTCACAAAAAAGTGTTTGAGTGATGGGAGCAAAGCCATTTCAAAGAAGTCATCCTCTCCTTATCCAAATTAACAATCAACACACATATTGCTGGCTGGAAAACATCCATAAATAATTAAACAATCTCTGAGAGAGGTGGAAAATGCTACAATAAAAGCACTTCTTTTGATATGGGCAATTATAATAAATCTTACTACTAAGAATAATCTTTCACAAAGCCTTGTTTGACAGAAATAAAACTTCTATATTTATCCTGTAGATAGCAAGCAGTCTTTCTATTCTTTTTTGTGAGCAATCTTTCCTTTCAAGAAAGTTCACATAGGATACTAATTTCTCTTTGTGAGTTGCTCCCTGTGGTTGAGGTCAGGCCTAAAAATAATTATGTAGCATTTTGGGAAAAATATGCATCCCAGTAGTGCAGCACTGGAGGACAAGATGGAGAAGATCTCCACAGCTACCATGGCTTTTCCTTTTGTGCTCAGATAGGCTGGAAAGAAGGAGATCCACACACTGCAAAAGGCCAACATGCTGAAGGTGATGAACTTGGCTTCATTGAAGCTGTCAGGTAGTTTACGGGCAAGAAAAGCCACAAAAAAGCTGGCAATAGCCAAGATACCCATGTAGCCTAAGACACAATAAAAGAAGAAAGCTGACCCCTCATTGCACTGCAAAATTATTTCTTGGAGTTCTGAATACATGTCCAACTCAGGGAATGGTGGAGATGTTGACAACCAAGTAATGCAAATCAATACTTGGAAGAGAGAACAGGAAAGGACAGTACAAAAAGCCACTCTTTTCCCCACCCATTTCCTCATCTGAGATCCTGGTTTAGTGGCCATGAAAGCCAAAACTACAGTGATGGTTTTAGCCAATACACTAGAAATGGCCACTGAGAAAGTGATACCAAACATTGATTGTCGGAGAAGGCAGGTCACTTTGCCAGGATGGCTGAGAAAGATCAAAGAGGAGAGAATACAGAGCAGAAGAGAGACAAGCAGGGTGTAGGTGAGGAACCTGTTGTTGGCTTTGACAATCGGAGTATACCTGTGCTTAATAAAAGTTCCAAGTACCCAAGATGTCAAGAAGAAGAAACAAAGAGCTGCTGAGGCTAAACCAATTCCTAAATTTTCTTCAAAGGTTAGAAATACCATAACTTTCAGGATACATCCATTCTTTTCTTTATTTGGATACTGATCTTCTGAACATTCAAAACAGTCATCCATATCTGGAAGAAAAATCAAGGATACTTTTTCATCTAGGCATTTCGTATTACTGAAAATCGTCTTATTAATTTTATGCATCCAAGTAGTTTATTAAAGTTTGCTTAATTCTAATAAAAAAATGATAGAATTCCTACCCTACCATTTTGATTTGAAATCTTCCCTTCTGGACATGGAACACAGGCATAGCAGCAGAACTGTTCCCCCTCAATCCCTTTCTTCCTGGATCCAGGGAAACAAGGGTCATTGCATCGAGAAAGTGGAAGAGCCTGGTGATAAACATAAAAGGTTTTGAAATTGGGGGTATTTAAAACAGTTTGCAATTTTTCCCCTTTATTGTGGGGAATTATTTTTGACTTCTGAAAGAATACTTAATTTATCAACTTCATCAACAAGTTAAAGTGATATAGAAATTACAGTGATGTACAAAAGGTCTTTTGTGAAGGGCAGATGAATAAAAAAGTGCACATGTTGACAATCTAATGGAAAACTGGCTATTCTCATGAGTTAAAACACAAATGCTAACCAAATGTGCAAACATGGGTTTTACATTGTTATGTAAGTGCTTCATCATCAACGACATTTGAAAAGAATATGCAATTGTGCAGAAATCAGATATGAAAAGAGACTGTGTTAAATATGGGACCATAATGAATTATGCCATTGTCAATTCACCTGGTTAAAAACTGGATTCCAGACAATCGCATCTTCATCAATGAGTAATTCCTTCCCTTTTGGGGCCTGTAGATCCAGCTTTCCAACTCTAACTCTCTGAAAGGATCTGTTTGGAAAAGTGAACAAGTTGGTAATGTCGAATCCACCTGTTGCTTTTCCTTTTTCATTCAGGAACACTCTCTCCCCAACTGAATTGTTAAAAGAAATGCCTTGAAGAAATGAATGGAGCTACTTAAAAGGAAATAGAAGAGAAAGGGAATTGAAAGGTTAATAATGGAGAAGAGAACACCATATTCAATTTTCATTCACTCATTCTTACCATTCCTATAACTATTATTCTATATGTATGCTTAGAAACTTGATAATTGATATTGCATGGAATTAATTATTTAATTAATTTTATATTACTTTAAGGAAAGCTAAGAAGGAGTTGAAGCAGAATGAAAATACACTTTTGGAATTATGTAATTTCCTTCAGTTATGATTTGGGTTTCCTTCTGAAAGAACTAATTCAACTTAATCCATGTATAATCTTTCCTCATTGATACAAAGCTATTTTAGAGTTTGAAATTCCTTTAACAAAATTTTAGAATCTGAGCTTTCTTTGATAGATAGATTAGTGGTAGAGATAATTGCAAACATAGGTTTGGTTCATACTATTTATGCACATATAAAAAAGACTCCTTTTATTTTATTCCTCTACATGATAGAGACAAAAACTGCATGAGCCACATAAAAAGTTCTTGGAGAATTGATTATTTTTGAAGGTAACAATGAAAAGTAATTTAAATTATCATTTTAATTATCTCTTATTTTGGAAGCTATGATGATTAACTAAATAACTCCTGCCCACATCTAAACCATATTTCATAGAGTAGCTGCTTGATGATCAGAATAACAATAAGAACAGAAACTGTTATTTCTATATGTATTTTAGATATAACAGTAAAATACAGTTGCAAGGAACCTTGGGGGTCTTCTAGAACAACACCCTACTCAAGGACAAGACGCTGTACCATTTCACACAATTAGCTATCCTTCTCTTCCTCGAAATCTCCAGTGTTGGAGCATCAACAACTTCTGAAGGCAAGTTGTTCCACTAATTAATTGTTAATTGTTCTCACAATCAGGAAAGTCTTCCTTATTTCTATGTTGTTTCTCATACTTGATTCCACATGCAGAAAAGATTAAGACATTCTACAATGAATTCAAAAGATAATTGTACATCAAACTGCTCATTGAAATGAAAGAGGTATCAAATGCAAACGGAAATACCTGCAGATATTGAAAATCGGGTTTTTTATCCATCTTAGTCTTCTTTCTATTGAACTCCAGAATGAGTAGACTTTGCAAAGCATGAGCCACTGCATAAACAGCATTGTAAATACTATAGCTTTGGCCAGTCATTTCGATTTCAAACAAAGGCCCAGGAAGGTCCTCCAGCTTCATCTCCCCAGTGCATTTCCTATTCTGCATTTCTTGTAACTCTGGTTTTGGAAATGAACAATCAAATGATTGTTCCCAAACTTCCTGCAGAAACCCATCTCGGTTGTCTGAAAGAGGATTTACAGTCTGAAGAAATTCCTTGAAACCTACAACTGCTCTTGAATGAACAGTGAAGGAAATAGCCCCATGGAACATCTTGAGATCCCATGTGATTTGAAGTCCTGATAATATGAAATCAATCTGCGCAGTCATGATCCACACCTTTCTAAATAATGCCATTTCTTTGGTTTCAGGATCTGCCAAAAATGTAACAGTTCTTAGCCACATAATAGCCCAGGATTCTCCATAGACAAGAAATGCATTGGCTTTGCTGTTCATCAAATTAATGGAGGTAATTGAGATTTTATGATAAACTTCTGGGAAGTCCTCCAAGTGAACCAGTTGTGGAAGCCTTTCTATGAACGATGAGCAGATTCCGTTCTCTGAAAGTAAGGACTGCATTTTCTGTAAGAAATTTTCTCCATTGTTGTTATCAACAGCAAAAATCCCAATCCATGTCCACCTGAAATGGTGAAGTAGTTGGATAATCCCAATGTATTGATGTTCCTCTTTTGGGACCATGAAATAAAGTGAAGAGAGCTTACTGGTCTGAAACGCATCTTGGGCCAATGAGCCATATGTCAGCTAAAAAAAAGTGGAGTACAATTCTGTTCAATTATTAAATGGAACCTAATTTTTCTAGTCTAGTTTTTCTATAAAATATATCCAAGAAACATTTTTTTCCTAGCATTCTCCTAAATATTAATATGAAAGGAATGTGTTGGAATTACTTCAAGCACATTTAAAAGATCAGTTGTTTTAATACGAGTTTAAGAGTAGTACATTCAAATCTTCCCTTAGATATATAATGTCTCTAGATATTTAATTCCTGTAATTGGCATTGTAGTATCAGAAAAGAATGCTACATAGAAGACCATAAGACATGCAGAACATCCTAATACAAAACCAAGTATTTGATGCTCATTAATTATTCCGTAACAACAACAGCAACAACAACAACATATAGTTTTTTTTCTCCTCAACCCCATCACAGCTTACTTGTGAAAACTTGAAGAAACCCATTATTTCAGCGATATAAGATGATGTATCAAAATCCAATCCTCCAATAATAGCCATGAGTTTTTTCTGGCTATCACATTTGTAGTTAAGGACAAATTCCTGGGATTTAAAAAGGAGGTCCAGAGTGGTACGATAGGTCATTTTAGGATTGAGGTAACTATCATAGATATGGAACCCAAGAGTGATGTTAGGTAAGATCTGGGAATCCTCATTGATCTCTTTCACAGCAAAGGCCACGGCAAGGACATGCTGATAAAATTTGGTGATTATACTGCAAATAATTGAAATACCCTTGTTGAAAAAGTAAGCTGACAATTCTCATAAGGCAGCATTATTTCTTAAGAATAATAGCCATTTCTTTCTTTGATAGTAATAAAAACATAATATCTTTTCTAAAATTCCTAATTATAAACCCTGATAATATCACCTAATTTGTTTAATTAAATATCTGCAAGAAAATAATCAAATTCAGAGAGCATCAAAGACCCCTCATTTCAACCCTGTGCTAAAATATTCTCCTTTACTGATAATTTCTACAGAGTTTAAATTTATGTTTTACACAGTATTTCAATGACTTGTAAGAAATACATAATTTTCAAAGTTCTATATTTATTTTCTATGAGATTTATCAGGTATCACCATTTACTGTTTGTATGTTTTGGGAGGAGAGATAATTTAAAAAATTACCTCAATTTTAGTATATGTTCAACAATGTGTGTGAAAGTTTTTTTAAAAAAATGTAAAGAAGATTATTTCTTCTGCAAGAACCAGATGTAATTGAAAGACACAGAAAGCATAGATTCCATAGAAGAACAACTACATTTATGCAGATACAGCTTTTACTTTTATAAGGGATTTTTGGGCATCTGGCTAAGATTAGATAGCAAAGGAAAATTCTTACACTGGTACATCATTAGGTCTTCTGGCAGGATGTTCATTAAATTCCATTTCAAAAAAGTGGTAAACCATGTGGGACGCTATTCCACCAATGATGAAGTCTCCAGATTGGTACCACTCATGTGGAACAAGGAAAGCATTACTTGCAGGGCACCTCAAAGTAGCTACTTTGTACACTAAGAAAATCAGAAAGTACATCTTGATGCTTTCATTCTTGTGAAAATGTTATGTCTTCCACCCTAACCATAGGGAAATATATATATATATTCCAATACTTCATCTAAGGATTAATCCAATGTTTATATCTAAGAATGCATCTAAATAGAAAATCTATCATTTTCTATTTGAAGAGGCATGAGAGTGCAATTGTATCTTGAATTTCACAAGAAACAGAACAGATATTTTGGCAGAAAAGAACAGAGGGTAGAAACTTGAAGCAATGTATTTGACAGTGACACTATTAACCCTTGTACCAAACTCTCTGTGGTTTATGACTTACATTATATCTTGATTGTTGTTGAATTTAAATACCCTTCTATGCAGCCTTTGATGTTTGGTCCAAGCTAAGAAAAAAATGGTGATTCCTCTAGGAGATAATTATTTTGTTTTGATGAGATAATGTCTGATGATTCATCTATTTTTAAAATCAGCAATTGCCAGCAAAAGTAGTATAAATGATGGATTCCAGTGAAGATGGAGAACTGATGACATGCCCGGGGAGAGAGATTTATTTATTTTTTAAATGAAGGATACAAAGTTGTAATTTGAAGCTTAGTCTGCTTTACTGTGGGTGGCTAAAATGTTCTGATTTTTATGATTCCTTATTGGCCAGCATATCCTAAGGGACTTACAAAAAAGCTACTCTTTGACTAAAGAGGGAGTTAGACGAGAAAATTATGAGAGATATATTTGAAAAATCCTTAAATAAAATCCACTAATTCATAAAATAAAACTCATTAGTTCATAGATCAGCTATCCAAATATGTTTAAAAAAACCTAGTCAAACTCCTTCAGAGATACAATTATGTGTAGAACATTATCAAACTACCAAGGCAATTGCACAAGCAGCTGGCAACCTAGAGGAGTCAATTGCAATTTTGGAATATAAATCTGACATCAATCTTTATTGTGATGGTTTAAACATAAACCTCCCAACATAATTGAAAGAAGAGTTCCAAGAAAACATGCAACTTTCAAAGAGACAATTTTGGGACTTTTTCTTCATGGGCACTAATAATGTTGAGACATCCTTGAGAAGTTTATGAGTACTTGATTAACATTCCAAGAAGAAAAAAAATATTTTATGAAGATAAACTAGAAGGAGTGACTGAAACATAATATGTCAATTGGAATAAGGATGGATTTTCAGCTGTTTGATATTAGCAATAGAATGAAAATTTTAATGTCAAGTGGATTTGAAAATGATTTTTTTTCCTTTATATATAATGCTTAAGTAATTCCTAAAGCTTGCAAAATATTAGAAGTTTTAGGATAATTAATAATCCTTAATCATTATAAACTTAATAAATATTACAAGATTTACCATCATTCAAAAGTATATTTGAGTTATCTGTGTTAAGAGAAAATTAAAGAAAAATATGTATTAGCTTAAAGAAAAGTTTAGAGTTTTAAAAGGGATGTATACAGGAAGAATTTTTTTTTTTTATGAGGGTAACTTGGAAGGAGTGATTTAAGTTTAATGAGTTAATTGTAGTTACTTGGAATTTTATTAGTCTAACTGAAAGCAAACTTTAATGTATGTTAAATGGATTTTTTTTAGAAAGATGTATTAGAACTTTTTGATTTTAGAAATGTTTTTAAATAAAAGTTTAGTGTTTTCAAATAGATTTCAAATAGATTTTAACAAGTATTTTTTCCCTCTAAGCTTAAAGAGTCTGAAAGTGATAGTAATTTTTTTTAATATAAATGGTGATAGTATATAAAGATTTTTAAGTGCAAACAGAAATGTATATTTTTTCCACAGCAAGGAAGAAAAAGCAGAAATGTTTAAATGGGTTGCTTTATTCAAAGAGAAGAATATACTTAATTATATTTTGTATTTGGAAATCACTTTTGGATTTTGTGTTGTGATGAAAAAATGAAACTTTTCCTGATTAGATAGATTCATTGTTATAGAAATAGCTAGTATATAATGTTATTATCTTCTACTGTGCTAAAAAGAATCGGAAGTCAAGGCTTTTTTTCTTCTTTCCTTTATACCTTATATTTTCTTTTCCTCTTTTTTTCCTTCCCCTAATTTTCTATTTTTATTTTGCTTTGTTTTTTATATTTGAATTACCTTAAGCTCACTAAAAATCTTCAAAAGGTTTTCTGCAACAGAAGTTTCTAACCTTTGATTGCAAACACTTTAACATAATCTAACAAATTGTCAAGGCCCACTTCAAAACCTCATCCTAAGAAAGCAGGACTCTTGGAACAGTTTCTTTCCAAAAGGAACTTTTATTAAGAGAAGCTGATAGCAGGCATGATAGGCTGGATCTGAGGGTTTCCTACTCAGATCAAAAGGTTAAAGGAGTCTCAAGCAAACCCTACCCCAATAGTTCATCTGGTCAGTTTGAATGGGCCAGTCCTCAGGTATTAAGTCTGCTGTGGGAATGGAGCTGATAACGGGGTCCGTTCCCATGCTGGTGAAGATGTTGTTGTGTCTTTGCACCTCCCTTCCACAGCAAAAGACATGCCAGATGGCCTGAGGCACATTCCTTTCTCACCCCAAGGTAACATCAAGGGAGAGATAATTCAAAGAGCAAGTATGTAGAAACAGCAGCGAGGATACATTGTAGTGAAACAGAGAACGTAGCACAGAGCCTTCCCCCTCCCCCTCAGGAGAATGGCAGACCCTCAATAAGAAATGAAATAGATTCCCCCCCAGGAAAAATGGGTTCTGACACAAATATCTTACCTCCCACAACTAGAAACATTTGAAAGACAGAGTGGCTTACATTAGATATAAAACCTACATTTATGCTGAAACACCTTTTACTAATATCAGCAATTTTGGGGGGAACTGGCTAAGATTATAAAAAGAAAAAAGAAAACTTTTACAATGGAATATCATAAGGCTTTGCACAGGGATGTTCCTTCAATTTCAATTGATAAAAGTAATAAACTATGTGGGATGCCACACCACCAATTAATAAATCACCACTGCACATGGAGTTCTATAAGGGGCTGCTCTTGAAAAGTATCTGGAAGCACCAAATGGTTCAAAGTGCAGCCACCCATATGGTTTTGTGTAGACCGAGGTGAACATATATTTCACCTTTGTTGCGGGAGTTGCATTGGCTGACCATTTGCTTCTGGGTACAATTCAAGATGCTGGTTTTCACCTTTAAACCTTACATGGCTTGAGATCAGCTTATTTGAAGAATTGTCTCTTCCTGATCATATCCATATAATCCAGTAGAGCAGGACTGCTGTCTGGTCCAGACTCTTTAAGCTTCCCTCCTTCTTTGTTGCCCCTCTAGGGCAACTTTCTGAGCACCGGACTGAACGGAATTGGGCTAAGAACCCGGAGCACCAGCTTCTTCCTCCCGTCTCATCTAGGCATCCGATCAGAAGTCCTCAGACTGATCATTTCTTTTTCAGGGGGCAAATATACAAAATCAGCAGGGGATCAAATATTTTTTTCCCTCACTGTAGATTGTTGGGGACAATTTGCAGACTTAGAAAGGGCTGTAAAGCACTATGAAGCAGTATGTAAGTCTAAGTGCTATTGCTATTTGCGTTCCATCCAGCAAAGCAACATTCAGACAATGTAATATGTGAATATATCTTGGAGAAATATAATCTCCAAATTCTAGGAGGTAAGGATAAGACTTACCTACAGTCATCTATTACTGACTGGCTGTCAGCCTTCAGCTCATTATCTAATCTCTGTAATATCCTGAAGAAACACTTTACAACTAAACCTGCTACAAAAATAGCCTGAGTGGGTAGTCCCTGTTGGGTTGACCCTGAATGCCAGTGGCTGAAAAATAAATTGTAGGCAGCCATGAGGCTCACCCAGAGGAATCCTACTGTTCATATACAAGCTGAGATTTTGCACTTAATAAGCGAATAAAAAAAATATAAACTTTTAAAAAAGGTTTTGCCATTTCAATCTGTATCAAACTTGAATTGGCTGCTAAAAGTCATAACTCAGTAATATTTATGCACTCTGTAGCAGATGTTCTAAGGCAGACATGTCAAACTCAAGGTCCGGGGGCTGGATGTGGCCCGCAAAGTTTTTTCATTTGGCCTGTGAAGCCATCCCGGAAACAGTGAGGGAACAGCTCCCTCTGCCTTGGCCCTGCCTTGGCCCTGGCCCAGGCCAGCCGGGAGCCAATGTACAATTTTGTGGTGGCCATCTATGCTGAAACACATTCAGTCTTAGCTCTATAAGCCCCCTCCCTGCATCGCCTGAGAGGAACAGTGAGGCTCCTTCAGTGGACCATGCCTTGGCACTTGCGCTGGTCCCACCCCCTTCTGCCAGAGACCCTAAGATCTATCCCACTCCTGCCCAGGCCCCCACAGGCACCCTTGACACAAACGATGTAGAGCTGACCACACCCACCCAGTAGGCCACATCCACTCCATCCATGCCCAACCAGTAGGCTGCACCCACCCTGGCCATACCCAACCAGCCCCCTGAGGGCAACCACAATGCTGATGCAGCTCTCAATGAAATTGAGTTTGACACCCCAGTTCTAAAGGAATGGAGGGTTGCATTTGATATACCAATCTCTGCTGAGGACTGGGAGAAATATTATGAGTGTTTGTTTGCTTCTACGGAACCTGCAGAGAAACTGTCTTTAAGCAGGGAATTAATAAACTCTAGAACTCCTCCCCCTTTTCCTCCAGTCTTGGAAAAGGAGATATAATCCATCATTGAAAGCTTAAAGAGCAATAAAGCCCCAGGTGAGGACTTCTTATCATCAAAATTATTTAAGAAATTTCCCAATTGGTGGGGAACAGTATTGGCAGGTCTTTTTACACATATAAATAACACTTGCCATATACCAGATGGGTGGAAGATGGCAATAGTTGTCCCCATATATAAAAAAGGAAATAAAAACGATCCTAGTAATTATAGGCCCATCAGTCTGATTGACATTATAGCAAAATATACATGCTAAGTTCCTTTTAAATAGAATTGAAATCTGGGTAGAGGAAAACTATACCTTTACAGAAGAACAAGCAGGTTTTAGACAAAGCCGATACACTATTCATAACTGCTTTGTCTTCAACCATCTAATTGCCAGATATGCCTATAAGAGGACACCCCTGTTTGCCGCTTTTATAGACCTCACAGCAGCATTTGATATGGTAAGCAGAGAAGTAATAAAATAACGTTTAACACAGCACAGTACTTAAGCAAAATGGTCCACTTGAGATCTGCATATGTGGGACTGATAGGGTAGATTGCAGAGGTGACACCGAAATATAATTTTATTATATTCTATCTATATCTTAAATTATTGTATTCTATTCCAATTTCATTTTATTTTATTCCAATTTCATTTTAAATTGTATTTTATCTAATTCCATTATCAACTGGTTTTATCAAATTTTAGTAATAATTTGTTTCTGGAACTTTGCACTTTAATATGGCCCAAGGGCTAATTAATAAATAAATTAATGAAGTTTAATGAAGAGAAGGATGAGGGGGGACATGATAGCAGTGTTCCAATATCTCAGGGATTACCACAAAGAAGAGGGAGTCAAACAATTATCCAAAGCACCTGAAAGCAAGACAAGAAGTAATGGATAGAAACTAACCAAAGACAGATGCAACCTAGAACTAACTTGAAACTTCCTCACAGTTAGAACAATTAATCAGTGGAACAACCTGCCTCCACAACCTGCTGTGAATGTTCCAACATTGAAGTCTTTAAGAAGAGATTGGACCGCCATTTGTCTGAAATGGTACAGGGTTTCCTGCCTGGGCAGAGGGTTGGACTAGAGGATCTCAAAGTTCCTTTCTAACACCATCCTTCTCCTCCTCCTCCTCCTCCTCCTCCTCCTGCTTATGTGCTCTGATTGGCTGGGGGAGTGTTCTGTTTGGTTATGCTCAGGTTAGTCTGAGTTGCAGAGGGGTTTAAGATTTTGGGCTGCCTTGCTATTTTTGGGCTTCGCGTTCGTGGTCGTGCCTGCTCTTCATGGAGGGTGTCAGTTTGCTTCATGTATGGATTGGAGGGGTTTAAAGTGGCTAATGATGCAGCTGTGGTCTGGCTTCTGGTTTGTGGTCGTGCCTCATCATTGGTGTGGCTTTGGGTTTGTTTTTTGCGTGGATGTGTGGTGGTGACATCCTGTGTTGTTTTTGTGAGTGTGGGTCTGGTATCATTTTTTGTGTTAGGGAGTCGTTTGTCAATAAGGGCGGGTTTCCAAACGGCTGGTAGGCAGGAGGTATCATCTCGCTTGTTCATGCTGTGTGGGTGTTTTTCTATCTCAATGGCTTCTCTGATTAGATCCTCCATAAACACAACATCAAAACAGCATTCTGCACAAACAGAAAAATATCCACCATCCTTAGAAACCCCAAAGATAAAATTGAATTAGAAAATCAAGGAGTATACGAAATCTCATGCACCACTTGTCCCACCACATACATCGGACAAACCAACAGAAGAATAAGTGCATGCATTGAAGAACATAAGAACTCAGTCAAAAAAGAGGTACCAACATCTTCCCTGGTCCAACACCTTAAAGCCAGAGGACATGAAATTGACTTTAAAAATACCAGAACCATTGCCAAAAGTGAACATTTTAATAACAGAATAATCAGAGAAGCCATTGAGATAGAAAAACACCCACACAGCATGAACAAGCGAGATGATACCTCAGAGCACAGCCAACCCCCCAGCCAATCAGAGCACAGCCAACCCCCCAGCCAATCAGAGCACAGCCAAGCCCCTAACCAATCAGAACACACCTCCACCCAATCAGAATACAGCCAAGCTCCCACCCAATCAGTTCATACTCCCACTGGCAGTTAAAAGGAAGAAACAGCTAAGACCACACATTGCTGCTCGAAGCACGAAGCTGAAAACACCAGCCTGAAGATGACGAATGGGACTTCGTCGAAACGTCGCCAAGATACTTCCAATTTTATGCGGGGAGAAAACCCGAACAACCAAAGACCTACATACAAATACCCGCGAAACCTCAGAAAACATATATATATATATATATATATATATATATATATATAGGTCTTTGGTTGTTCGGGTTTTCTCCCGCGTAAAATTGGAAGTGTCTTGGCAACGTTTCGACGAAGTCACATTCGTCATCTTCAGGCTGGTGTTTTCAGCTTCTTGCTTGAGCAGCAATGTGTGGTTTTAGCTGTTTCTTCCTTTTAACTGCCAGTGGGGTATGAACTGATTGGGTGGGAGCTTGGCTGTGTTCTGATTGGGTGGAGGTGTGTTCTGAATGGTTAGGGGCTTGGCTGTGCTCTGATTGGCTGGGGGAGTGTTCTGTTTGGTTGTGCTCAGGTTAGTCTGAGTTGCAGAGGGGTTTAAGATTTTGGGGTTAGGGAGTCGTTTGTCAATAAGGGCAGGTTTCCAAATGGCTGGTAGGCGGGAGGTATCATCTCGCTTGTTCATGCTGTGTGGGCGTTTTTCTATCTCGATGGCTTCTCTGATTATTCTGTTATTAAAATGTTCACTTTTGGCAATGGTTCTGGTATTTTTAAAGTCAATTTCGTGTCCTGTGGCTTTAAGGTGTTGGACCAGGGAAGATGTTGGTTCCTCTTTTTTGACTGAGTTCTTATGTTCTTCAATGCGTGCACTTATTCTTCTGTTGGTTTGTCCGATGTATGTGGTGGGACAAGTGGTGCATGGGATTTCGTATACTCCTTGATTTTCTAATTCAATTTTATCTTTGGGGTTTCTAAGGATGGTGGATATTTTTCTGTTTGTGCAGAATGCTGTTTTGATGTTGTGTTTATGAAGGATCTTACTGATTCTGTCTGTGGTGCCTTTTATGTATGGGAGGAGGGCTTTGCCGTTTTCTTGTTCTTTGTCTTGGATTTTGGTGGGGGTTTCTTTTTGGATTAGGTTTGTAATCTTATTTCTATGGAATCCATTGGATGTTAGTACATTGGTGAGAGTGTGTAGTTCGGGTTTTAGGTGTTGTTCGTCAGCTAAGCGTTTTGTTCTGGAGATGAGTGTCTTGGCTACAGAGTTGATCTGTGCTGGGTGGTGGTGTGAGAGAGCGTGCAGATAGCGGTTTGTGTGTGTTTTCTTCTGGTAGATGGTGTGTCCTAGGGAGCCATTGGATTTCTTGTAGACTAAGACATCCAGGAAGGGAAGTTGGTTGTTAGCTTCTGTTTCCATGGTGAACTGTATTTTGGGGTGTAGGCTGTTGAGGTGTGTGAGGAAGTTGTCCAGTTTTTCTTTCCCATGTGGCCAGATTATGAAGGTGTCGTCTACATATCTGAGCCAGAGTTTGGGTTTGTGATCAGACCACCCTCAAGACAGATACACACACCAACAAACTCCGAAGACTACAAGAACGCCAGAAACAAACCCCTCCTCCCTCACAGCCACACATGAAACAAACAGTGCATAACATCTCAGATAGGATCCTCACCAAAGCCGAAACCAATGTCCTTTCCAAAGGATTCAACTTTGCAGTCGCTCCCAAACACATCCCCACTGAAACCATTATATGTGGAGTTGAAACCAGCCTGACCAAAATCAACCCCGATGACGCTAACAAAATCAGACTCAAAATCACCAACATCCTCTGCACCAGCAAGCCACCCAAAAGCAACTTACCCAAAGAGGAACAGACAGCACTACGTAACCTGAAAGAAGACACCAGCATAATAATCCTACCAGCAGACAAGGGCAACGCCACGGTGGTTATGAACACATCTGACTACCAAACCAAATTAACCAACCTACTCCAAGACTCCACATACAAACCCCTAAATACAGATCCCACCACCTACCTGGAAAAAACCACCAGATCCAAAATAAAAGCCTCCCCCATTAGCGAAGAGATCCAGCAAAGAATCATTCCCAGAGAGAAATCATCCAGATGCCCCAAACTCTATGGTCTCCCCAAGATACACAAAGAAGGAACCCCACTCAGACCTATAGTCAGCTCCATAGGCTCACCTCTACAAAACCTAGCCAAATTTCTCGCCAAACAACTACAGCCCTATGCAGAATCCATCACCTCACACGTAAAAAACTCATTCCAGTTTATAGAGATCATAAAGAAACAAAGCTTACAGCCCAGCGACCTACTAGTGAGCTTCGATGTCATATCCCTCTTCACCCAAGTGCCTATCAAAGAAGCCTTGACAGCTATTCAAAACAAATATAACCCCCCCAAACACATCTTAGATCTGACCAACCACTGCCTATCCAACACATACTTCATCTATAATGGACAAAAATACAAACAAACAGAAGGAGCACCCATGGGATCACCCCTCTCACCTGTCATTGCCAACCTCTACATGGAACACTTTGAAACCCAAGCTCTAGAAAAATCGGATCACAAACCCAAACTCTGGCTCAGATACGTAGACGACACCTTCATAATCTGGCCACATGGGAAAGAAAAACTGGACAACTTCCTCACACACCTCAACAGCCTACACCCCAAAATACAGTTCACCATGGAAACAGAAGCTAACAACCAACTTCCCTTCCTGGATGTCTTAGTCTACAAGAAATCCAATGGCTCCCTAGGACACACCATCTACCAGAAGAAAACACACACAAACCGCTATCTGCACGCTCTCTCACACCACCACCCAGCACAGATCAACTCTGTAGCCAAGACACTCATCTCCAGAACAAAACGCTTAGCTGACGAACAACACCTAAAACCCGAACTACACACTCTCACCAATGTACTAACATCCAATGGATTCCATAGAAATAAGATTACAAACCTAATCCAAAAAGAAACCCCCACTAAAATCCAAGACAAAGAACAAGAAAACGGCAAAGCCCTCCTCCCATACATAAAAGGCACCACAGACAGAATCAGTAAGATCCTCATAAACACAACATCAAAACAGCATTCTGCACAAACAGAAAAATATCCACCATCCTTAGAAACCCCAAAGATAAAATTGAATTAGAAAATCAAGGAGTATACGAAATCCCATGCACCACTTGTCCCACCACATACATCGGACAAACCAACAGAAGAATAAGTGCACGCATTGAAGAACATAAGAACTCAGTCAAAAAAGAGGAACCAACATCTTCCCTGGTCCAACACCTTAAAGCCACAGGACATGAAATTGACTTTAAAAATACCAGAACCATTGCCAAAAGTGAACATTTTAATAACAGAATAATCAGAGAAGCCATCGAGATAGAAAAACGCCCACACAGCATGAACAAGCGAGATGATACCTCCCGCCTACCAGCCATTTGGAAACCTGCCCTTATTGACAAACGACTCCCTAACCCCAAAATCTTAAACCCCTCTGCAACTCAGACTAACCTGAGCACAACCAAACAGAACACTCCCCCAGCCAATCAGAGCACAGCCAAGCCCCTAACCATTCAGAACACACCTCCACCCAATCAGAACACAGCCAAGCTCCCATCCAATCAGTTCATACCCTCACTGGCAGTTAAAAGGAAGAAACAGCTAAAACCACACATTGCTGCTCAAAGCAAGAAGCTAAAAACACCAGCCTGAAGATGACGAATGTGACTTCGTCGAAACGTTGCCAAGACACTTCCAATTTTACGCGGGAGAAAACCCGAACAACCAAAGACCTATATACAAATACCCGCGAAAACCTCAGAAAACATATATATATATTAAACAATAAAATATACGAACACCAGGAAGTTATAAAACTATAAAAAGTTTTAATAAAACCAGAATAAAACCAAGCTTTCGCTGGCATCTGCCAGCATCATCAGGGTGGTCTCCAGTCGATGGGAGAAGCTATTTATAAGTGTGGCGTTCTTTGCACCCGGCTTCTTGACCTCGTCATGGGTCCCAGCCAATCCACCTGCATTTTGATCGTAGTTTCTGTGTTGCAAGCTGTAATTCCCTCACTTTCCTTACTTGTGCTGGTACGGCAGCTCTTCCTCCCTTCTTTGCATAACTGTAAGTCGGGGGGACTCCTTAATTCCACGTAATTAGATGTGCACTATCTGTGTTTATGTTGTTTATTCACCTCATCCTCCTTCTTGGTACTCTCTATTTCTCTTCTCCTCCCCCTGTTTCTCTGATTACGATCCTCTTTCAAAACTATACCCTCATTGTTTGTCTCTGTAGCCCATGATTCCATTGTCTTTACATCATCCTGTTTCCCGATCCTTCGTATCACTTTATTAACTCCCCTTTCTATTTTCTCTTCAATGGGGGTGATTTTAACACCCTCTCCAGAATTCGTGGCACCCACAAATTGATTGCTGACCCCTTTTTCTGAGGGGGATGTCCCTTCACTGTTGTTCGTGTGTTCACTCATTACTTGGGGGTATGCAATCTTCCTTAAAAGGAGAGGGGCGGAATCCTTACAGTCATGACTTGCATCTCCTTGTGCATTCCTATGGGGAGTCGTACCTCTCAAATGTCTGTAGGAGCGTGTGGAAGCTCTAAGATTATAGAGAACAGGCTTCTCATCTCCCCGTTGTTCTCCTGCGTTCCCAAGGCAATAACAATTCAAATGGGAAATGTCATTAATAAAGTTTCCAAAATTGCAATTAACTCCTCTACATTACCACCTACTTATGCAATTGCCTTGGTGGTTTGATAACTTTCTACACATAACTGTATCTCTGAAGGAGTTTGAGTAGGTTTTTTTTAACATACTTGAATAGTTGATCTATGAACTAATGAGTTTTATTTTATGAACTAATGAGTTTTATTTAATGATTTTTCAAATACATCTCTCATAATTTTCTCCTCTTTAATTCCCATTTTAGTCAAAGAGTTACTTTTTTGTAAGTCCCTTAGGATTTGCTGGCCAAGAAGGAATCATAAAAATCAGAACATTTTAGCCACCCACAGCAAAGCAGACTAAGCTTCAAATTACAACTTTGTATCCTTCATTTAATAAATAAATAAATCTCTCTCCCCGGGCATGTCATCAGTTCTCCATCTTCACTGGAATCCATCATTTATACTACTTTTGCTGGCAATTGCTGATTTTAAAAAATAGATGAATCATCAGACATTATCTCATCAAAACAAAATAATTATCTCCTAGAGGAATCACCATTTTTTTCTTAGCTTGGCCCAAACATCAAAGGCTGCACAGAAGGGTATTTAAATTCAACAACAATCAAGATATAAAGTAAGTCATGAACCACAGAGAGTTTGGTACAAGGGTTAATAGTGTCACTGTCAGATACATTGCTTCAGGTTTCTACCCTCTGTTCTTTTCTGCCAGAGTATCTTTTCCAGTTCTTGTGATATTCAAGATACAAGTTGTACTTTCATGCATCTTGAAATAAAAAATGATAGATTTTCTATTTAGATGCATTCTTAGATATAAACCTTGGATTAATCCTTAGATGAAATATTGGAATATATATATATATATTTCCCTATGGTTAGGGTGGAAGATATAACATTTTCACAATAACAAAAGCATCAAGATGTACTTTCTGATTTTCTCAATGTACAAAGTAGCTACTTTGAGGTGCCCTGCAAGTAATGCTTTCCTTGTTCCACATGAGTGGTACCAGCCTGGAGACTTCATCATTGGTGGAATAGCGTCCCACATTCTTTACCACTTTTTTGAAATGAAATTTAATGAACATCCTGCCAGAAGACCTAATGATGTACCAATGTAAGAATTTTCCTTTGCTAATCTTAGCCAGATGTCCAAAAATCCCTTATAAAAGTAAAAGCTGTTTGTGCATAAATGTAGGGTTCTTCTATGGCATCTATGCTTTCTGCGTCTTTCAATTATATCTGGTTCTTGCAGAAGAAATAATATTCTTCACATTTTTTAAAAAAAACTTTCACACACATTGTTGAATATTTACTGAAATTGAGCTAATTTTTTAAAAGGTTTGGCATTATCTCTCCTCCCAAAACATACAAAGAGTAAATGGTGACACCTGCTAAACCTGTTCATTTATCATTTTCTGAAAATCTCATAGAAAATAAATATAGAACTTTGAAAAGTATATATTTCTTACAAGTCATTGAAATACTGTGTAAAAGGTAAATTTAAACTGTGGAGAAATTATCAATAAAGGAGAATATTTTAGCACAGTGTTGAAATGAGGGGTCCTTGATGCTCTCTGAATTTGATTATTTTCTTGCAGATATTTAATTAAACAAATTAGGTGATATCATCAGGGTTTATAATTAGGAATTTTAGAAAAGATATTATGTTTTTATTACTATCAAAGAAAGAAATGGCTATTATTCTTAAGAAATAATGCCGCCTTATGAGAATTGTCAGCTTACTTTTACAACAAGGGTATTTCAATTATTTGCAGTATAATCACCAAATTTCATCAGCACGTCCTTGCCTTGGCCTTTGCTGTGAAGGAGATCAATGAGGACTGCCAGATCTTACCTAATGTCACTCTTGGGTTCCACATCTATGACAGTTACTACAACCCAAGGATGACCTATCGCACTACTCTGGACCTCTTTTTTAAATCCCAGGAATTTGTCCTTAACTACAAATGTGATCGCCAGAAAAAACTCATGGCTATTATTGGAGGATTGGATTTTGATACATCATCTTATATTTCTGAAATAATGGGTTTCTTCAAGTTTTCACAAGTAAGCTGTGATGGGGCTGAGTACAAAAAAACTATATGTTGTTGTTGTTGTTGTTGTTATGGAATAATTAATGAGCATCAAAGACTTAGGTTTGTGTTAGGATGTTCTGCATGTCTTAAGGTCTACTACGTAGCATTCTTTTCTGATACTACTATGCCAATTACAGGAATTGAATATCTAGAGACATTCCATATCTAAGGGAAGATTTCAATGTACTACTCTTTGCCCATATTAAAACAATTGATCTTTTAAATGTGCTTGAAGTAATTCCAGCACATTTCTTTTGTATTAATATTTAGAAGAATGCTAGGAAACAAAATTCTTAGATATATTTTATAGGAAAACTAGACTAGAAAAAATAAGTTCAATTTAATATTTGAACAGAATTGTACTCCACTTTTTTTTAGCTGACATATGGCTCATTGGCCCAAGATGCATTTCAGACCAGTAAGCTCTCTTCACTTTATTTCATGGTCCCAAAAGAGGACCATCAATACATTGGAATTATCCAACTACTTCACCATTTCGGGTGGACGTGGATTGGGATTTATGCTGTTGATAACAATAATGGAGAAAATTTCTTACAGAAAATACAGCCCTTACTTTCAGAGAACGGAATCTGCTCATCATTCATAGAAAGGCTTGCACAACTGATCCACTTAGAAGACCTCCAAGAACTTTATCATACAGTCTCAATTATCTCCATTAATTTTATGAACAGCAAAACCAATGCATTTCTTGTCCATGGAGAATCCTGGGCAATTTTGTGGTTAAGATTTGTCACATTTTTGGCAGATCCTGAGAGCAAGGAAACTGCATTATTTAGAAAGGTGTGGATCATGACTGCACAGATTGATTTCATATTATCAGGATTTCAAATCACATGGGATCTCAAAATGTTCCATGGGGCTATTTCCTTCACTGTTCATTCAAGAGCAGTTGTAGGTTTCAAGAAATTTCTTCAGACTGCAAATCCTCTTTCAAACAACAAAGATGGGTTTCTGCAGGAAGTTTGGGAACAATCATTTGATTGTTCATTTCCAAAATCAGAGTTACAAAAAATGCAGAGTAGGAAATGCACTGGGGAGATGAAGCTGGAGGACCTTCCTGCACTTGTATTTGAAATGGAAATGACTGGCCAAAGCTATAGTATCTACAATGCTGTTTATGCTGTGGCTCATGCTTTGCAAGGTCTACTCATTCTGGAGTTCAATAGAAAGAAAACTAAGATGGATAAAAAACCCGATTTTCAATATCTGCAGGCTTGGCAGGTATTCCCTTTGCATTTGATACCGCTTTCATTTCAATGAACAGTTTGATGTAGAATTATCTTTTGAATTCATTGTAGAAAGTCTTAATCTTTTCTGCACGTGGAATCAAGTATCAGAAACAGCATAGAAATAAGGAAGACTTTCCTCACTGCAAGAACAATTAACAATTAAATAGTGGAACTACTTTCCTTTAGAAGCTGTTGATGATCCAACACTGGAGATTTCTAGGAAGAGAAGGATAGCTAATTGTGTGAAATGGTACAGGATCTTCTCCTTGAGCATGGTGTTCTACAAGATCCCCAAGGTTCCTTCCAACTGTGTTTTATTGTTATATCTAAATTATTTATAGAAATAACAGTTTCTGTTTTTATTGTTATTCTGATCATCAAGAAGCTACTCTATGAATTATGGTTTAGATGTGGGCAGGAGTTATTTAGTTAATCAGCATAGCTTCCAAAATAAGAGATAATTAAAATGATAATCTAAATTACTTTTCATTGTCCCCTCCAAAAATAATTCTCCAAGAACTTTTTATGTGGCTCATGCAGTTTCTGTCTCTATCAGGGTTTTAGAGGAATAAAATAAAAGTGGTCTTTTTAATATATGTATAAATAATATGAACCACACCTATGTTTGCAATTATCTCTACCACTAATCTATCTATCAAAGAAATCTCAGATTCTAAAATTTTGTTAGAGGAATTTAGTCAGACCTGAAACTCTAAAATAGCTTTGTATCAATGAGGCAAGATTATATATGGATTAGGTTGAATTAGTTCTTTCAGTTGTTGTTGTTAATTGTTGTTGTTAATTGAGAAGTTGTGTCCGACCCATTGCGACCCCATGGACAACGTTCCTCCAGGTCTTCCTGTTCTCTACCATCTTCTGGAGTCCATTTAAGTTCACACCTACTGCTTCAGTGACTCCATCCAGCCATCTCATTCTCTGTCGTCCCCTTCTATTGCCCTCAATCTTTCCCAGCATTAGGCTCTTCTCCAGTGAGTCCTTCCTTCTCATTAGGTAGCCAAAGTATTTGAGTTTCAACTTCAGGATCTGGCCTTCTAAAGAGCAGTCGGGGTTGATCTCTTCTAGGACTGACCGGTTTGAACGCCTTGCAGTCCAAGGGACTCGCAGGAGTCTTCTCCAGCACCATAGTTCAAAGGCCTCAATTCTTTTGCGCTCAGCCTTTCTTATGGTCCAACTTTCACAGCCGTACATTGCAACTGGGAAAACGATGGTCTGGAGTATACTTTTGATGGCAGGGTGATGTCTCTGCTTTTTAGTATGCTGTCTAGATTTGCCATAGCTTTCCTCCCAGGAACAAGCATCTTTTAATTTCTTGGCTGCAGTCACCATCTGAGGTGACTTTTGAGCCCAGAAAAATAAAATCTGTCACTACCTCCATTTCTTCCCCATCTATTTGCCAGGAATTGAGAGGGCTGGATGCCATGATTTTGGTTTTCTTAATGTTGAGTTTCAAGCCGACTTTTGCACTCTCCTTCTTCACCCGCATCAAGAGGCTCTTTAGTTCCTCTTCACTTTCTGCCATTAGAGTGGTATCATCTGCATATCTTAGGTTGTTGATATTTCTCCCAGCAATCTTAATTCCAAATTTTGATTCATCTAGCCCTGCCTTTCTCATGATGTGCTCTGCATATAAGTTAAATAGGCAGGGCAACAGTATACAGCCTTGCCAGACTCCTTTTCCAATTTTGAACCAATCTGTGGTTCCGTGTCCAGTTCTCACTGTTGCTTCTTGAACTGCATATACATTTCTCAAGAGACAAATGAGATGGTCTGGTAGTCCCATCTCTTTCTTTCAGTAGGAAACCCAAATCATAACTGAAGGAAACTGTGTTAAATGTTATTTCCAAAAGTGTATTTTCATTCTGCTTCAATTCCTTCTTACCTTTCCTTAAAATAATATAAAATTAATTAATTAATTATTTTCACGCAATATCAATTATCAAATTTCTAAGCATACATATATAATAATAGTTATAGGAATGGTAAGAATGAAAATTGAATATGGTGTTCTCTTCTCCATTATTAGCCTTTCAATTTTCTTTCTCTTCTATTTCCTTTTAAGTAGCTCCATTCATTTCTTCAAGGCATTTCTTTTAACAATTCAGTTGGGGAGAGAGTGTTCCTGAATAAGAAAGGAAAAGCAACAGGTGGATTCGACATCACCAACTTGATCACTTTTCCAAACAGATCCTTTCAGAGAGTTAGAGTTGGAAAGCTGGATCTACAGGCCCCAAAAGGGAAGGAATTACTCATTGATGAAGATGTGATCGTCTGGAATCTAGCTTTTAACCAGGTAAATCGACAATGCCATAATTCATCATGGTCCCATATTGAACACAATCTCTTTTCAAATCTGCTTTCTGGTTTTTTAAAGAAACAATGGCATATTCTTTTCAAATATTGCTGATGATGAAGCACTTACATAACAATGTAAAAGCCATATTTGCACATTTGGTTAGCATTTGTGTTTTAAGTCATGAGAGTAGCACTTTTCCATTAGATTGTCAACATGTGCACTTATTTAATCATCCTGCCCTTCACAAAGGACCTTTTGTACATCACTGTAATTTCTATATCATTTTAACTTGTTGATGAAGTTGATAAATTAAGTATTCTTTCAGAAGTCAAAAATAATTCCCCACAATAAAGGAGAAAAATTACAAACTGTTTTAAATACCCCCAATTTCAAAACCTTTTATGCTTATCACCAGGTTCTTCCACTTTCTCGATGCAATGACCCTTGTTTCCCTGGATCCTGGAAGAAAGGGATTGAGGGGGAACAATTCTGCTGCTATGCCTGTGTTCCATGTCCAGAAGGGAAGATTTCAAATCAAAATGGTAGGATAGGAATTCTATCATTTTTTTATTAGAATTAAGCATACTTTAATAAACTACTTGGAGGCATAAAATTAATAAGACAATTTTCAGTAATATGAAATGCCTAGATGAAAAAGTATCCTTGATTTTTCTTCCAGATATGGATGACTGTTTTGAATGTTCAGAAGATCAGTATCCAAATAAAGAAAAGAATGGATGTATCCTGAAAGCGATGGTATTTCTAACTTTTGAAGAAACCCTAGGAATTGGTTTAGCCTCAGCAGCTCTTTGTTTCTTTTTCTTGACAACTTGGATACTTGGAACTTTTATTAAGAACAGGGATACTCCGATTGTCAAAGCCAACAACAGGTTCCTCACCTACACCCTGCTTGTCTCTCTTCTGCTCTGTTTTCTCTCCTCTTTGTTCTTTCTCAGCCATCCTGGCAAAGTGATCTGCCTTCTCCGACAATCAATGTTTGGCATCACTTTCTCAGTGGCCATTTCTAGTGTCTTGGCTAAAACCATCACTGTAGTTGTGGCTTTCATGGCCACTAAACCAGGATCTCAGATGAGGAAATGGGTGGGGAAAAGAGTGGCTTTTTACACTGTCCTTTCCTGTTCTCTCTTTCAAGTATTGATTTGCATTATTTGGTTGTCAACATCTCCACCATTCCCTGAGTTGGACATGTATTCAGAACTCCAAGAAATAATTTTGCAATGCAATGAGGGGTCAGATTTCTTCTTTTATTGTGTCTTAGGCTACATGGGTATCTTGGCCATTGCCAGCTTTTTTGTGGCTTTTCTTGCCCGTAAACTACCTGACAGCTTCAACGAAGCCAAGTTCATCACCTTCAGCATGTTGGCCTTTTGCTGTGTATGGATCTCCTTCTTTCCAGCCTATCTGAGCACAAAAGGCAAAGCCATGGTAGCTGTGGAGATCTTCTCCATCTTGTCCTCCAGCGCTGCATTACTGGGATGCATATTTTTGCCAAAATGCTACATAATTGTTTTTAGGCCTGACCTCAATCACAGGGAGCAACTCACAAAGAGAAATTAGTATCCTATGTGAACTTTCTTGAAAGGAAAGATTGCTCACAAAAAGGAATAGAAAGACTGTTTGCTGTCTACAGGATATATATAGAAGTTTTATTTCTGTCAAACAAGGCTTTGTGGAAGATTATTCTTAGTAGCAAGATTTATTATAATTGCCCATATCAAAAGAAGTGTTTTATTGTAGCATTTTCAACCTCTTTCAAAGATTGTTTAATTATTTATAGATGTTTTCCAGCCAGCAATATGTGTGTTGATTGTTGATTTGGATAAGGAGAGGAGGACTTCTTTGAAATGGCTTTGCTCCCTTCACTCAAACATTTTTTGTATGAGAACTTGGAAATTTGGAGACCCTACAGAAGATAGGGAATCTTGCTTTGAAGATGCCACAAAAGAAATGGAGATGCGGTTGCTCTAGGAGATTTTCATTTGCAATTCACTGTCTATAGAAATGAAGAAGTGAAGATGGATTTCTCCAAGGCTTTTTTTGTCATAGAATGCCCAGAACACAGTTCCAGCACCTTTTTTGGATGGAACCTTGCAGGGTGGGCAGGTTGTATAATGTGTGTGAGTTCCAGCACCTTTTTTTTTTTTTTAACAAAAAAAGCACTGCATTTCTCACCTACTTGGAAGATTAAAGGTGGTTTATTGTGCAATTTCAGGAAAGACTTTGATATGGTGCCATTGCAATCCTGACTCTTCTTTCATAGAGGTTTAATATAATTAAATATAATTTCTATGTTTAAAAGTATTTCAGTTTGGTCTAATGTTAAAGGCATTGGACTAGAAAATGGGAGACCATAAGTGCAAGTCCTTGCTTGGACTTGAAAGCCAGGTTGATGACGTTAAGGCAAAAACTGTCTCCAATCCCATCCCATCTCACAGGTATGTTGTGGTCAGGAAAATATGACCAGGAAGGTGAATTGCACATGGTTGCGGCTTTGAGTTAAGTAAAAAGATGGGATATACTGTAAATATATATATATATATATATATATATATATATATATATATGTAGGTCTTTGGTTGTTCGGGTTTTCTCCTGCGTAAAATTGGAAGTGTCTTGGCGACGTTTCGACGAAGTCCCATTCGTCATCTTCAGGCTGGTGTTTTCAGCTTCGTGCTTTGAGCAGCAATGTGTGGTCTTAGCTGTTTTTTCCTTTTAACTGCCAGTGGGGGTATGAACTGATTGGGTGGGAGCTTGGCTGTGTTCTGATTGGGTGGAGGTGTGTTCTGAATGGTTAGGGGCTTGGCTGTGCTCTGATTGGCTGGGGGAGTGTTCTGTTTGGTTGTGCTCAGGTTAGTCTGAGTTGCAGAGGGGTTTGAGATTTTGGGCTGCCTTATTATTTTTTGGCTTCGCGTTCATGGTCGTGCTTCTTCTTCATGGAGGGTGTCAGTTTGCTTCATGTATGGATTGGGGGGGTTAAAGTGGCTAATGATGCAGCTGTGGTCTGGCTTCTGGTTTGTGGTCGTGCCTCGTCATCGGTGTGGCTTTGGGTTTGTTTTTTGCGTGGATGTGTGGTGGTGACCTCCTGTGTGGTTTTTTTCTATCTCGATGGCTTCTCTGATTATTCTGTTATTAAAATGTTCACTTTTGGCAATGGTTCTGGTATTTTTAAAGTCAAACCCAAAGCCACACCACGTTGCCAAGACACTTCCAATTTTACGCGGGAGAAAACCCGAACAACCAAAGACCTATATATATATATATATATATATATATATATATATATATATATATTAAACAATAAAATATACGAACACCAGGAAGTTATAAAACTATAAAAAGTTTTAATAAAACCAGAATAAAACCAAGCTTTTGCTGGCATCTGCCAGCATCATCAGGGTGGTCTCCAGTCGATGGGAGAAGCTATTTATAAGTGTGGCGTTCTTTGCACCCGGCTTCTTGACCTCGTCATGGGTCCCAGCCAATCCACCTGCGTTTTGATCGTAGTTTCTGTGTTGCAAGCTGTAATTCATCAGGCGCCATGGACTATCATCCAGACCCTCCCTCCCCATTAGGTCCCATACAGAAGAACATACATCACAGAGACTTCGTATCACTCTCCCGTATATCAACACCGTCTCAGAAGCCACGGCTAGAATATTGGCACCCTATGATGTGAGGGTGGCACATAACCCCAACCAGACCCTGCGATCTAAGGTGATGAGATTGAAAGATCCACTCCCCACCATGGAGAAGTCCAATGTCATTTACAGGATCAACTGTGAAGGTTGCTCTGCTAACTACGTGGGGGAGACCTCCAAACGTGTCAAAACTAGAATTCACGAGCATAAGTTGGTGGTAAGGAGAGGCGACCAGTATTCCCAAATCGGGGCGCATATGCTAGAATCTGGGCATAGGTTCGATTTCAGCAACGTGCAGGTGATGGCCAGTGACAGCACGAAGGGGGGCCGGCTCCTTAAAGAGGCGTGGCTCTCTAACGAAGAATCCATCAACAGACATGTGGACCTATGCACAGCACATGTAATATTAAGAGCATGGGCAATGCATGACCGTCCCTCCGGAGAAAAACAATGTAACATTACGTGCCTTCGGCAAAGAGGGTTGACGGAGGAGTCGGGCCTTGGAAACACCCAGACAGGGAATAACCAGCAGCAGAGTAACTCTCCACCTGCTGAAACATATGCCCCTCCCTCATGGATACAGGAGTGGATTGACAACCAAGAGCCAAGTGCCGGTGAATTGAGGGTCTCCCCGGGAACAGCGAGGAGTTTGACAAAAAAGTGATCTGGTATAGACTTTGGGTTATTAAACAATCATGATTCGAAGGATTGGAGTGCTACGTGTAATTCCACCAGCGATCCTGCAACATGAATCTTGATTTTGATGGTTTAAACATAAACCTCCCAATATAATTGAAAGAAGAGTTCCAAGAAAACATGCAGCTTTCAAAGAGACAATTTTGGGACTTTTTCTTCATGGGCACTAACAAAGTTGAGACAGCCTTGAGACGTTTATGACTACTTGATAAACATTCCAAGAAGAAAAAGATTTTATTTTATGAAGATAAACTGGAAGGAGTGACTTAAACATAATGTGTCAATTGGAATTAGGATGGATTTTCATCTGTCTGATATTTGCAATAGAATGAAAATTTTAATGTAAAGTGGATTTGAAAATGTGTTTTTTTCCCTTTATATATAATGCATAAATAATTCCTAAAACTTGCAAAATATTACAAGTTTTAGGATAATTAATAATTATCCTAAATTACTAGAAGCTTAATAAATATTACAAGATTTACCATCATTCAAAAGTGTATTTATCTGTGTTAAGAGAAAATTAAAGAAAAATATGTATTAGCTTAAAGAAAAGTTTAGGGTTTTTAAAATGATGTATACAAGAAGAATTTTTTTATTCTATGAGTTAATTGGAGTTACTTGGAATTTTATTAGTCTGACTGAAAGCAAACTTTAATGTACATTAAATGGAATTTTTTTACAAAGATGTATTAGAACTTTTTGACTTTAGAAATGTTTTTAAATAAAAGTTTAGTGTTTTCAAATAGATTTAAAATAGATCTTAAAAAATATTTTTCCCTCTAAGGTTAAAGAGTCTGAAAGAGTATAGTGAATTTTCTTAATATAAATGGTGATAGTTTATAAAGATTTTTAAGTGCAAACAGAAATGTATATTTTTTCCCACAGCAAGGAAGAAAAAGCAGAACTGGTTAAATGGATTGCTTTATTCAAAGAGAAGAATATATTTAATTATGTTTTGTATTTGGAAATCACTTTTGGATTTTGTGTTGTGATGAAAAAATGAAACTTTTGTTGATTAGATAGATTCATTGTTATAGGAATAGCTAGTATATACTAATGTGTAAAAGAAAAAGTTGAGCTTATAATGTTATTATCTTCTACTGTGCTAAAAAGAGTTGGAAGTCAATGCTTTTTTCTTTTTTCCTTTGTACCTTATATTTTCTTTTCCTCTTTTGTTCCTTCCCCTAATTTTCTATTTTTATTTTGCTTTGTATTTTATATTTGGATTACCTTAAGCTCACTAAAAATCTTCAAAAGGTTTCCTGCAACAGAAGTTTCTAACCTTCGGTTGCAAACATTTTAACATAATCTAACAAATTGTCAGGGCCCACTTCAAAATCTCATCCTAAGAAAGAAGGACTCTTGGAACAGTTTCTTTCCAAAAGGAACTTTTATTAGAGAAGCTGATCGCAGGCATAATAGGCAGGATCTGAGGGTTTCCCACTCAGATCAATAGGTTAAAGGATTCTCACGCAAACCCCACCCCAATAGTTCATCAGGTATGTTTGAATGGGCCAATCCTCAGGTGTTAAATCTGCTGTGGGAAAGGAGCTGATAACGGGGTCCATTCCCATGCTTGTGAAGATGTTGTTGGATCTTTGCACCTTCCCTTCCACAGCGAAAAATATGCCAGATGGCCTGAGGTACATTCCTTTCTCACCCCAAGGTAACATCAAGGGAGAGATAATTCAAAGAGCAAGTATGTAGAAACAGCAGGAAGGATACATTGTAGTGAAATAGAGAACATACCAAAGAGGCTTCCCCTTCCCCCTCAGGAGAATGGCAGACCCTCAATAAAAAATGAAATAGATTCCCGCCCCCCCCCAGGAAAAATGGGTTCTGACACAAATATTATTTTATCTCCCACAACTAGAAACATTTGAAAGACAGAGTGGCTTACATTAGATATAAAGCCTACATTTATGCTGAAACACCTTTTAGTAATATCAGCTGTTTTCGGGAAACTAGCTAAGATTATAAAAAGAAAAAAACTTTTACAATGGAATATCATAAGGTTTTGCACAGGGATGTTCCTTCAATTTCAATTCATAAAAGTAATAAACTATGTGGGACGCCATGCCACCAATTAATAAATCACCACTGCACATGGAGCTCTATAAGGGCTGCTTTTGAAAAATATCTGGAAGCTCCAAATTGTTCAAAGTGCAGCTGCCCATATGGTTTTGTGTAGACCCAGGTGAACATGTATGTCACCTTTCCTGCGGGAGTTGCATTGGTTGACCATTTGCTTCTGGGTATAATTCAAGATGCTGGTTGTCACCTTTAAACCTTACATGGCTTGGGATCAGCTTATTTGAAGAATTGTCTCTTCCTGATCATATCCATATAATCCAGTAGAGCAGGAAGGGAGGCAGGGAATGTTTTGGGTCCTCTCTCTTAATTAGGGTCCTCTGGTGGAACCTAGAAGAAGTTTCTTCTTCGTGATAGCTCTTTCTCTCTGGAACATAATCCCCACAGAGACTAGATTGCCGGCCACTTTGACACTCTTTTGCAAAGCCCTAAACATCTTGTTTTGCCAATAGACCTGTGGAAGCCAGAGTGGGTTGGAATCTATGAAGTAGCTCAACTGATTGATTGTTATCCCCATATTTGTGTTTTTATTGTTTATATATTGGGGTTTTTTTAAGCATCTCAGAGACAGTGACAATGAGTGGATGACCATATAAATTCTGTGAAATAAATAAAACTCCTTACAATAATATTTCATAAGGTTTTATTCAAGGATGTTCCTTAAATTTAAATTTATAAAACAGGTAAACTGTGTGGGACATCACACCATCAATGATGAGAACACAGAGAAAAATCACTTGCAGAATAGTCCAGAATAACTAGTTTCTATCTGAATAACAGCTGCAATTTCATTATAATTTGGACCATTTGACCTGTCCATAGAATCTTTCATCTCTCTCTCTCTCTCTCTCTCTCCACACACACACAAACACAAATGTCTACCTACACACTTATATACCTATATACCTAATTATGTACTTATATACTTATATATTATCTACATCAAGTAAACACTCAACATTTTCCTCCAGGTTTTTTTCCATATTTGTAGTCCCTCCCTGTATCAGAGAGGGCTTTTTCTAGGATTTGTGATGAATTTCATCTGATTCTCTTGAAAAATGCCACAGTTCTTATTGTAAACCCATTCAACTCACTCTTTGTTATGGTCATTGATCAGCATACACTTTGAATAAAGAATGACACAGAAGGAATAATGCATTTCATTTCACTACATTTCTCATATTATTAATATCTGATAACAGGTTGCTCTGGGAATGGATTTATGGGTAGATACTTATGACCCAGGAAGAAAACTTTTTTTTCAAAATGCAGTTAAATGTATAGGATTCACAAACTCAATATATTCTATGTTTCAAAGAGCCCTAAAAGATTCAAACCTGATGTCATATAATACTATGATAAATATATGTTAATAAAATGATAAAACTTTTTTACTATATTTATGCAGTGCTTTATGAATTGAAAGTATAAAAACCATGACAATCTTTCTGCAAGCATTGGAAATCATTTGAATCAATATATGAAATCTCCTAATAGCAAACCATCAAAGCTCAAATATCAAACCCAAGTTCAACAGATAATCAAAGAATGAATCAGCGAACAACTAAAGGCAAACAAAGTCATTACTAAAAGCCAACATGGGTTTGTCAAAAACAGATCATGCCAGACAAATCTTATTGCGTTCTTTGATTAAGTGACAAAATTAGTGGACCAGAGGAATGCCATGGATATAATTTATCAAATGATAAAGTAGATCACAACCTATTACTTGATAAGATAGAAAAATGTGGGTTAGACAGCATCACCACAAGTTGGATTCATAGCTGGCTGACTGGCCATACTCAGCATGTGGTCCTCAATAGAACTGTATCTACATGGAGGGAAGTGAGTAGTGGGGTGCCCCAGGGCTCTGTTCTAGGCCCAGTGCCCTTCAACATCATCAACGATTTGGACAAGGGGATAGATGGGGAACTCATCAAATTTGCAGATGACACCAAGGTGACAGGACTAGCCAACACTCCAGAAGATAGGCTTAAGATACAGGAAGATCTGGACAGACTTGAACACTAAGTGCTATCTAACAAAATGAAATTCAATGGTGAAAAAAGTAAGGTTCTACATTTAGGCAAGAAAAACCAAATGCACAGGTATAGTATAGGTGGTACCTTACTCAATAGTAGCAACTGTGAGAGGGATCTCAGAGTTCTAGTGGACAATCACTTAGATATGAGCCAGCAGTGTGCTGCAGTTGCCAAAAAAGCCAACACAGTGTTAGGCTACATTAATAGAGGTATAGAATCAAGATCATGTGAAGTGTTAATACCACTTTACAATGCCTTGGTAAGGCCACACTTGGAATACTGCATCCAGTTTTGGTCTCCACGATGTAAAAAAAATGTTGAAACTCTAGAAAGAGTACAGAGAAGAGCAACAAAGATGATTAGGGGACTGGAGGCTAAAACATATAAGGAATGGTTGCTGGAATTGGGTATGTCTAGTTTAATGAAGAGAAGGACGAGTGGGGTGGGGCATGATAGCAGTATTCCAATATCTCAGGGACTGCCACAAAGAAGAGGGAGTCAAGCTATTCTCCAAAGCACTTGAAGGCAGGACAAGAAGCAACGGATAGAATCTAATCAAGGAGAGAAACAACTTAGAACTAAGGAGAAACTTCCTGACAGTTAGAACAATTAACCAGTGGAACAACCTGCCTTTAGAAGCGGTGAATACTCCAACACTAGAAGTTTTTAAGAAGATACTGGACAGCCATTTGTCTGAAATGGTATAGGGTTTCCTGCCTGAGCAGAGGGCTGGACTAGAGGACCTCCAAGGTCCCTTCCAATTTATTATTATTATTATTATTATTATTATTATTATTATTATTATTATTATTGTTGTTGTTGTTGTTATTATTATTATTATTATTATTATTTTCATTGTTGTTGTTGTTGTTATTATTATTATTATCTTCTGAACATTCAAAACAGTCATCCATATCTGGAAGGAAAATCAAGGAATTTGTCATCTAGACCTTCCAAATTATTATAAAATAACTTTACTAATATTATGCATCCTAAAGTAGTGTATTAAAGTTTCCTTACATCTATCAAATTTCTACCCTACCATTTTGATTTGAAATCTTCCCTTCTGGACATGGAACAGTCATAGCAGCAGAATTGACTTCCCTCAATCCCTTTCTTCCATGATCTAGAGAAACAAGGGCCATTGCATTGAGAAAATGGATGAACCTGGTGATAAGTATAAAATGTTTTGAAACTGGAGATATTTAGTTTTGATACATCATCTTATATTGAAGAAATTGTAGGTTCCTTCAAGATTCCACAAATAAGCTGTGATGGGGGCTTCCAGTTTTGTGCAGTAGCTCAGCATCCAAGGGATTGCAGGGCTCTGCACCCTATGGCCAAATTCTTCCTGTTAGGGGACCCTAAAGTCACCCCGGAGAAGCAACGAAGGAGGGGTATCCCATTGACCACATAGAGGTGGTGGTCAATCTGATTGGTCTGGGAAAAGCCCTCCAGAAACCAGCAGGAGAAAGGCTAGCTTTACTCCAGAGTTTAGCCTAAGCTACAAGCAGCTGAAGCCCAAAAGCACTATTTTAAGATGGATCATGAACAACATGCTTGGAACTGGGTAAGAATATTGATTCTCTCTCTTCTATTTGATAATTGATTGCCTGGAAAAAAAACCAAGAAGCAAAAATCCTTTGAAAGTGAGAAGGAGGGGGACTCTTGCTCCACCCTTCCACAGACAGAAGTGGCAAATTAAACATTTATGGGGGAAAGGAATATATTGAAATGAAATGAATATAAGATTAAAATCTAGATAAGTTTGGAATTGGTGGAAATAGTTAAGATTGTCTATTGATGAAAACAGAAGAAAGTAATTGCTTGATTTGAAAACTGAAAAATGAACTGGTGCTGACATCTAGTGGTGGATGAACATATACAACTGTAGTCGCTCTGATACAGGAATTGGCAGGAAGCCCAGAAAAAGATAACTTATTTCTTTGACCTTCAATATCTTAACCAAACAGAACAGCTGAAACAAAGAAAAGAAAACTTTTTGAGCTACCTACAAAGTGAGAATCATAAACCTTAGAAAAAAATTGACCTTCCTGGACTATAAATACTTATTGAACTGTGACTCTAAAACTGTTTGCAGAAAAAGGAATACTTTGATTTTTGGCTATCATGGAACGTCAGAGATCTGCAGAAAGAACATATCAAGAAAAAACAAATACTTTCCAGGATGAAATGTATGCTATGTTGCAACTAATTCAAACAACAATGATTTTAAATCACAAGGAAATTAAAAACAACTTTGAAAATATAAATGAACACATCCTCAATTTAACCTCACAACAACCCAAAAACTCTCAGAAAATAAAAACAGAGAGGGATCAGACAACGCAGACAACTGAATATAAAACAAAGGAAAAAGACTTAAAGATGGAACTCATCAATGGAAGGAATTATGACTTAATCCAGGCAGAGAAAAACTTGCAGGAAATATTGGACACGGAAAAGATAATTTATACTTCAGTATTGCAAAATAAGTCTGAGGTCAAGAAAAAAGATTCGACAAAATGGATTGTAGAGATGTCAGGAGAACTATGAGAGCTTGAGAGACAAGAAATGATAAGAGAAATTAAGAGAGAGAGAAAGAAAAAGATTTACAATGAATATGAATGGGAAAAACCTTCCCACAAAAACATTTTACTTGACTTGCCTTTTGCACATACAACAACATCTAAATGCTACAGGACATTTTTTTGGTTCAGCAGAGCATACTGATTAGGAAAGAGGTTTGGCCAAAAAAGGCTAAAGTTAGAATCAAGAAATTAGACAATGGGATTTATCAGATGGAATATCTAAAGATTAACCACTTGTTTGAATATGGTTAAAGAAATAGAAAAATTCTGGATATAAATGAATTTTACTTTAAGAGGGATGGGCCCTTCAAGTAACATAGTATTTTTTTAAGATATGAGAAATATAAAAATGTTGGGGTGGTTAGTATGAGGGAAATGTTTTAGATACTTAAGTGTAATGATATAAATGTATTTTAGCTTAAGAGGGATATATTTTTCAAGCAGTATAGTATCTCCTTCCTTCTCTCTCTCTCTCTCTCTCTCTCTCTCTCTCTCTCTCTCTCTCTCTCTCTCTCTCTGATATGAGAAATGTAAAACTGTTGGGATGGCTTGTATGAGGAAAAATACTTAGATACTTAAGTGTAATTAACAGAAAATCTTAATGGATAAGAATGTCTTGAACATTGAGGAGAAAACAAATCTAAATAAGAACTTTGAAAACAGGATCTATGACTCATTTCCATACTAATAGTAAGAGAAATTCTAGGGAAAAATGCTTTTGGGATATTTTTTATATGTAAACTAGATCAGAAAAATTAGATTTTATCTAACAACCCAAACAATAAAAACAATAACCCCCTATACTCTTGGGAATAACAATCAATTATATAAGTCACTTGATGGGCTCCATCCCACTCTGGGTACCACATGACCATTGGAAAACCAGCTCTTCTGTGTCTTGGGAAAGCCTATAAAAGTAGGGGCCAATTTAATCTTCATGGGGATGAAGTTCCAAAGAGAGGGAGCCATCATAGGCCCTTCTTCTGAGTACTACATCTACTTTCTTAGGCAAGAAGACCTTCAACATTCCCTGTCTCCGGATTCTATTGGGTCATGTGGATGTGACCAGGATGAAATGGTCCTTCAATTAACGTGGTCCCACCCATGTTAGAGTTTAAAGGTAACAACCATTAGCTAGAAGCAAATTGGCAGCCAATGGAGCTCTCACAGGAGAGGTGACACATGTACACACCTGGGTCTGCAGAAAACCATATGTGTGGTTGCATTTTGAACAAATTGTAGCTTCTGGATATTTTTCAAGGGAAGTCCCGTGTAAAGCTGGTGATCTCATAATTGGTGTCCCACATAGTTTATCACTTTCATGAATTTAAATTTAAGGAACATCCTTGCATAAAATGTAGGCTTTATATCTGATGTAAGCCACTCTGTCTTTCAAATGTTAATAGTTGTGTGAGACAAAATAATATCCTTTAGAATATTTTTAAAGTGTTTGTCAAATGACGTATGAAACGTTGGTGTAAGAAATCTTTGGAAGAGCTTAGAGAGTTTAGGTAACTTTTTAAAAAGATTCTTCACTGTTACTCCTTAAAAAAACCTACCTACAATAAATGACCGATACCTGTTGGATCTGTTCATTTTCTATTTTGTGAAAAATTGGTAGAAAAAAGTATCTTGAAAGAAACACTATTTTTATTTCTACAATTTTAACAAAATAAATGATGTGCAAATCTTCCATATGCCACTTTTGTTGGCATTTGCTCATTTTTTAAAAAATAACTGAACCATCAGCTACTTATTAACTCTTCAAAGCAAAATAATTATATCCCAGAGGAATTATTATAGCCCAAAACCTTAAAGGCTGCACATAAGGCTATTGAAATTTAATAACAATCAAGGTCTCTGTTTGGGTATAAAGTAAGCCTTGACCCACAGAGAGTTTGGTACAAGAGGAAATAATGTTTCTGTCATTATTCATTGCTTCAGGTTTCCACCCTCTGTTCTCTTCTGCCAATATATCCTAGAGGAATTACTATAGATCAAAACATTAAAGGCTGCACAGGAGTCTATTGAAATTTAACAACAATCAAGGTGTCTGTTTGGCTATAAAGTAAGGCTTCACCCACAGAAAGTTTGGTTCAAGGGGTAATCATGGCTCTGTCATATTCATTGCTTCAAGTTTCCACCCTCTGTTCTCTTCTGCCAGAATATCTGTTCAAATCCCTGTGATATTCAAGATACAAATTTGTACTCCTATGGATCCTCAAATAGAAAATGATAGATTTTCTGTTTAGATGCATTCTCAAATATAATCCTTAGATCAATCTTTAGAAGAAGTATTGGATTATATAAGCTTTCCTATGGGTAGGATGAAATGCAAAACATTTTCACAATACAAAAGCATCAAGATGTTGTTTCTTATGTTTTTGGTGCACAAGGTAGCTACTCAGAGCTGTCCTGGAAGTGATGCTTTCCTTGTTCCACATGAGTGGTACCAGCCTGGAGACTTCATCATTGGTGAAATGGTATCTCACATAGAATATCACCTTTATGAATTTAAATTTAATGAAAATCCTTCTATAAAACCTTATGAAATACCAACGTAAGAATTTTTTTCTTTATCTAATTTTACCCAAACTTGCAAAAACCCTTTATACGAGTAAAAGCTGTTTGTGCATAAATGTAGCATTTTTAATCTAATCTATACCTTGTTTTTCTTTGAATTATATCTGGTTATCAGAGAAGAAATAAAAATAACATTCTTTTAAAGTCTTTCACATGAAATGTAGAAACTTTAAGATCAAGAATCTCTATCTGAACATTTACTGAGGTAAAGATAAAATTTTAAAGAAGGTTTGGCATTATCTCTCCTCACAAAACATACATACAATAAATGAGTGACACCTTGGTGAATCTGTTCATATACCATAGTTTGAAAAACCCATACAATACAAATATAATAAATTGTAAAAACTCACTACTTGTATTTGTTGTAATACATATTTGTTGGAAGTCATGGAAATGCTTTTAAAAATATATCTGAACTCTGTATGAATTATTAAGCATTTTACAAAAGCTATTGTGTTCCCACTACTGTCAAAAAATGTTTGTTATTTATATAGAAATGATACCACTTGACAAGGATTGTAACATTATTTTTTCAATGGGGGAATTTAACCTATTTGTAGCGTAATAACCAAATTTCATCAGCATGCCCTTGCCTTGGCCTTTGCTGTGAAGGAGATCAATGCAGACGCCCAGATCTTACCTAACATCACTCTTGGGTTCCACATCTATGATAGTTATGACAACCCAAGGATGACCTATCGCACCACTCTGGACCTCCTTTTCAAGTCCCAGGAATTTGTCCCTAACTACAAATGTGATAGCCAGAAGTATCTCATGGCTATCATTGGAGGATTGGATTTCGATACATCATCTTATATAGCTGAAATTACAGGATTCTTCAAGATTCCACAAGTAGGTTGTGAAAGGGTTAAAGAGAAAAATTCTATATTCTGGTGCTTTTGTTATTATTGAATAATTAAGGAGCATTAAAGATAAGTTTCAGATTTGTGTTAAGATGTTCTACCTGGCTTAAGATGTTCTACCTATTTGTTAGCATAATTCTGAAACTACAATGCCAAATACAGGAAATAAGTACCGATAGGCATTCCATACTGAGGGAAGATTTGATCTCTTTGCTTAATCAGTTATATGTGTTTGAAATAATTCCAAGGAATTTATTTCCATATTAATGCTTACCAATATTTCAGGAAAATAATTCCTTCCTTGGATATATTTGATATGAAAACTAAATCAGGACAATTAGATTTGATCTAATTGCTCTACTTTCTACTGCTCCACTTTCTTGCAGCTTACATATGGCTCATTAGCCCAAGAGGAATTTGAGACCAGTAAGCGATCTTCACTTTATTTCATGGTCCCAAAAGAGGACCATCAGTACATTGGGATTATCCAACTGCTTCATCATTTCCGGTGGACATGGATAGGGATATTTTCCGTTGGTAACAACAATGGAGAAAATTTCTTACAGAAAATGCAGTTCTTACTTTCAGAGAATGGAATCTGCTCTTCATTCATACAAAGGCTTTCACAAGTATACTTGGAAAACTTCCCAGAAGTTTATCAAACAATCTCAATTATTTCCTTGAACTGGATAAATAGCAAAGCCAATGCATTTCTTGTCTATGGAGAAGCATTGACAATTATTTGGCTAAGAATTGTCACATTTATGGTAGATCCTGAAAGTAGGGAAATTGCATTATTTAGAAAGGTGTGGATCATGACTGCACAGATTGATTTCATATTATCAGGATTTCAAATCAACTGGGACCTCCAGATGTTCCATGGGGCTATTTCCTTTACTCCTCATTCCAGAGCAGTTGTAGGTTTCAAAGAATTTCTTCAGACCATAAATCCACTTTCAGTCTATAGAGATGGGTTTCTGCAGGACGTTTGGGAACAATCATTTGATTGTTCATTTCCAAAACCAGAGTTACAAGGAATTCACAGTAGAAAATGCACTGGGGAGATGAAGCTGGAGAACCTTCCTGCACCTGTATTTGAAATGGAAATGACTGGCCAAAGCTACAGTATCTACAATGCTGTTTATGTTGTGGCTCATGCTTTGCAAACTCTATACAAGTTGAGAGTCAATAGGAAGACTGATACAATGGATAAAGAATTTGATCTTCCAAATCTGCAGTCTTGGCAGGTATTCGCTTTGCATTGGACACTTCTTTTACTTCAATGAGCAGTTTGACATAAAATTATTTTTTGAACCCAGTGTGGAAAGTCTTAGTGTTTTCTGCATGTGGAATCAAGAATGAGAAACAACATAGAAATAAGAAAATAATTCCTGACAATGAGAACAATTAATTAATGAAACAGTTGTCCTTTAGATAATTTGTTTGCTCCATCACTGGAGATTTTTATGAAGAGTTTGGACTTGTCTGAAATGGTATGGGGTCTTCTCCTTAAGCAGGATGTTAACCTAGAAGACTTCCAAGATTCCTTCCAATTCTCTTATACTGTACAGTGCTGTATAAAATTGATAAAGAAAATGGGCTTCTATTGTTATTCTGTTTTTTTTGTTTGTAATAGTGTCTACTTCTCATTTATCTAACAAAGAAAGCTTGCGTCACAGATTCTAAAATCTGGCTAAGGGAATTTAGTCACACCAGACTCACAAATGAGGAAAGATTAGATATGATCTATCTTGAATTAATTGTTTAAATATTGGACCTAAAACATAATTGAAGGAAGTTAGATAATTCCAAAAGCCTATTTTTATTCTGCTTCAGTTCATTGTTACCTTTCCTTAAAATAATATCAAATGAATAATGAGTGAACATGTACATTTCCATGAAATATTGATTATCAAATTTCTAAGTATACATATTTAATAATAGTTATTGGAATTGGAAGAATTAGTGAATGTAACTTGAATATGATGCTTTCTTATTTGTTATATTGTTTTCAATTCCCTCTCTTTTTCATTATCTTTCAAGTAGCTCCATTCATTTCTTCATGGCATTTCTTTCAACAATTCAGCTGGGGAGAGAGTCTTCCTGAATGAGAAAGGAGAAGCAACAGGTGGATTTGACATCACCAACTTGATCACTTTTCCAAACAGATCCTTTGAGAGAGTTAGAGTGGGAAAGATGGATTCCAGTAGTCCAAAAGGGAATGAATTATTCATTGATGAAGATGTGATTGTCTGGCACACATCTTTTAACCAGGTCTCGAACTATTGAATCAACCATGCTTTAATCCATTATGATGCCATATTCAACATAGTCTCTTTAGAAACCTACTTTCTTTTTTTCTAATAAACAATGTCACATTCTTTCAAATGTTGTTGATGATCAAGCATTCCTCAAGTTGGAAAAATGAGATTAAAATGTAAAAGCCATGTTTGCATATTTGGTTTGCATTTATGTTTGAAATCACAAGAGTGGCCATGTTTCCATGGGATTGTCACCATGTACAAATATTTACTCATCCTGCCCTTTAAACAGAATCTTTTGTACATCATTCTGATTTCTACTTTTTATTATTGTTGATAAAGTTGATAAATTCAGTATTTTCATGGGAAGTCAAAAATATTTTTCTCCATAAAGGAAAAAATAATACAAATTTTAAAAATATGTCCCCTTTCAAAATGTTTTATGTTTATTACCAGGTTCTCCCAATTTCTAGATGTAATAACCCTTGTTTCACTGGATACTGGAAGAAAGGAATTGAGGGGGAACAATTCTGCTGCTATGACTGTGTTCCATGCCCAGAAGGGAAGATTTCAAATAAAAATGGTAGGTAGGCATTCTACCAATTTTCATTGGACTTAAGAAAACTTTAATAAAACAATTTAGTTCAATAAAATTAAGTGAGTTTCAACTGTATGGAATTACTAAAAAGACAAATTCCTTGATTTTCCTTCCAGATATGGATGACTGTTTTGAATGTTCAGAAGATCATTATTCAAATGAAGAAAAGAATGGATGTATCCTGAAAGCGATGGTGTTTCTAACCTTTGAAGAAACCCTAGGAATTGGTTTAGCTGCAGAAGCTCTTGGTTTCTTCTTCTTGACATTTTGGGTACTTGGAACTTTTATTAAGCACAGGGATACTCCAATTGTCAAAGCAAACAACCGGTCCATCACCTACACCCTGCTTGTCTCTCTTCAGCTATGCTTTCTCTCCTCTTTCTTCTTCCTCAGCCAGCCTGGCAAAGTGACCTGCCTCCTCCGACAATCCACTTTTGGCATCACCTTCTCTGTGGCCATTTCTAGTGTATTGGCTAAAACCATCACTGTGGTTGTGGCTTTCATGGCAACTAAACCAGGATCTCAGATGAGAAGATGGGTGGGGAAAAGATTGGCCTTTTCTATTGCTTTTTCCTGTTCTCTCTTTCAAATATGCATTTGTATGCTTTGGTTGTCAATATCACCCCCATTTCCTGAGTTAGACATGCACTCAGAGTCTCAAGAAATGATTTTACAATGCAATGAGGGGTCAAATTTCTTCTTTTATTGTGTGTTGGGCTACATGGGTGTCTTGGCCATTGCCAGCTTTATTGTAGCTTTTCTTGCCCGTAAATTACCTGACACCTTTAATGAAGCCAAGTTCATCACCTTCAGCATGTTGGCCTTTTGCAGTGTGTGGATCTCCTTCTTTCCAGCCTATCTGAGTACGAAAGGAAAAGCCATGGTAGCTGTGGAGGTCTTCTCCATCTTGTCCTCCAGTGCAGCATTAGTGGGATGCATATTTTTGCCAAAATGCTACATCATAGTTTTCAGGCCTCAGCTAAATCTCAGGGAGCAACTCACAAAGAGAAATTAGTACATCATGTGGTTTTTCTGGCTCAGAGAAATTTCTGAAAAAAGGAATGGAAAGAGTACTCCCTTTAGGAAATATATATAAAGTTATAATAATACCATAGTTTTAAGAACATATATTTAAGAATGGTTTCTTAAAGTTTCCTATTTGGTGGAAACGGCAAAGATTTCGGCTTTTTTGAAGGATCAATCGCAAGAGAAGTATGTTGTGGTATGGAAAAAATGGATAGATTTTATACAATATAAGTTAGATATAAAAAAATATTATTTAGTTTTTTAACAATTGTTCTTCTTTTTTCCTTTTTTTATTCTTTTCCTTTTTAAACATTTATCTATTGTATTCATGTTTTTTTTATATATACATATTATTATTAATCATTTTATAATTTTTCTAATTAATGTATTTAGATTTTTAATTAATGTTAGATTTATTTATGGTTTATATTTTTTTTAAGATTTTTTGATGAAATTTTAACTAAGCCTATATCCAGCTCTGGGAAGGTCGGGGGAGGGAATGGGAGGGTTGGGGAGGTTGGGGGGAAGATTGTTTTGTTTTTGTTTTTGTAAAATGTCAAAATTTAATAAAAATTATCTTTGAAAAAAAAAGAACATATATTTAACACAGTATCATAAAATATCAGTTTTGGATTTTTTAGGGTTCTTTCAAATATAAAATTTATTGAACTTGTGAATCCTATATACTCCATTTTTTAAAAAAGGCTTTCTTTATCCATAAATCTATTTCCATTCAATCAGTTATCAGATATTAATAATATGAGAAATTTAATAAAATGAAATGAAATGTATTCTTGTTTCTGCCTTATCTTTTATTCAAAGTGTTTGCTGCCCAATAAATATAATGAAGTAATTTTATTTACATAGAAGGTAGTTAGAACTAGAGGAAGAGTGAAAAAAGGAATTAGTTTAGAGGCCTTCCATAGTCACAAGTGAAGTAACTCTCCAACTCCCCTTGAATGCTGTTGACCTTTATCTCTTTATGCTGATAATTTAATCAATAAATCAGTTTATTTGAACCTTCCTATGTGCACCTTTTTTTTCTGCCTGACATTAATCTCCATTCTGTTGATACTTTTCCGTGAACAATGGAAAAGATCAGCATGACATCTGACCTAGAAACAGAAGCAGGGACTGACAATGCAACAGTGGATGCTGTACTGCAACCTTTGTGCAGTTTGTGCCCTTTGACAATGCTCCAAATATACAAAAGATGCAGAATTTGGTGCAACCAACCTCCCTGGCATGGCTGCAAGACCTGGTACTACAATCTCTGTGGCGGAGGAGTCACTGTTAGTCTCAAGGGTGCTTTTTCAAAAGACAACTGGATGGGGTTGCTACAAAGAAGAGTGAGTCAGGCTATTCTCTAAAGGACTTGAGGACAGGATAAGAAGGAATAGGTGGAAACTAATCAAAGAGAGAAGCAACCTTGAATTAAAGAGAAATTTCCTGACAGAATAATTAATCAGTGGAACAACTTGCCTCCAGAAGTTGTGAATGCTCCAACACTGGAAGTTTTTAAGAAGAGACTGGACAACCATTTGTCTGAAATGGTATAGGGTTTCCTGTCTGACCAGGGGGTAGGACTAGAATAACTCCATGGTCCCTTTCAACTCTGTTATTCTATTCTATCCTATCACCTTTAAATGTGAGATAAACAAAACCATTTTAAACAAAACCTCTCATCCAAGAAGCTTCATTGGTTTTGGCAGGATGGAGAGGGCTAAGGGGGTGGTAGTTTTAACAGGATGGGGGGGAGGGTTGGAAGGATCAGATTTATTTGCAGTCATCTGGTCTTAGCATTCTCCCTGAGAGCTCTTGGGGCCACCTGTATCAGAGTGCAGATGGGGTGGAATCTTCTCGGAAATGCTGAAAGGAACTACTAGAAATTCAATGGCGACTTTGTATTCATTAGCCATGCTGGCTCAGGAATTCTGGGAGTTGAAGTCCACGAGTCATAAAAGAGCAGGGTTGCCTCCCCCTGGCCTAGTACATTGGATAATGCCT
The DNA here is from genome assembly GCF_016545835.1 of Crotalus tigris. Taxonomy (NCBI): domain Eukaryota; kingdom Metazoa; phylum Chordata; class Lepidosauria; order Squamata; family Viperidae; genus Crotalus; species Crotalus tigris. The sequence continues at coordinate 755,586 of NW_024096513.1, read as the reverse complement.
GTCCCAGGCCCATATATTTCCTGATCATATCAAAGATATGCATTTTTTTTCTGCAATTGAAAAGTGTAGAAACTCCAGCTTTATAAGGCAACATATCTAACTCTTCTTTCCCTAGTTTTTCTTGAAACTATGAACCACTTGAGAAACATATGATTGAAATGAAGAAATGATATAACATTTATACATCTGCATTTTCATCTTAGGGGAAAAATGAAGTGGTTGAAGAGTTTGAGTCACTCTAAATGAAACATACTATTTAAAATATTTGTGATTGTTGATCATTTGGTTTTTTCAACCCTTGCAGAGTTTTTTGGGGACAAATCTTTCTAAGTTATCCCCAAAATAAGGTAAATAAGTTATTCTGAATCGTGTAGGTGGTTGGAGATTTTCTCAGAAAAAGAGCTGACATCTGGAGAAATAGAATTGGACAATTAGTGTGACCTAATATTATGTACAAAGGAAAATATTATTTACAAATCCAGGCTGCATGTATGTACAGAATAATATAAAAATACAAAATACAAAATCAAGTCTTAATCTACTAATTGTCCAATTCTATTTCTTCAGATGTTTTCAAAACAGGTTTAGTCTCTGTCATGTATTATGTTATCTAAAAGAAAGATATCGATCAACTATATCAAGGAAATTGCCAGGTTGCCTATAGTTCAGTGGTAATTATGTCTCTTATGAATTACTGGAATCACTCCAATAGGAAGGAAGAAACAATCCACATAAAAAGTTCAAGAGCCACAGGTGGCAGGAAGAGGTACTGCTGATTGTCTGAGCTTCACTTCCACAAATTTGCTTCCTTCTGTCTTCTCTGTCAGAAGTTCACTTTGAATGATAGACCCAGACATTTTCTCCATTTGCAGAGAGTCATGAAGTTACTCCTTCTGGTATTCCTGTTGAACAAAATAGTTACTCTGAGCTGCCCTGCAAGTCATGCTTTCCTTGTTCCACATGACTGGTACCAGCCTGGAGACCTCATCATTGGTGGGATGGTGTCTCAAATTATTTACTTCTTTTCTGAAATTAAATTTAAGGAGCATCCGTCTTTAAAAGGTTATGGTTTACCACTGTAAGGGTTCTTTTTTCTTCCCATGTAGTTTCTAATCTGAATCAGATCCTCCAAAACGTAGATACATAAAAGCTGTTTGAACATAAATGCCACTTTTTGTATGTTATCTAAGTTATTTTGCCTTTGAAATCTATTTGGAGGCTGGAGAAGAAATAATTTCCTTTATATTATGTTAAAGTCTTTCTTGTAAAATGTATGAAACTATGCTGCAAGAAGTCTTTTGAGGAACATTTAGTGAGATTAAAGTATTTTTTAAAAGGTCTACATTATCTATTCATATTCAGTTTTGTGTGAAGTGGATAGAACATAAAGTGGTAGCTTGAAAAAAGCTACTATTTTTATATTGTTATAGTACATTTGTATATTTTAATTCTGTACTAATTATTGAGTGTTTCAGAAAACCTGACATCTATCTACCTCAGTAAGAGAGAAAAATTCTTCTTGTTCATATAGAAATGTTACCACCTTACAAGAATTATATATTTTTTTTCTAATGGGAGTATTTAACCTATTTGCAGGGTAATAACTAAGTTCTACCAGCACATTCTTGCCTTGGCCTTTGCTGTGAAGGAGATCAATGAGGACCTGCAAATCTTACCTAACCTCACTCTTGGGTTCCACATCTATGATAGTTACCACAATCCAAGGATGACCTATCGCACCACTCTGGACCTGCTTTTCAAATCCCAGGAATTTGTCCCTAACTACAAATGTGATAGCCGGAATCATCTCATAGCCATCATTGGAGGATTAGGTTCGGATACATCATCTTATATGGCAGATACTGTAAATGTCTACAAAATTCCACAGGTATTTTAGCAAAGGGATGTGAGAGAAACTTTGCCTTCTTTTCTAATGAAAGTTATATATTAGATGTTCACCATGCCTTTCTGCCAGACTTCAGTGAATTCCACTTTGCTACCCTTCTGTAATTTGATTCCACAATGCAGTGCACTGGCCCAAGCTAATCCAATGTTAAAAAATCAAAATCTTTTATCATGATCATAGATTGGAAAATTAAAATGGAAAACATAAGTTATGGGGGGGTCCTTGGTGCTCTCTGAGCTTGCTTGTTTTCTTGCAGATGATTCATTACCTTAACTAGATAATATCATCAGTGCTTACAGAAACTACATTAATCTTACTTAAGTGGTCAACTGTTGTGTTTTGACCATCACCTGGCAAGAGATGTGCTATGTCTTTATTGGGCTCTGATAATAATAGTTTAGTAGGAAACTGAATTTTTTTTTTTTTTCAGAATTGTTGGATGATTGCTCCTCTATGGTCCTTTTGGGGATCTGTATATATAAAAGCAATAAAGGAGAACACACTTGACCTTTACCATTTCTGCGGAATCTCATGGGTAGTCTTTCACATTTCAGTATTTTATTCAATAAGTCTACTTCTAAGGAACATAGAACATGGCATAATATAGGTGGAATGGACCTTGAAGGTCTTCTAGTCCAACCCCCAGTTCGTACAAGAGACCCTATACCATTGCAGATAAATGATGTCCACTGTCTTTTTGAAAGCCTTCAGTGATGAAGCACCCACATATTTTGAAGGCAAGCTCTTCCATTGGTTGATTGCTCTCACCATTAGGAAATTTCTCCTTAGTTGTAGGTTGCTTCTCTCCTTGGTTGCTTCTAGGTTGCTTTTCTCCAGATTTAGCCATATTCCAGGTGTTCATGAGGATGAACATTCTGGAACGCTATATCAGGATGGTAATTTTGCTTCATAATCCAGTCCACAGATGAGGAAATATTTCATGCTGAGACTGTTATGTCCCGAGCCTTGCAAACGGGCTCGGGGCGTTTGCAGGCAGTCCCGGGCAGGTGCAAGCTGCCCGGGACCAGACAGGCTGTTGCCAGCGCCTGTGCGCATGCACGGGTGCTGATGCGGGAAAAGTAACACATTGACCCGGGAGATGCCTATATAAGAGGCTGGGAGCTTTTGGGCGTTGCTGAAGCCTTCATCTGTAAGCTGAACACAGAATAAAAGAAAACCTGAGAACTACAACTGCTTCTCGTGTCTTGCCTTTTGCGAAGGACTCAACACTGGCGACGAAGGTGGGATGCCTTGCACCGACTGAAAAGAAAAAGGTGTAAGCTTACCCAAGTGAGTCCTGAGCAGCGGAACGGCATTGACTCGGCAGCTACCCGCCAATCCAGTGCGCATTCGGGGGTAGGCTGGCTGATAGACCCGTCTCCTGAAGATGGCAAAAATTGGAAGGCTTTCGAAGTTCGACGTCTCACATCCAGAGAGGTGGGAGTCCTACGTAGCTAGGGTGGAAAACTACCTCAAGGTGAACCAAGTGAGGGAAGATAGCTTGAAGGCTGCCACCCTGCTGTGTGTCTGCGGTCAAGACGCCTTCGAAATCGCGGAGAACCTCGCAGCACCTGTCCCATTAGAGTCTGTCAGCTACGCAGATCTAAAGAAGCTACTGAAGGAGCACTTCCAGCCTAAGATGTCCATCATCGCATGGCGCCACACCTTCGAGCAGAGGGATCAACGATCAGGAGAATCGGCCAAAGAATACATCGCCGCATTACGAAAGGCCGCCAAGCACTGCGAGTTCAAGGACCTCGAAGAACGACTGAGGGACCGATTCGTGTGCGGGCTAAGGCATCGAGAGTTACAACAGAGGCTTTTCGCCAAAGAGGACTTGTCCTTCCAAGATGCCTTGAGAGAAGTCACCGCAGAAGAAGCAGCAGGCGGCGCCATCAAGAACATGCGGCCGATCAGGAACAGTCCAGATGTTGCATCCGTGCACCAAGAAGAAGTCCAAGGGAACTCCGAGGAGGATCCAGACGAGGAACTCGACCGTCTCCACCCCACGAAGGAAGGGAACCAGAAAGGAAGCTCTTCAGCTCCCCTCAAGTGCATCGGCTGTGGAGGTCGCCACAGGAGAACCGACTGCAAGTTCCGCTCCGCTATCTGCCGGGCGTGTGGAAAACAAGGACATATTGCAGCTGTGTGTCTGGGCCAACGAAAGGTACAACCTCAGGAAGAATTGCGCCTGAAAGGTACCAGGGTCCCCAGCCAGAATAGGGTGGGGTTTTGTGCTTCGCGAAGGAGCATCTTTAGGACAGGCACACACAAGCCCATTAAGAAAAAGCTGTCACTCAAGGTGAAGCTACAAGGGGTTCCATTAACTATGGAACTAGACACGGGGTCTGCACTTTCAATCATCTCCTTACATACATTTAGGAAGATTTGTTCCGGCAGTGGAACTCAGGCCAAGTTAAGGCCTTCTGACATTGTGCTAACAGACTTTCAGAATTCGAGAGTGTGTGTTAAGGGGGAGGCCACCCTTAATGTTCAGTACAAGAATTTTGAAGGTCCACTAGACCTATTAGTAGTAGGGGGTGAACGAACGAGTCTCATAGGACTCGATTGGTTTGAGGCCTTGGGGATACACGTCACGGGGCTCAACAGCTTACAAACACTGGACCTGCAGGAAGTCTGCAAAGAATTCGCAGATGTCTTCAGCCCCCAGCTGGGCACATTCAAAGGACCCCCTGTGTCCTTAAAGCTAGACCCCACTGTCACTCCCATTAGAATTAAAGCAAGAAGGGTCCCTTTTCCTTTAAAGAGTAAAATTGACACTGAGTTGGACAAACTGATCCAACAAGGAATTCTAGAACCTGTTGACTCCAGTCCTTGGGAGACCCCCATTGTCACGCCTCTAAAGGCAAATGGGGACATTCGCATTTGTGCCGATTACAAATGCACTCTGAATATGGCATTACAGCAACATGCCTATCCTGTTCCTGTTGTCAGTCATATCCTGGCCTCTCTCAAGGGGGGGCGTGTTTTTGCAAAGCTTGACCTAGCTCAAGCATATCAACAGCTGCCTGTTGATGATGCTGCTGCTATAGCTCAGAATATTGTGACCCACAGAGGGGCCTTTAAGGTAAAAAGGCTACAGTTTTGAGTGAATGTCGCTCCTGGGATTTTCCAAAGCGTAATGGAAAACACACTACGGGGTATACCAGGGGTTTGCCCCTACTTTGATGATGTCTTAATTGCAGGAGACTCCACACACATTCTAGCTGAAAGGCTAAGGGCTGTTTTGTTAAGATTCAGGAAGACAGGCCTCAAGCTTAAGAAGGACAAATGCAAAATATGGGTGCCTTCTACTGAATTTTTGGGGTTCAAAATTGATGCTTCTGGGATTCACCCTGCTGAATCCAAACTAACTGCCATTTTAGAAGCACCTAGGCCAAAGTCTAAGGCCGAACTTCAGGCCTTCCTGGGCCTCCTGAATTTTTACAATTCTTTTCTTCCACATAAAGCTAGTGTAGCTGAGCCTCTTCACAGGCTATTAGACAAATAAGCAGTGTGGCAGTGGTCACAAACACATGAGACTAGTTTCAATAAGGTCAAGGCCTTGCTCACTTCTAACAGTGTACTTGCACACTTCAATGAGTCCCTTCCTGTGTGCATCGCTTGTGATGCTTCCCCTTACGGGGTCGGAGCTGTCCTGAGCCACCTCAGGTCTGATGAAACTCAGGTTCCTGTTGCATATTACTCCAGAACATTGTCTTCTGCTGAGCGCAACTACGCTCAGATAGACAGGGAGGCTTTAGCTGTTGTTGCTGGAATTAAAAAATTCCATGATTTTTTATATGGCAGGCATTTCACGGTCTTCACTGACCATAAGCCTCTGCTGGGACTGTTTACCACATGTAAGCAAACTCCCCAAATCATTTCACCTAGAATGCTCAGGTGGTCTATTTTTTTGTCTGCATATAATTTTTCCTTATTTCACAAGCCTGGGAAAGAGATGGGCCATGCTGATGGCCTCAGTAGATTGCCCCTGCCAGTAATAGAAGCTGACCCTGCGCCAGCTGTTAACATTCTATCCATCCAAGCCTTGCCAGAGTCCCCTCTGAATGCCAGGGATTTAGTCGCTGAATCGGGCACAGATCACATACTTTCACGTGTCCTTTCTTGGGTTTTGTCTGGATGGCCTGAGCACTGTCCTAGTCCTGAGTTTCAGAGTTTCTGGTCTAAAAGGAATGAATTGTCCACCTCTCAGGGTTGTCTGCTGTGGGGAAGCAGAGTTGTCATTCCCACCTCAATGAGGACTAGGATCTTAGGTTCCCTCCATGAGGGTCATCCTGTCATTGTTCGAATGAAGGCCCTTGCGCGCAGCCACTTGTGGTGGCCTGGTCTAGACCAGGACATTGAGGCTAAGGTGCATGCATGCTACCTGTGCCAACGCTCTCGCCCAGAGATGCCCCAAGCTCCTGTGCATAGATGGGAGGAAACACAGTCCCCATGGTCTAGGGTGCACATTGACTACGCTGGGCCCTTTCAGGGCCAATTCTTCTTGGTCCTCGTTGACAGCCATTCAAAATGGCTTGAGGTTGTACCTGTTTCATCCACCACCACTGCAAAGACTATTCAGGTACTGAGGGGGATTTTTGCTGCACACGGGCTCCCAGATGTCATTGTGTCTGACAACAGCCCTCAATTTACTTCCTCCAAATTCCAAGCTTTCTTGCAGGCCAACATGATTCGTCATGCCACTTCTGCACCCTTCCACCCGTCCACCAACGGTATGGCTGAACGCATGGTTCGCATCACCAAGGACGCCTTGAAGAAACTCACCTATGGGGACTGGCATCACAGGTTGGCTGACTTTCTCCTTTCTTATCGCACCACACCGTCCACTTCTACAGGGAGAAGCCCAGCTGAACTTCGCTGGGGGCGCAAACTGACTATGAAGCTTGACCGGTTGCATCCGGACAGACTGCCTTTATCTACCTCACACCCTAGGGCACCTAGACAACTACTTGTGGGTGCCCCGGTTTCGACTCGCAATTACGGGCCTGGTCATACATGGGTCCCCGCTTCTATTTCCAGGGTCACAGGTCCTCTGTCCTACGAGGTCTCCCTGGACAACGATCGTGTCCTGCGTCGGCACATTGACCAACTCCGCCCTAGGCGGGACCTTCCTGCTGAGACTCCTGGGTCTTTTCCAGGGGGGGGGAGGGGACCCACTTGAGCAAAGGGAAGGGCACGAGCTGCTGCCCATCACCAATGATGAGCCACAAACGGCACATTCCAAGATTCCGCGAGTGCCCCAAACAGGAATTCTAAGGGCCTATCCAACCACCAGGCATTCACGCCTACTCCAGCCAGGGAGTCACCCCGGGGGTACAATCACTATTCACCTGCACAGCACAGTACTCCAGTCAGGGAGGATACCCGGGAGCATCCAATAAATCATACCCCACAAGAGAGCTGGCACATAATCCCCAGAGTTGGCCTGACCTTACCCCAAGTCCTACAGGGGGTCAAACATACAGGGAGGTGGTCGAGGAACCAAGTCCCGACCGCAACACCTCTAGCCCAAATCAGGGAGTAACTGAGTTTTGGGAAGGTACAGAAACCCACACAAGCCCGGACACAGAACGGGGTTTAGGGGATGGACAGCCTCCTGACAGGTCTTGGACGGACCTAGGAGGTTCTACAGAGACGCCCAGCAGTGGCTATCACTTCAAGGGGCCCGAGGGCCTACAGCTAGGCGGGTCAACCAGGTCACAAAGTGACAGAAGCCCTGGCCTGACGAGCCCGGTGGGCAAGCAAGCAGGCCAGGCATTGGGGCACAGTCCTTGGAAGACACCAAGGCATGATAAGGAGAACAGGCTCACGTCACCCCTCAGTCGGGGAACACCTGTCAGAAACCCAGAGCTGAGAAGGTCACAGAGAGCAAGGAAATCGCCTAAGTATTTAGAAGATTACATAATATTGCTGGCTAAACAAAAGCCAGTAAACAGTAGGAGCACTGGGGAGTAGAACATTTCATTAAGAAATGATTGTATGTTGGTAGTAGTTTTAGCCCGGGGGAAAGGGGTGTTCATTTTCAAATAAAGATGTTTCCTTATCAGATGATACGAATTGTAGTGGAGAAGAGAAATTGGAGAATCTGCCTGCACCTGTGTTTGAGTTGCAGATGACTGGCCAAAGTTACAGTATCTACAATGCGGTCTATGCAGTGGCATATTCTTTACATGAGGCAGTGAGATCAAGATCCCAACAAAAAAAGATTCAAAGGTTTGAATTTCCAGACTTTCAGCCTTGGCAGGTAATATTTCAAAAGATGCTTTACCCATCTTTTGCTTTAGTAAATAGTCATTCTTATCTACAATTGATTATGGCTGGTGTTCCCTAGCCTTTAATCCCATATCAGTAGAAAGCTGGTGGTATAAGAGGTGATTCTAAGTTTCACAATACAAGGGGATGAAAATAATAATATAATAATAACGTTGGAAGGGACCTTGGAGGTCATTGAATCCAATCCCTGCTCAGGCAGGAAACTCTACACCATTTCAGACAAATGGCTGTCCAGTCTCTTCTTTAAAACTTCCAGTGTTGGAGCATTCACCGCTTCTGGAGGCAGGTTTTTCCACTGGTTGATTGTTCTAACTGTCAGGAAGTTTCTCAATCTAGTCAATGAGATTTATATATCATCCTTGGTTCTATAAATAACCATTTCATAAAATGGCCCTGCCTTATAAATTTATACAGTCCAGTTCCAAGAAAAATTCAACAAAGAAGGAACTGAAGGCAGTGTTTATTTACTCTCTGCCCAACAGACTTTTTTTAAATGTGGATATTTCTTTCTTTTTTTAAAAAAATATTTTATTGGTTTTTTAATTTTTAAGAAAAAGTACTCAGGACACACCGTGGTGTTTGGGTAATCAGATATTCAAAAGTGAAAACATAAATAAACAACTCAACTTAATACATTGACTGTCTCCTCTCTATTTCCCTTAAGTAACATAATATGTTTAAAATATTCCATTTCTAAATTCAATTTCTATTATTACTGAACCTGTTCTAAAACTTTATCAGTTTACAATTACCAAGATCAAATTTAACTTTAAATCAACAAGTTATCAAATCAGGTATCCCTTCCAGATGTATTCTAGTTCTTAATTTCTCTCATCCCTCCTTTTATCACTGATCTCATTTATTTCTTCTTCCATTACACAATAGGTATCTTAATTAAAAATAATAATAATATTAAACCTTAATTCACTTCAATTCATTACAGAAACTTCAAATTTCATCCAATTGTCATACCTTATCACATCTATGTTATTGTACAAAAAAAGATCATCTAACTAAATTAAAACATTCCATTAATTATTAAAACCATCCCATTCTAAAAAAATCAACATTTTTTTCAATTCCAATACCTAATTTTCGTCAAAATATACCTATTATTCCAACAAGTATTCTTAATCTATTTAAAATATCCTTTCTAAAAATCACCCCCATGTGTATGTGTTTATATTTTTTCTTGCTTCTATCTCTACAATCAAAATCCTTAAAACAAACCATAAATTAAATGTGGATATTTCATTTTTCTTATTAGTATTTTGCAGTTTAGTCAACAGGGTTTTGAGACTGTTGATTTAGAGACTATGGCAATTGTATTTTATCAGTAGACGTGCACTGTTTTCATGAAGTGACGCTAGTTTTTAGATTTAAAATAAACTACCAGGAAAATTGTTGAGCTTGGTGCTTGAAAGTACTTGTCATGATTGACTAATACAACAAAAGTGATTTCCATACCTCATTTATTGAACATTCATTGTGGGTTGAGATTTTCTTCTTTATATTTCAAGTTAGGAAGACATTTTTTTCATTTTCAGTTTTAATCCTTTTATCCCTAATCCATTGTTTTCTTTTGGACTCCCATTGTCTTATCCTTCTTCAAATAGGTCCACAAGTTTCTTCAAGGGATTTCTTTTAATAACTCAGCTGGAGAAAAAGTCTTCTTTAAGGACAAAAGAGAAGGTCAAGGTGATTTTGACATTGTCAACATGATCACTTTTCCAAACAGATCTGTTCAGAGAGTTAAGGTGGGAAAGTTAAAGTCCAATGCTCCAGAAGGAAAGGAATTCATCATTGAGAGGAGCACAATCGTTTGGCACCCTGGATTTAACCAGGTAGGTAGTCATGATTGTGTAAAAGCCTGCACAAATTACATCTTGATCCATTATGATCTGTTGATCTTTATGTGTTGAACCATACTGAAGATAGTCACTTTCCAAATCTGATTTCTGTTGTTGAAAGAAAAAATAATAGCATGTTCCATACAAATGTTCATTTACCAAATTGATAAACTGGTATTATGATTTAAAAACCAAGTTTACAAATTTATGTGTGGGTTACAATTCCATTTGAAATTACAAGAATTGTTTCATTTCCATAATATTGCCTTCATGCCAATTTATTGACTTGCTCTCCTCCTTTTCAAGCAGGCCCCTTTATACATCCTTGTAATTTCAACATTTTTTTAATGCACAGTATAAATCTAGGTTAATAAAATTCAGAAGTCTTTGGGTAGGAAAAGATTATTTGCCTCCATAAAGGAAAAAAAATGGAAACTATTTTAAAGATCTTCCTTTTAAAACCTTTTATATTTATCACGAGGTTCTTCCACTTTCTCGGTGTAATGACCATTGTTCCCCTAGATTTTGGAAGAAAGGAGATGAAGAAAAGAAATTCTGTTGCTATGACTGTGTTCGATGTCCCGAAGGGAAGATTTCAAATCAAATAGGTAGGTTAGACATTCTAGCAACCTTTCGTTAGATGTTGTTGTTGTTAATTGCGAAGTCGTGTCCGATCCATCGCGACCCCATGGACAACGTTCCTCCAGGTCTTCCTGTCCTCTACCATCTTCTGGAGTCCATTTAAGTTCTCACCTACTGCTTCAGTGACTCCATCCAGCCATCTCATTCTCTGTCGTCCCATTCTTCTATTGCCCTCAATCTTTCCCAGCATTAGGCCCTTTTCCAGTGAGTCCTTCCTTCTCATTAGGTGGCCAAAGTATTTGAGTTTCAACTTCAGGATCTGGCCTTCTAAAGAGCAGTCGGGGTTGATCTCTTCTAGGACTGACCGGTTTGAACGCCTTGCAGTCCAAGGGACTCGCAGGAGTCTTCTCCAGCACCATAGTTCAAAGGCCTCAATTCTTTGTTGCTCAGCCTTTCTTATGGTCCAACTTTCACAGCCATACATTGCAACTGGGAAAACCATGGCCTGACTATACGCACTTTTGTTGGCAGGGTGATGTCTCTGCTTTTTAGTATGCTGTCTAGATTTGCCATAGCTTTCCTCCCCAGGAGCAAGCGTCTTTTAATTTCTTGGCTGCAGTTCCCATCTGAGATGATCTTGGAGCCCAGAAAAATAAAATCTGTCACTACCTCCATTTCTTCCCCATCTATTTGCCAGGAATTGAGAGGGCCGGATGCCATGATTTTGGTTTTCTTAATGTTGAGTTTCAAGCCAACTTTTGCACTCTCCTTCTTCACCCGCATCAAGAGGCTCTTTAGTTCCTCTTCACTTTCTGCCATTAGAGTGGTATCATCTGCATATCTTAGGTTGTTGATATTTCTCCCGGCAATCTTAATTCCAACTTTTGATTCATCTAGCCCTGCCTTTCTCATGATGTGCTCTGCATATAAGTTAAATAGGCAGGGCGACAGTATACAGCCTTGCCGGACTCCTTTTCCAATTTTGAACCAATCAGTGGTTCCGTGTCCAGTTCTCACTGTTGCTTCTTGACCCGCATATAGGTTTCTCAAGAGACAAATGAGATGGTCTGGTACTCCCATCTCTTTAAGAACTTGCCACAATTTGTTGTGATCCACACAATCAAAGGCTTTTGCATAGTCAATGAAGCAGAAGTAGATGTTTTTCTGGAACTCCCTAGCTTTCTCCATGATCCAGCGTATGTTGGCAATTTGATCTCTAGTTCCTCTGCCTCTTCGAAATCCTGCCTGTACTTCTGGTAGTTCTCGATCCACATACTGCTGGAGTCTAGCTTGTAGGATTTTAAGCATAACTTTACTAGCATGTGAAATGAGTGCAATGGTGCGATAGTTTGAACATTCTTTGGCATTGCCTTTCTTTGGAATTGGAATGTAAACTGACCTTTTCCAATCCTGTGGCCACTGTTGAGTTTTCCAATTTGCTGGCAAATTGAGTGTAGCACTTTTACTGCATCGTCTTTTAAGATTTTGAATAGCTCAGCTGGAATACTGTCACCTCCACTAGCTTTGTTGTTGCTCAGATTTTCTAAGGCCCATTTCACTTCACATTCTAGGATGTCTGGTTCGAGGTCAGTGACCATCTCATTGTGGTTATCTGGGATGTTAAGCTCATTCTTGTATAGTTCTTCTGTATAGTTTTGCCATCTCTTCTTAATCTCTTCTGCCTCTGTTAGGTCTCTGCCATTTTGGTCCTTTATCATGCCCATCTTTGCATGAAACGTTCCCTTCATATCTCCAATTTTCTTGAAGAGATCTCTGGTCCTCCCTATTCTGTTGTTTTCTTCTATTTCTTTGCACTGTTCATTTAAGAAGGCATTCTTATCTCTTCTAGCTACTCTCTGGAATTCTGCATTCAATTGGGTGTATCTTTCTCTTTCTCCTTTGCCTTTCACTTCCCTTCTTTCCTCAGCTATTTGCAAAGCTTCCTCAGACAGCCATTTTGCTTTCTTGCATTTCTTTTTCTTTGGGATGGTTTTAGTTGCTACCTCTTGTACAATGTTGCGAACTTCCATCCATAGTTCTTCAGGCACTCTGTCTATCAGATCCAGTTCCTTAAATCTATTTGTCACCTCTACTGTATATTCATCAGGAATATGATTTAATTCATACCTGAGTGGCCTAGTGTTTTTCCCTACTTTTTTCAATTTAAGCCTAAATTTTGCAACGAGAAGCTCATAATCTGAGCCACAGTCAGCTCCTGGTCTTGTTTTTACTGACTGTATAGAGCTTCTCCATCTTTGGCTGCAGAGAACATAGTCAATCTGATTTCTATGTTGACCGTCTGGTGATGTCCATGTGTAGAGCCGTCTCTTGGGTTGTTGGAAAAGAGTGTTTGTTATGACCATCGTATTCTCGTGACAAAATTCTATTAGCCTGTGCCCTGCTTCATTTTGTACTCCAAGGCCAAACTTGCCTGTTATTCCAATTATCTTTTGGCTTCCTACCTTAGCATTCCAATCCCCCATGATGATAAGGACATCATTTTTTGGTGTTAATTCTATAAGGTGCTGTAGGGCTTCATAAAACTGGTCAATTTCATCCTCTTCAGCACCAGTGGTTGGGGCATAGATTTGGACTATTGTGATATTGAATGGTTTGCCTTGGATTCGAATTGAGATCATTCTGTCATTTTGGGGATTGTATCCCAGTATTGCTTTTCCTATTCTTTTATTGACTATGAAGGCTACTCCATTTCTTCTGAGGGATTCTTGCCCACAGTAGTATACCTGATGGTCATCTGAGTTAAATTCACCCATTCCTATCCATTTTAGTTCGCTGATTCCTAAGATGTCGATGTTCAGTCTTGTCATCTCTTTTTTGACTACGTCTAGCTTGCCTTGATTCATGGATCTTACATTCCAGGTTCCTATGGAGAAAAAATCTTTACAGCATCGGACTTTCCTTTCACCACCAGATATATCCACAGCTGAGCGTCCTTTCGGCTTTGGCCCAGTCGCTTCATTCTTTCTGGCGCTACTAGTACTAGCCCCCTGCTCTTCCCCAATAGCATATTGGACACCTTCCGACCTGAGGGGCTCATCTTCCAGCGTCATATCTTTTTGCCTTTTAGTACTGTCCATGGGGTTTTCATGGCAAAGATACTGAAGTGGTTTGCCATTTCCTTCTCCAGTGGATCACATTTTGTCAGAACTCTCTGCTATAACTTGTCCGTCCTGGTTGGTCCTACACAGCATAGCTTATAGCTTCATTGAATTATGCAAGCCCCTTTGCCACGACAAGGCAGTAATCCATAAAGGATATGATTACTTAATCATATCGTTAGATATGATTAAGTAAACTGTAGCACATTACTTTAGGATGCATATAATTAGTAGTTTTATGAGAACTTCAAGGTGAATATTCATTTCTTTAAATGTGGATCACAATCCATCTGCCTTTCAGATTCCTGAAGGTCATGTTTCCTATACAGATACAAACTATATATGTATTGAACCATAGAGTTTATATGATGACATGATCTATATCTATTAAGTTATTTAATTAAATTTATATTTTTGTTGCATTTTCAACCTTATTTGCATTAGTTGTTCTTCTCCCTTAGACTCAGTAAACAAAATATTTTTTCTGTTAACTTAGAATAAGCATTTAATATCATGGTTTCTCCTTTCTTCTTACCAGAAAACCCACATGAACACATCGTTGGAATTTATGCAGATTATCTATATTGTAGTAAATTTGAAAATGTTAGAAGATTTGAAAATGTTAGAAAGACTGCATTTGAAAGAATAATTGCCCTTCCCATTGTTCTTTATTTCATGCCAATCTTAAATGATACAATTGAAGTAAAGCTGTATTTACATAGAAATAAAATTCAAAAATAGGGAATGCATAGATGACAAATTCCTTGACTTTTTTTTCCAGATATGTATGACTGTTTTGAATGTTCAGAAGATCAGTATCCAAATAAGGAGAAGAAAGAATGCATTGTGAAACCGGTGGTCTTTCTAACTATTGAAGAAAGCCTAGGCATTGGTTTAGCCTCAACTGCTCTTTCTTTCTTCTTCCTCACAATGTGGGTACTTAGGACTTTTATTAAACACAGAGATACTGCCATTGTCAAAGCCAACAACCGGTCCCTCACGTACACCCTCCTTGTCTCTCTTCTGCTCTGTTTTCTCTCCTCTTTGCTCTTTCTCAGCCATCCTGGCCAAGTGACCTGCCTCCTCCGACAATCAGCTTTTGGAATCACCTTCTCAGTGGCCATTTCTAGTGTACTGGCCAAAACCATCACAGTGGTTGTGGCTTTCATGGCCACTAAACCAGGATCTCAGATGAGAAGATGGGTGGGGAAAAGATTGGCTTTTTCTATTGTTTTTTCCTGTTCTCTCTTTCAAATATGCATTTGTATGCTTTGGTTGTCAATATCACCCCCATTTCCTGAGTTAGACATGCACTCAGAGTCCCAAGAAATGATTTTACAATGCAATGAGGGGTCAAATTTCTTCTTTTATTGTGTGTTGGGCTACATGAGTGTCTTGGCCATTGCCACCTTTATTGTAGCTTTTCTTGCCCGTAAATTACCTGACAGTTTTAATGAAGCCAAGTTCATCGCCTTCAGCATGTTGGCCTTTTGCAGTGTGTGGATCTCCTTCTTTCCAGCCTATCTGAGTACAAAAGGAAAAGCCATGGTAGCTGTGGAGGTCTTCTCCATCTTGTCCTCCAGTGCTACATTACTGGGATGCATATTTTTGCCAAAATGCTACATCATTGTTTTCAGGCCTCAGCTAAATCTCAGGGAGCAACTCATAAAGAGGACTTAGTATTTCATACAGTCTTTCTTGCTATAAGAAATTGCTGATAAAGATTAGAAAGCCTATTTGCTGTACATGAAACATATGGAAGCAATTATTTCCATGAAAGGAGGATTTTTGGAAAATTGTTATGATTATTGAGATTTATTAACATTACCCATTCAAAAAGAAGTGTTCATGCTGCTGTATTTTCAAACATTTTCAAAGATTGTTTAACTTAACCCCTCTCACCTTTTCAACACATTACCTCAAAAAGACTTTCAGAATCTAGATTTCTTTGGTACTGTTAGGAGAGTTCAGATATTGACTTAAAGGATATTCAAAGTCTGCAAACTCTTTCATGGCTTTTATACTTTCTATTCATAAACCACTGTACAAATATAGTAGAAAGCTGATTAACATTTAATGAACATGTATTTAGTACTGTATCATGGAATAACAGTTTTGGATTGTTTAGGGTTCTTTGAAATGTAAAATTTAAAAAGTTTCTGAATCCTGTACATTTATTTGAACTTGTGGGCCGCAAGCAGTTATTCTCTATCCCTTGTTCTATTTTCACTGTGACCTATTATCAGATTTTAAAAATATTGGAAATTTAGTGAAATGTCATGATATGAAATGTATTCTTTCTGTATTTAATCTTAAACTAACATATTCATTTACTATTCAGGTGCCCCAAGTGTTTTTTTATTTAAGCATTATTAATTCCAAAAATAAATTCTTCTCTTTCTTACCAATCTTCTATTTTTTTTTCACTGTTTCTCCAAATCTCCAATTATTAATTCCATCATTTCCCATATTTCAGTTCTTTTCTCATTATACCATCTCTAATATTAAAAAACATTTAAAACCCTTTTAATAAAGTCCAAGTTCAAATTAATCCAGATCACTATAAAGCCTTTACCACATTACTGTAATCAGATTTAATATTTGTATCTTATTCTGGGTTTCTTTCTAGTCCAAACAGGTTTCCATAATCGGGCCTCTGCCTGCCATACTATACACTCCCCAAAAAAGCACCCATTGTGCATTTTGTTAAATTAGTATAAAAGTTATAGATAATCTGAATGACTCATGACAGAACATCAGAGAATAATTCCAAGAAAAAAAAAGACTTTTCACAGGCATAAAGAAAATAGAGGTGAAAGGAAAGTCTCACTGAGTTCTCCACAGTGGGTCCGTTTGCTTAGCTGATCTTGTGGCTTGCGGTTGGCACAGCTAAATGATCAGCCATTTTACTGGCCAATCTTTACCCTGTCGGCCCAAAGGAGATAACCCGGTGCACAGAGGATGCCACCACCCCTCTGCAACTATCCGAGAAGCCTCCTCAATGGTAGACGCTTCTCCAGAGCACCTTTTCGATGCTCTAAGGGGTCTACCAGCAGGGGAAACTCGATTGGCAAAGGGACGACACCCTTTGCTTGACCGCACCACCGTGAACCAGAACTGGAAGCCTCCCCTTGGGATATTCTTCTTAATTACAGAAAGTAGCAATCCCACAATTGTCATTTTCTTCCTTAGGGGGGCTCCATTGGATGCTGTGGTTGAGTTCAGCACAAATGTTTTCCATTTGGCATTTTTGAAAATTTCATCAAGGCTTAGGGGTCAATCTTACAATTGTGATCTGTACTCCAGTATTTAATAGTGCTGTCTTCAAGGGAAATCTGTTAGTACTCTTTTGTTACAATGTAATCGTCTATTGTGCATATGGAAACAAAACATAAATCAGGGTTATAGCCCTTACTCCATATCTGGATGAGTAGAATGTAATCTTAACCTTAGCATCATGGACCAAGAAGACATTTTCTTATAATGTTTTAGATATTCAGAAGACAAATACCCAAGCAAGGAGCAATGTCTTCCCAAAAGAAAAAAAATTCCTGACATATGAGGAAGCCTTTGGCATCACTTTAACTTCATCTGCAGTTTTCTTGTCCATCATCAATGCTGCAGTGTTAGGAATTTTCATAAAATACAGAGATGCCTCCCTTGTTAAAGCCAACAACTGAGAGCTCACTTATGCTGTCCTCATCTCTCATTGCTTCCTTTGTCCTCTGTTATTCCTTGGCCAGCCAGGGAAAAGACATGCCTTCTCCAATGACCATCTTTTGAGATTGTTTTCTCTGTGGCTGTTTCCTGTGTGTTAGCCAAAACCACCCTTGTCCCTCTTGTCTCACAAAACCAGGGTCAACTGCAAAGACATGGATAGGGGAAAAATGGACCCTTTCCATTGTCTTTTCCTGCTCTGTCATTCAAACAGGGATCAACCACAGATTCCATAATACTTAGACTATAAATATATGAAGGTGGGAATTCCTAATACATAAAGGTCAGAAATGTTCTTTCCAAATAACAAATTTCCAAAGAAGGATGAAGAAATTGAGGAACAAAAATGGTAGTAGAATAGAATAACAGAATACAGAGTTGGAAGGGACCTTGGAGGTCTTATAATCGAAATCCCTGCTCAAGCAGGAGGCCCTATCCCATTCCAGACAAGTACCTATCCAGTTTCTTCTTAAAGCCTCCAGTGATGGAGCACCCACAGCTTCTGAAGGCAAGCCATTCTACTGGATAATTGTTCTCACTGTTAAGACATTTCTTCTTAGTTCTAGGTTGCTTCAATCCTTAATTAGGTTCTATCAATTGTTTCTTTTCTTCCTTGTGGTGCTTTGAAAAATAGGTTGTCCTCCCCTCTTCTTTGTGGCAGCCTCCCAAATATTGGAACAATGCTATCATGTATCCCCTAGTTCTTTGGTTAAAAGGAAGGTAAATAAAGTGGAATAAATTTAGTTTCATCTATATGAAACAGGCACACAATCTTTCTCATCAATAAAAAAATACAAATATGAAATAGTGTATTTTTAATGAATGACTTCCATGATACAATGTAATACACAACAAAATCCTAAATCATGACATTTTTGTAAATTCCAATCACAGGTACAAATGACTATTCTTGATGATCAACTAATTCATTCACTGTAGAATTGTTTTCTTAAAGACTTTCTTTATTTACAGTATGATTACAAAATTTTACCGACACATCCTTTCCTTGGTCTTTGCTGTCAAGGAGATCAATGAGAACCTACAAATCTTGCCCAATGTTACCCTTAGATTCCACATATATGACAGCTATAATAATGCCAAGATGACTTATCGGACCATCCTGGACTTACTTTTCAAATCAGATAGATTTCTGCCCAACTATAAATGTGGACATCAGAAAAAATCTCATGGCCATCATTGGAGGACTTGGATCAGGTACTTCATCCCATATGGCAGAAACAGTAGAATTCTACAAAATTCCACAGGTAGGTCCAGGGATAAGGAAATTTCTGTTGTTCTTAATTAGTTAAAAAGTAAGAACCTTCTTACGTGTATATTCTCATGTATTTATCCTCACAAAAACATGAATGGAAGGAAGTCTGATTCCATACTTAACAAGAGATTGAAAATAATATATTAGCTTGTACTTGTGAAGATGGATTTCAACCTGCTGGTATCTGATGATATTCCAATTAGAAAATAATGAAATTGACCTGCATTCTCATAATTTAAGCAATGTTCTATTGGAATTCTTTTTATAAATGATAAGATATATGGGCAGTCCAGAAACATGAAATATGAATTAAATAAATAAATCTGACCAGGTTTTAAACTAATTCATGAAGATGAAGAGACAAAACAAAATATGCTATCCAAATCCTCTCTCTCTCTCTTTTTGTTGTTGTTTTCTTTTAGCTTCCATATGGATCATTTCCCCCAAAAGAATTTCATGTCACTAGGTTATCTAATTTTTATTTTATGGCACCAAATGAGGGTCCTGTATACATTGGGATCATGCAATTGCTTCAACATTTTGGATGGAAATGGGTTGGGCTCTTTGCTGTTGGTAATGAGAGTGGAGAACACTTTTTGAAGAAGCTACAGGAGATGCTTTCCAAGCATGGAATCTGTCCAGCCTTCATACAAAGAATACCCCTTCTGCTTCCTTTGGATGGCCTACACACATTTAGCTATAAAATGAATATTTTGTATACATATCTCATAGATATTAAAGCAAATGTATTTATTCTCTATGGAGAATCTTATACAATTCCGTGGCTCCTATCACCCATATTTCTAAGAGATCCTGATGACAGATTAAATGCATCTGTTGGAAAAGTATGGATTACAACCAGTCAAGTTGACTTCATGCTAACAGGAAGTTTAAAGACTTGGAATCTCCAATTGTTTGATGGGGCCATTTCTTTTCAGATACACTCAGGTGAAGTTCTAGCATTCAAAGAATTTCTGAAGTCCATAAAACCATTTGGGAGACCAAGAGATGGATTTCTAAAAGATTTTTGGGAGGAAGCATTTGACTGTTTTTTTTTTCTAATTCAGGAATACCAGCAATGGACATTAAAAAATGCACTGGAGAGGAGAATCTGGAAAGTCTTCCTGGACCTCACTTTGAAATGCAAATGAAAGGTCATAGCATCTATAATGGTATCTATGTTGTGGCTCATTCTTTGCAAGCCTTACTATCAAAAGAATCCATTCAGAGTAAAACATTGATGGATAAAATCCCAGAACCTCAAGATGTACCACCTTTTAAGTTGTCCAACAAATGTGAAAAATTACTGGAAAATGATTTGAAATGAGATCAGCCTTATTTTCCAGACACAATATATCATTCAAATAGCTATGATTAAATCAATCAATAATTGATACATTCATGAAGAAAGTGTTCTTCTGTCCTGAGTAAATCCTACCACTGGATTCCATTTAACATTCTATCCAAGAAGAATATGTGAAATAATTTTGTACTGTTCACAGTAATGCATTGCTTTTTTTTAACCATGACAATGGAAAGCATTGTGCTCATTACTGAATATAATGATTTTTTCCTATATTAATCTTAATATTCTTTAACCACCTCCTCCTCCTCCTCCTCCTCCTCCTCCTCCTCCTCCTCCTCCTTCTACTACTACTACTACTACTACTACTACTACTACTACTACTACTACTACTTCTTCTTTTCAAGTAGCTGCACCCATTTCTTCAAGGCATTTCTTTCAACAACTCTGCAGGAGAAACAGTGTTCTTTAATGAAAGGATGGAAATTGCAGGGGGATTTGACATCATTAACATGATCGCCTTTTCAAACAAATCCATCCAGAGCGTGAAAGTTGGAAGGTTGGATCCCAATGCTCCAGATGGAAATAAATTGATTATTAATGAAAATATGATTGAATGGCACAAAGCTTTTAAGCAGGTATGACTATTCTTCAACAGGTCAGATGACTGCACACATAGCACCCATATATCAATTGAGAAAATCATGGTGAATTCCTTGATTTTTTTTTAATGTTATGAACAATTCTTCCAGTTTCTTATTCTTTTTCAAGTAGATCCATCCACTTCTTGAAGGCATTTTTTTGAATGGCACAAATGTTTTAATAAGATATGGGCATACATGCATATAAAATGTATATATTTTTACAACTTCCTTAAGTAACAACTTACAAATTATCTCTGCAATCTTTTTTTTTTCATTAGCAGATACTTCCAGTTACTCTGTGTAATCAATACTGTCACCCTGCATATTGGAAGAGAAAATCTGAAGAGAAAAGTTTTTGCTTCTATGACTGTGTTCTATATCCACATGGGAGGTTTTCAAGCAAAATTAGTCAGTTATGAAGTCGTTTAATTTTTGGAGACATTGGCTGAAAAGAAATTGTTTGTCAAAAAGTTACAATTTGTTCTGATATACATATATCTATATCTTTATAAAGATGAAGTTTCCCAGCCTGTTAAGCAAGGAACAGCCATAATCTATATAAATCTCAGTTAATAATAATTTGTCAAATCAGAGAATATTGTGATACTTTGTAAAATTGGCTGGAAAAATGCAATAATCAATATTGATGTGTGTGTGTGTGTGTGTGTGTGTGTGTGTGTGTGAGAGAGAGAGAGAGAGAGAGAGAGAGAGAGAGAGAGAGAGAGAGAGAGAGAGAGAGGACGGAGGGAGAGAAAGAAATGTACATACACAATTATATTGAGGAAACTTTCAATCAGTTTGCTTAAACTTACAAAAAAATATTTCCTCTAAAATCCCAGAAAAACAATTGAATATGAACAATTGAACATTGTGTAAGCAATATATGGAAAAGAAAACACTTTACTGTAAGAATAATGGGAAGATATGGAATGTGTATTCTTTCCACAATGCATTCAGCCATGTTTGAACTAAACTGCAAGAATTTCAAAGGGTTCAAAACTGAGACTCATATACAGTAAACTAAATAGTCTAAGAAGAGTTATGGAAACTTTGTTAACAAACAGAAATTATGGGGCTGCTGGGATAGGTTTTCTGTGTCTACCTAAATAGAGGGGGTGGGTGGGACAAAAAATTGCTTTTGAATAAAAGTAAATATTTAGAATGGTGTCTTGCAATGGATAAATGGTGTAGGAAAGGCAGTTTTTTACAAGGATAATTCTGTAGCCTCATAGTTTCCTCTTTTAAACTTAGATTTACTAATTGAGATATTTCAAGGAATATTACTCATGCATCATTTTCAAGAACTATTTCTCTGTCAGCAGTACATGTCACGTAACAGTAAATCAAGCAAAAACTTGAAAGAGATTTGATGAAAAAGATTAGTTTTTCACCTCAGACCCTATAACACTCCTAATTTTGTAAATTTGAGAAATTCTTCTTGGAAAACAGGGCTATGGCCAAGTGAGATTGGAAGGACTGTCAGTCTTCAAACAGTGGCATAGAATATTTCAGAAAGAGGAATGAAATAGAAAGTAAATGAGTTTC
Source organism: Crotalus tigris (assembly GCF_016545835.1). Lineage (NCBI taxonomy): Eukaryota > Metazoa > Chordata > Lepidosauria > Squamata > Viperidae > Crotalus > Crotalus tigris. The sequence continues at coordinate 733,347 of NW_024096513.1, read as the reverse complement.
TTTTTGATCTTTTTATTCAGATACAGAAGATTGTTTCAAATGTCCTGAAGATCAGTATCCAAGTAAAGATCAAGATCAAAGCCTTAACAAAACAATGAGTTTTCTGTACTTTGAAGAACCTTTAGGAATCAGTCTGGCTTCAGCTGCTCTTTCCTTTTCCTTCATTACAATCAGTGTGCTTGGAATTTTCCTTAAGTGTAGAAATACCCCCATTGTCAAGGCCAACAACCGGGACCTCACTTACACACTACTCATTGCCCTTCTGCTCTGTTTTTTCTGTTCCTTGTTATTCCTTACTCAACCAGGAAAAGTAATCTGCCTTCTCCGGCAACCAGCATTTGGCATCATCTTCTCAGTTGCTGTTTCTTGTGTGTTAGCTAAAACTACTACTGTGGTTGTAGCTTTTATGGCTACTAAGCAAGGTTCTTCATTGAGAAAATGGGTGGAGAAAAGTTTGGCTCTTTCCATTGTCCTTTCTTGTTCTTTTCTTCAAGTAGCTCTTTGCATTCTATGGCTGGTAATATTTCCTCCATTCCCTGAGTTAGACGTGCAGTTCCTTATAGAAATCATGATTTTGCAATGCAATGAAGGCTCCATCTTCATGTTCTATTGTGTCCTGGGCTATTTGGGCTTCTTGGCTATAACCAGCTTTATTGTGGCATACCTTGCCCGTAATTTACCTGACACTTTTAATGAGTTCAACATCTTTAGCTTGTTGGCTTTTTGCAGTGTGTGGATTTCCTTTGTTCCAACCTATCTGAGTACCAATGGAAAAGCCATGGTGGCTGTGGAGATCTTCTCCATCTTGTTCTCCAGTGCTGGTTTATTGGGATGTATCTTCTTCCCAAAATGTTTCATCTTTGTGATGAGGCCAGAACTAAACACCAAGAAACAACTAATAAAATGAAGTTATTGTATCATGTGAAAGATCTGCATGGTGACCTCATGCTCAGAAGGTTAAATGTTCAATTCTAGATAGTGGCAGATATTTCTTTCCTAGGGCACAAGGAAAAATATATGCTGCGAACTCTGCAGGGCATCTGTCCAGTAAATGCTCAGGTCTATCCCATCACCACAAATCTATCCCAAATTAAGTAATTTCAGGGTCATAAAAAGGGAGAATTTTTATTGTATCATGTGAAAGTTATTTTTCCCAAGGATACTGACTTTAAATGGGATGTATATAATCAATTAAGAGTTCATTAATTAACTGGGGTTACTGTATCTTTTAGTTTATCAAGAAAGGATTATGAAAATGTCCTAGAGCAAATGAATATCTTGACAAACATTTCCAGATATGAAACTCCAATTTTCTTTAAATAAGAAAATGAAATGAAATGAAATGAAAATGAAACCAATTTTAATATAGGTTATTTGTAGCTCCACCAACTATTTGGTATATAACATCAATTACACCAGTGAAAGTCACTTAAGGAATCTCTCTTCAAATGGCTTCTCCATATTGGCTTCCTTTTTGTAAAATAAATGATGACAGGGTATAATATGTGTGGTTCTTCATCTGAGGTTGTATTTATCTATTTTTAAGAACTGCTAAGGGACATATAATTTTTACTATATCCTGATGCCTAAAATCAAATAACTCAAAGAAGGTATACTTTCTTTTTCACATCATTGTACATCATATGAAAAACCAAAATAATATATGAATATATGAGCCACCAAGTCTGTTCTGCATTTGTATTAATTCATTCAGGACTGTGATTTGAGGGTATGTTATAGTATGTCATTTCTCCAGGCGGAAAAAAAATGCAGGAAATATTGGACACGGAAAAGATAACTTATACTTCAGTATTGCAAAATAAGTCTGAGGTCAAGAAAAAAGATTCAACAAAATGGATTGTAGAGATGTCAGGAGAACTATGAGAACTTGAGAGACAAAAAATGATAAGAGAAATTAAGAGAGAAAGAAAGAAAAGGATTTTCAATGAATATGAATTGCCAAAACCTTCCCACAAAAACATTTTACTTGACTTGTCTCTTGCACGTACAACAACATTTACAAAGCTACAAGAAAATTTTTTGGTTCAGCAGAGCATACTGATTAGGAAAGAGGTTTGGCAAAAAAAAAAGGCTAAAGTTAGAATCAAGAAATTAGATGATGGGATTTATCAGATGGAATATCTAAAGATTAACCACTTGTTTGAATATGGTTAAAGAAATAGAAAATTTCTGGATATAAATGAATTTTAGTTTAAGAGGGATGGGTCCTTCAAGTAATATAGTATTTTTTTATGATATGAGAAATATAAAAATGTTGGGGTGTTTAGTATGAGGGAAATGTTTTAGATGCTTAAGTGTAATGATATAAATGTATTTTAGCTTAAGAGGGATATGTTTTTGAAGCAGTATAGTATCTCCTTTCTTCTCTCTCTCTCTCTCTTTAAGACATGAGAAATGTAAAACTGTTGGGATGGCTTATATGAGGAAAAAGACTTAGATACTTAAGTGTAATTAACTCTGAGAAAATCTTAATGGATAAGAATGTCTTGAACATTGAGGGGAAAACAAATCTAAATAAGAACTTTGAAAACAGGATCTATGATGAGGTAATTAAGATGTTTAATTAGAAAAAAGCCTTATTGATGTTGTTGTTACTTGCATAAATACTCGAAAATATTTATATTCAATTTTTATCTATCAAAATACTGAAATGTATTAATTTAAGGTTGATAAAAGAGAACATTATTGGAAGAAGAGAAAATCAAGGAAAGCTACTATGTGGATTATGGAATTATAGAAATTAATTGTTATTGACAATTAATTTCTATAAACAGACAACACATTGTTTATTAAATATTAAAGTTACTCTGTTACAAAAACAATAAAATATATATTTTTAAAAAGATTCCACAAGTAAGCTGTGATGGGGTTGAAAGGGAAAAAGCTATATTTTGTTGTTATGGAATAATTAAATAATTAAATCAAAGATTACTTTAAGGCTTGTATTAAGATGTTCAGCATGGCTTAAAATCTACTAATTAGAACTTTTTTCTGAAACCAATGCCAATTACATGAAGTGAATATCCAGGGAGATTCAATAACTGAGGGAAGTTTTAAATATGACACTCCTTGCTCCTATTAAAACAATTGATCAGTTATATGTGTTTGAAATAATTACAACAAACTCATTTCCATATTAATATTTAGAGGAATTCTAGGGAAAAAATGCTTTTGGAATATTTTTTATCAGAAAAAATAGATTTTATCTAACAACCCAAACAATAAAAACAATAACCCCCTATTCTCTTGGGAATAAGAATCAGTTAGATAAGTCACTTGATCCATCCCACATGGGTACCACATGACCATTGGAAAACCAGTTCTTCTGGGTCTTGGGAAAGGCTATCAAAGTAGGGGCCAATTTAATCTTCATGGGGATGAAATTCCAAAGAGAGGGAGCCATCATAGGCCCTTTTTCTGAGTACTAAATCTATTTTCTTAGGAGAGAAGACCTTCAACATTCCCTGCCTCCTGATTCTATTGGGTCATGTGGATGTGACCAGGATGAAATGGTCCTTCAGTTAACATGGTCCCACCCGTGTTAGAGTTTAAAGGTAACAACCTTTAGCTAGAAGCAATTGGCAGCCAATGGAGCTCTCACAGGAGAGGTGACACATGTACACACCTGGGTCTGCAGAAAACCATATGTGCGGTTGCATTTTGAACAAATTGTAGCTTCTGGATATTTTTCAAGGGAAGTCCCATGTAAAGCTGGTGATCTCATAATAGGTGTCCCACATAGTTTATCACTTTCATGAATTTAAATTTAAGGAACATCCTTGTATAAAATGTAGGCTTTATATCTGATGTAAGCCACTCTGTCTTTCAAATGTTAATAGTTGTGTGAGACAAAATAATATCCTTTAGAATATTTTGTCAAATGACGTATGAAACGTTGGTGTAAGAAATCTTTGGAAGAGCTTAGAGAGTTTAGGTAACTTTTTAAAAAGATTCTGCATTGTTACTCCTAAAAAGACCTACCTACAATAAATGACCGATACCTGTTGGATCTGTTCATTTTCTATTTTGTGAAAAATTGGTAGAAAAAACTGTCTTGAAAGAAACACTATTTTTATTTCTACAATTTTAACAAAATAAATGATTTGCAAATCTTCCATATGCCACTTTTGTTGGCATTTGCTCATTTTTTAAAAAAATAACTGAACCATCAGCTACTTATTAACTCATCAAAGCAAAATAGTTATATCCCAGAGGAATTATTATTGCCCAAAACCTTAAAGGCTGCACATAAGACTATTGAAATTTAATAACAATCAAGGTCTTTGTTTGGCTATAAAGTAAGCCTTGACCCTCCAGAGAATTTGGTACAAGAGGAAATAATGTCTCTGTCAATTCATTGCTTCAGGTTTCGACCTCTGTTCTCTTCTGCCAATATATCCTAGAGGAATTACTATAGATCAAAACATTAAAGGCTGCACAGGGGTCTATGGAAATTCAACAACAATCAAGGTATCTGTTTGGCTATAAAGTAAGTCTTCACCCTCAGAAAGTTTGGTTCAAGGGGTAATCATGGTTCTGTCACATTCATTGCTTCAAGCTTCCACCCTCTGTTCTCTTCTGCCAGAATATCTGTTCAAATCCCTGTGATATTCAAGATACAAATTTGCACTCCTATGGATCCTCAAATAGAAAATGATAGATTTTCTGTTTAGATGAATTCTCAAATATAATCCTTAGATCAATCTTTAGAAGAAGTATTGGATTATATAAGCTTTCCTATGGGTAGGATGAAATGCAAAACATTTTCACAATACAAAAGCATCAAGATGTTGTTTCTTATGTTTTTGGTGCACAAGGTAGCTACTCAGAGCTGTCCTGGAAGTGATGCTTTCCTTGTTCCACATGAGTGGTACCAGCCTGGAGACTTCATCATTGGTGAGATGGTATCCCACATAGAATATCACCTTTATGAATTTAAATTTAATGAAAATCCTTCTATAAAACCTTATGAAATACCAATGTAAGAATTTTTCCTTTATCTAATCTTACCCAAATTTGCAAAAACCCTTTATATGAGTAAAAGCTGTTTGTGCATAAATGTAGCATTTTTAATCTAATCTACACCTAGTTTTTCTTTGAATTATATCTGGTTATCAGAAAAGAAATAAAAAATAACATTCTTTTAAAGTCTGTCACATGAAATGTAGAAAATTTCAGATCAAGAATCTCTATCTGAACATTTACTGAGGTCAAGATAATTTTTTAAAGAAGGTTTGGCATTATCTCTCCTCACAAAAAAAAAAAACATACAATAAATGAGTGACACCTGATGAATCTGTTCATATACCATAGTTTGAAAAACCCATACAATACAAATATAATAAATTGCAAAAACTCACTACTTGTATTTGTTGTAATATATATTTGTTGGAAGTCATGGAAATGCTGTTTAAAATATATCTGAACTCTATATGAATTATTAAGCATTTTACAAAAGCTATTGTGTTCCCACTACTGTCAAAAAATGTTTGTTATTTATATAGAAATGATACCACTTGACAAGGATTGTAACATTATTTTTTCAATGGGGGAATTTAACCTATTTGTAGCGTAATAACCAAATTTCATCAGCATGCCCTTGCCTTGGCCTTTGCTGTGAAGGAGATCAATGCAGACGCCCAGATCTTACCTAACATCACTCTTGGGTTCCACATCTATGATAGTTACCACAACCCAAGGATGACCTACCGTACCACTCTGGACCTCCTTTTCAAATCCCAGGAATTTGTCCCTAACTACAAATGTGATAGCCAGAAGTATCTCATAGCTATCATTGGAGGATTGGATTTTGATACATCATCTTATATAGCTGAAATTACAGGATTCTTCAAGATTCCACAAGTAGGTTGTGAAAGGGTTAAAGAGAAAAATTCTATATTCTGGTGCTTTTGTTATTATTGAATAATTAAGGAGCATTAAAAATAAGTTTCAGATTTGTGTTAAGATGATCTACCTGGCTTAAGATGTTCTACCTATTTGTAGCATAATTCTGAAACTACAATGCCAAATACAGGAAATAAGTACCCATAGGCATTCCATACTGGAGGGAAGATTTGATCTCTTTGCTTAATCAGTTATATGTGTTTGAAATAATTCCAAGGAATTTATTTCCATATTAATGCTTACCAATATTTCAGGAAAATAATTCCTTCCTTGGATATATTTGATATGAAAACTAAATCAGGACAATTAGATTTGATCTAATTGCTCTACTTTCTACTGCTCCACTTTCTTGCAGCTTACATATGGCTCATTAGCCCAAGAGGAATTTGAGACCAGTAAGCGATCTTCACTTTATTTCATGGTCCCAAAAGAGGACCATCAGTACATTGGGATTATCCAACTGCTTCATCATTTCCGGTGGACATGGATAGGGATATTTTCCGTTGGTAACAACAATGGAGAAAATTTCTTACAGAAAATGCAGTTCTTACTTTCAGAGAATGGAATCTGCTCTTCATTCATACAAAGGCTTTCACAAGTATACCTGGAAAACTTCCCAGAAGTTTATCAAACAATCTCAATTATTTCATGGAATTGGATAAATAGCAAAGCCAATGCATTTCTTGTCTACGGAGAAGCATTGATAATTATGTGGCTAAGAATTGTCACATTTATGGTAGATCCTGAAAGTAGGGAAATTGCATTATTTAGAAAGGTGTGGATCATGACTGCACAGATTGATTTCATATTATCAGGATTTCAAATCAACTGGGACCTCCAGATGTTCCATGGGGCTATTTCCTTTACTCCTCATTCCAGAGCAGTTGTAGGTTTCAAGGAATTCCTTCAGACCATAAATCCACTTTCAGTCTATAGAGATGGGTTTCTGCAGGAAGTTTGGGAACAATTATTTGATTGTTCATTTCCAAAACCAGAGTTACAAGGAATTCACAGTAGAAAATGCACTGGGGAGATGAAGCTGGAGAACCTTCCTGGGCCTGCATTTGAACTGGCAATGACTGGCCAAAGTTACAGTATCTACAATGCTGTTTATGTTGTGACTCATGCTTTACAGGCTCTATACAAGTTGAGATTCAATAGTAAGACAGCTACAATGCATAAAGAATTTGATCTTCCAAATCTGCAGTCTTGGCAGGTATTCGCTTTACATTGGACACTTCTTTTACTTCAATGAGCAGTTTGACATAAAATTATCTTTTGAACCCAATGTGGAAAGTCTTAGTGTTTTCTGCATGTGGAATCAAGATGAAGAAACAACATAGAAATAAGAAAGAATTTCCTGACAATGAGAGCAATTAATTAATGAAACAGTTGTCCTTTAGATGATTTGTTTGCTCCATCACTGGAGATTTTTATGAAGGGTTTGGACAGCCACTTGTCTGAAATGGTATGGGGTCTTCTCCTTAAGCAGGATGTTAACCTAGAAGACTTCCAAGATTCCTTCCAACTCTCTTATACTGTACAGTGCTGTATAAAATTGATACAGAAAATGGGCTTCTATTGTTATTCTGTTTTTCTGTTTGTAATAGTGTCTACTTCTCATTTATCTATCAAAGAAAGCTTGAGTCACAGATTCTAAAATCTGGCTAAGGGAAATTAGTCACACCAGACTCACAAATGAAGAAAGATTAGATATGATCTATCTTGAATTAGTTGTTTAAATAGTGGACCTAAAACATAATTGAAGGAAGTTACATAATTCCAAAAGCCTATTTTCATTCTGCTTCAGTTCATTGTTACCTTTCCTTAAAATAATATCAAATGAATAATGAGTGAACATGTACATTTCCATGAAATATTGATTATCAAATTTCTAAGTATACATATTTAATAATAGTTATTGGAATTGGAAGAATTAGTGAATGTAACTTGAATATGATGTTTTCTTATTTGTTATATTGTTTTCAATTCCCTCTCTTTTTCATTATCTTTCAAGTAGCTCCATTCATTTCTTCATGGCATTTCTTTCAACAATTCAGCTGGGGAGAGAGTCTTCCTGAATGAGAAAGGAGAAGCATCAGGTGGATTTGACATCACCAACTTGATCACTTTTCCAAACAGATCCTTTGAGAGAGTTAGAGTGGGAAAGATGGATTCCAGTAGTCCAAAAGGGAATGAATTATTCATTGATGAAGATGTGATTGTCTGGCACACATCTTTTAACCAGGTCTCGAACTATTGAATCAACCATGCCTTAATCCATTATGATGCCATATTCAACATAGTCTCTTTAGAAACCTACTTTCTTTTTTTCTAATAAACAATGTCACATTCTTTCAAATGTTGTTGATGATCAAGCATTCCTCAAGTTGGAAAAATGAGATTAAAATGTAAAAGCCATGTTTGCATATTTGGTTTGCATTTATGTTTGAAATCACAAGAGTGGCCATGTTTCCATGAGATTGTCACCATGTACAAATATTTACTCATCCTGCCCTTTAAACAGAATCTTTTGTACATCATTCTGATTTCTACTTTTTATTATTGTTGATAAAGTTGATAAATTCAGTATTTTCTTGGGAAGTCAAAAATATTTTTCTCCATAAAGGAAAAAAATATAAATTTTAAAAATATGTCCCTTTTCAAAATGTTTTATGTTTATTACCAGCTTCTCCCAATTTCTAGATGTAATAACCCTTGTTTCACTGGATACTGGAAGAAAGGAATTGAGGGGGAACAATTCTGCTGCTATGACTGTGTTCCATGCCCAGAAGGGAAGATTTCAAATCAAAATGGTAGGTAAGCATTCTACCAATTTTCATTGGACTTAAGAAAACTTTAATAAAACAATTTAGTTCAATAAAATTAAGTGAGTTTCAACTGTATGGAATTACTAAAAAGACAAATTCCTTGATTTTCCTTCCAGATATGGATGACTGTTTTGAATGTTCAGAAGATCATTATTCAAATGAGGAAAAGAATGGATGTAACCTGAAAGCTATGGTGTTTCTAACCTTTGAAGAAACCCTAGGAATTGGTTTAGCTGCAGAAGCTCTTGGTTTCTTCTTCTTGACATTTTGGGTACTTGGAACTTTTATTAAGCATAGGGATACTCCCATTGTCAAAGCCAACAACCGGTCCATCACCTACACCCTGCTTGTCTCTCTTCAGCTATGTTTTCTCTCCTCTTTCTTCTTCCTCAGCCAGCCTGGCAAAGTGACCTGCCTCCTCCGACAATCCACTTTTGGCATCACCTTCTCTGTGGCCATTTCTAGTGTATTGGCTAAAACCATCACTGTGGTTGTTGCTTTCATGGCAACTAAACCAGGATCTCAGATGAAGAGATGGGTGGGGAAAAGATTGGCTTTTTGCACTGTCCTTTCCTGCTCTCTCTTCCAGGTGTTTATATGTATTCTTTGGTTGTTGACATCTCCCCCATTTCCTGAGTTGGATATGCATTCAGAGCTGAAAGAAATGATCTTACAGTGCAATGAGGGATCAGCTTTCTTTTTCTTCTCTGTGTTGGGCTACATGGGTGTCTTGGCCATTGCCAGCTTTATTGTAGCTTTTCTTGCCCGTAAATTACCTGACACCTTTAATGAAGCCAAGTTCATCACCTTCAGCATGTTGGCCTTTTGCAGTGTGTGGATCTCCTTCTTTCCATCCTATCTGAGTACGAAAGGAAAAGCCATGGTAGCTGTGGAGGTCTTCTCCATCTTGTCCTCCAGTGCAGCATTAGTGGGATGCATATTTTTGCCAAAATGCTACATCATAGTTTTCAGGCCTCAGCTAAATCTCAGGGAGCAACTCACAAAGAGAAATTAGTACATCATGTGGTTTTTCTGGCTCAGAGAAATTTCTGAAAAAAAGGAATAGAAAGAGTACTCCCTATAGGAAATATATATAAAGTTATAATAATACCATAGCTTTAAGAACATATATTTAACACAGTATCATAAAATATCAGTTTTGGAATTTTTAGGGTTCTTTCAAATATAAAATTTATTGAATTTGTGAATCCTATATACAGTACTCCATTTTTAAAAAAGGCTTTCTTGTTGGGTCATAACCATTCACTCTCTATCCATGAATCTATTTCCACTCAATCAGTTATCAGATATTAATAATATGAGAAATTTAATAAAATGAAATGAAATGTATTCTTGTTTCTGCCTTATCTTTTATTCAAAGTGTTTGCTGCCCAATAACTATAATGAAGAGTAATTTTATTTATATAGAAGGTTGGTAGAACCAGAGGGAAGAGTGAAAAAAGGAATTAGTTTAGAGGCCTTCCATAGCCACAAGTGAAGTAACTCTCCAACTCCCCTTGAATGCTGTTGACCTTTATCTCTTTATGCTCATAATTTAATCAATAAGTCAGTTTATTTGAACCTTCCTATGTGCACCTTTTTTTTCTGCCTGACATTAATCTCCATTCTGGTGATACTTTTCCATGAACAATGGAAAAGATCAGCATGACATCTGACCTAGAAACAGAAGCAGGGACTGACCATGCAACAGTGGGTGCTGTACTGCAACCTTTGTGCAGTTTGTGCCCTTTGACAATGCTCCAAATATACAAAAGATGCAGAATTTGGTGCAACCAACCTCCCTGTCATGGTTGCAAGCCCTGGTACTACAATCTCTGTGGCAGAGGAGTCACTGTTAGTCTCAAAGGTGCTTTTTCAAAAGACAACTGGATGGGGTTGCTAAAGTACAGGTTTTAGATATAGATAATTATTTAAATGAAGCCAACTTCCCTAAATTAACAGAAGATCAGAAACAAGAAATTAATGGTTTGATTACTAGTGAGGAAATTAAGACAATGATCAAAGAATTAAAATTAGGTAAAGCACCGGGTACAGATGGCTTGACATCTATTTATTATAAAACTTTGCTACAAGAGATGATTCAATCTTTAAGTGAGCTCTTTAATAATATATTACAGGGTTCAGAGATCCCCCCGTCATGGGGCAGAGCCTTTATATCTTTAATTCCAAAAGAAGATCAAGACCTTACTTTACCAAAGAATTACAGACCTATATCTCTTTTAAATGTAGATTATAAGATTTTTTGCAAAAAATTTAGCCAATAGGCTCATGAGGGTTTTGCACTACATTATACATACAGACCAAACAGGTTTTATAACTGGAAGATATATGAAGAATAATGTTAGACAAATTATCAATTTATTAGAATATTTAGATAAAAATAATCAAGTTCCTGCAGGATTGATATTTTTAGATGCTGAAAAAGTGTTTGATCAATTGAATTGGCAATTTATGTTAAGATTAATTGAGAAAATGAATTTCGGAGAAAAAATTTTACAAGCTCTTGGTGTTATTTATCAAAAACAAACGGCACAACTTATAGTCAATGGGGGTTTGTCAGAGGTGTTTACAATAGAAAAAGGGACTAGACAGGCATGTCCATTGTCACCATTGCTGTTTGTTCTAACTTTGGAAATATTGCTGATTAAAATTCGAGAATCACAGCAAATAAAAGGAATAGAAGTTAATAAAAAAGAATATAAATTAAGGGCCTTCGCAGATGACTTGGTGGTTACCTTATCCCAACCTATTTATTCTGTAGTAGAGTTACTACAATTGATACATCAATATAGACGGGTTTCGGGTTTTAAAATTAATAACAATAAGACTAAAATATTGCCCAAAAATATGGACAAGCAGACTTTGGTTAATTTGACAGATTTTGAGGTTGTTGATGAGGTAAAATACCTGGGGGTTATTTTATCTGTTTCTAATGTAAAATTGTATAAAAACAATTATGAAAGGCTGTGGGTCAAGGTACAAAGAGATTTGAAAAATTGGGAGAAGTTGCAATTATCTCTTTTGGGAAGAATTGTGGCGATTAAAATGAATGTTTTGCCAAAGTTTCTTTTTTTATTTCAAATGATACCTATCTTAAAGAATGAGGTTAATTTAGATGAATGGCAGAAAGGTATTAACAAATTCATTTGGGCAGGGAAAAAACCAAGAGTAAAACTTAAAATCATACAAGATATTCGCGAGAGAGGTGGACTCAAGGTACCGAATTTGAAATTGTATTATGAGGTTGTGGTTTTAACATTAGTAAGTGATTGGCTTAATTTAACAAATGTAGAAATACTCCTCTTGGAGGGTTGGGATTTACTTTTTGGATGGCATGCCTATTTAATTTTTAATAAAAAGGTTGATAGGGTTTTTAAATCTCATATAATAAGGATTTCTTTACTTCGGGTATGGAGGAAATATTACAGAAGTGATTCCAAAATTCCATTATGGGCCATACCACGGCATGCGATAGAAGGGATAAGGAGAGGAGTTAAGATGGATAGTGTTTCTTATGCACAATTACTTAGATGGGATGGTAAAAATTGGCAGTTAAAATCTTTGGAAGATTTAGCACAAGAAAATATTATATACTCATGGTTTCAGTATAGACAAATAGTGGATAGATGGAAGATAGATCGTAACGTGGGTTTGCTTAGAGAAGATGAAAACTTTTTCAAACAAGTAAAAGATCAAAGACGAACTCACATTAAGAGAATTTATGGGGTGTTAGTAGAATTGGATTCAGAAGTGGAATTAGTTAAAGAATGTATGATTAAATGGGCACAAAACTTTGGTGAACCAGTTCTATTAGATACCTGGGAAACTATTTGGGTGAGGAATGTCAAATTTACACAAGCCCAGAACTTAAGGGAGAACTTTTATAAAATGTTTTACAGATGGCACCTTGATCCACAAAAAATGTCTCGTATGTATCCTGACTTACAGCCTAAATGTTGGAGATGTGGATGTTTGGATGCTACTTACTATCATATCTGGTGGTCGTGTAAAAATATAAAAGCCTTTTGGGTTAAGATATGGTGGAATATTCAAAGAATTTTTAGAAGGAGGGTAAAATTTACCCCACAATTGTTTTTGTTAGGTATTGTTACTGATTGTGATACCAAAGAGATTACATTGATGTTAAATTTAATTACAGCTGCAAGGTTGTTAGTAGGGCAATGTTGGAAGAAGGAATCTTTGCCTACTTTGCAAGAGTGGTTTCTCAAAGTTTCTTATTTGGCGGAAATGGCAAAGATTTCGGCTTTCTTGAAGGATCAATAGCAAGAGAAGTATGTTGCGGTATGGAAAAAAATGGATAGATTTTATACAACATAAGTTGGATATAAAAAATATTATTTAGTTTTTTAATAACTTATATTTAAAATTTAATATTTTTATCTTTCTTCTTTTTTCCTTTTCTTTATTCTTTTTTTTTCTAAACATTTATTTTTTGTATTTATGTTTTTCATATACACACTATTGTTAATTATCTTACAATTTTCTTAAGTAATCTATTTAGATTTATTTATGGTTTATATTTTTTCTAAGATTTTTTGAAGAAACTTTAATTAAGCCTATATTCAGCTCTGGGAAGGTTGGGGGAGGGAATGGGAGGGTTGGGGAGGTTTGGGGGAAAATTGTTTTGTTTTTGTAAAATTTTAAAAATTTTCAATAAAAAAAGGTCCTTTTTCAAAAGACAACTGGATGGGGTTGCTGCAAAGAAGAGGGAGTCAGGCTATTCTCCAAAGGACTTGAGGGCAGGATAAGAAGGATTAGGTGGAAACTAATCAAAGAGAGAAGCAACCTTGAATTAAAGAGAAATTTCCTGACAGAATAATTAATCAGTGGAACAACTTTCCTCCAGAAGTTGTGAATGCTCCAACACTGGAAGTTTTTAAGAAGACACTGGACAACCATTTGTCTGAAATGGTATAGGGTTTCCTTTCTGATCAGGGGGTAGCACTAGAATACCTCCATGGTCCCTATCAACTCTGTTATTCTATTCTATCCTATCACCTTTAAATGTGAAATAAACAAATCCATTTTAAACAAAACCTCTCATCCAAGAAGCTTCATTGGTTTTGGCAGGATGGAGAGGGCTAAGGGGGTGGTAGTTTTAACAGGATGGGGGGGGAGGGTTGGAAGGATCAGATTTATTTTCAGTCATCTGGTCTTAGCATTCTCCCTGAGAGCTCTTGGGGCCACCTGTATCAGAGTGAAAATGGTGGTGGAATCTTCTCGGAAATGCTGAAAGGAACTACTAGAAATTCAGTGTGACTTTGTATTCATTAGGAGAATCTAGATAAAAGCCATCTTCCTCCCTCCCTCCCTCCCTCCCTCCCTCCCTCCTTCCTTCCTTCCTTCCTTCCTTCCTTCCTTCCTTCCTTCCTTCCTTCCTTCCTTCCTTCCTTCCTTTCTTCCTTCATCCCTCTTTCTCTCCCTTCCTCCCTTCCTTCTTCTGTGACAGCTGATATCCTACTACACTTTCCACTGTCCTAATTCCTGTAGGAAAATACTGAATACTCACTACCTTAAATTAAAAAGTGCTTGAAAGGTGACCTTTTCAGTCCACAAAGATACCATGTGAGAAGAGTAGGAGTCACAGAACATGGCTTCCTTCCTCTTTTTTCCTTCCCTTATATGTAATGTAGGGAAGCAGATGAAAGCGTACTCTTCTTGACTTTTTGCCCTGTTGCACATAATACATGACTAGCTTCTTCAAACATTTCAGAATTAAATACATCTCTATGAAACCATACCTTGAATGTACTACTGACTTCCTTATTTTTTCACAGCAGAACAAAAATGCCCTCTGTTGTAATATACAAAATTAAACTGAGTGACAAAGATTTCAAAGAAAAGATTTACAAATATCTCAGGAAGTACTACTAATGGTCTCTGTAACTGTTCCTCAGTGCTGTAACCAGTTTAACCTCTTAATGGTTATTAAAGCCCACCAAAATGTTCCCTCTACCACTGTCTCCATAAAGTGTTTGACTTCTATTTGATAAAGTTCTCCCAACTTACATATATAGTTGAAATGAAAAGCAATTGAAAATTTGAATTCGGGGACTGCTAGGAAAAAGAGAATGGGGAGAAATAGTAGGCAAACAAAATTAAACTCCAGCCAAATTGAACCAAAAAGGAATGAATGGATGCAGCAAAGGTTGCAATTGTGCAAGAAGACTTCTGTTATTTATTTATATTAATATCGTTGTTTAGTCTTATTTTGTACTTGTACTTTGCTGCCCCCAAGAAGAAAACTTTTCCAAATGTAATCATCTATCCGTTTGCATTTCTCATACAGTAAAACAGAACCCTGGTTTATACCATTAAGCTGATGAGCTGAAGAGGGAAATTAGAAACAGATGCTAAGCTACATTGCTTTTTTCCTCCTTTATCCACTCCATCAAATAAATACCTACCTTGAATTCATAAGTGGTATATTTCAACCTTGTGAGACTTTCAGTTTTTATCTGAGGGAACAGAAATGCCCAGTCAGAATCAATTTCCTGTTTTTGCTCAGAAGTACAAGCCAAATCTGTCAATGTAAGTCTCCAGCACAATAATATTTGGGAGTGTCAGCAGCTGATAAGTAGTTCAGCTCTATTCTGATTTTATTTTATTGTATATAGTAGGTTTTAGAAATCAAGGCTCAGTAGACATTTTATATTCATTAGAAGAATACAGATAAAATCCTTTCTTTCTTTCTTTCTTTCTTTCTTTCTTTCTTTCTTTCTTTCTTTCTTTCTTTCTCTCCTACTTCTGTTCCTTCCTTCCTTCCTTCCTTCCTTCCTTCCTTCCTTCCTTCCTTCCTTCCTTCCTTCCTTCCTTCCTTCCTTCCTTCCTTCCTTCCTTCCTTCCTTTCTTTCTTCCACAATATACCCCTAATCCCTATAGGAAAAGTTAGATTTTCATAGCCTTCTGTTGGACGGATCCACATCTCTAGGCAAATTCCTCAATCACTGTAATGTGCTTAGGCAAGTTACAATTTGATTCCACAATCATACCTTGTGAAAAGAATAGGGGTTAGCGAAAAAGTTTCCAATCTTTTCTGGGAGTTTCTCCCAAATTTCTTTGACACTTAGCTATTCAGAAAATAAACCTTATGTAGGGAACCAGGTGGGAAGTTACTATTCCTGAAATTTTGCTCTCTTGCCCAGGATACATGGCAAGTTTCCTCAAACATCCTAGAAATAACTACAAATCTACGTATACTTGGCTTGATTCTACCACTGACATCCCATTTTTTGGTCACCGAAGTACAGTAATTGATCATGTTCTAATATTCAAAATTAAATCGAGGGACAAGGATTTCAAAGAAGATCTTACAAAGATGAACTGAATGCTTTAGCGATTGCCTAGTACATTGGATAATGCCTGTCCCAGGCCCATATAATTCCTGATCATATCAAAGATATGCATTTTTTTCTGCAATTGAAAAATGTAGAAACTCCAGCTTTATAAGGCAACATATCTAACTCTTCTTTCCCTAGTTTCATCTTGAAACTATGAACCACTTGAGAGACATATGATTGAAATGAGGGAATGATATAACATTTATACCTCTGCATTTTCATCTAAGGGAAAAAATGAAGTGGTTGAAGAGTTTGAGTCACTCTAAATGAAACATGCTATTTAAAACATTTGTGATTGTTGATCATTTGTTTTTTTCAATCCTTGCAGAGATTTTTTGGGACAAATCTTTCTAAGATATCCTGAAAATAAGGTAAATAAGTTATTCTGAATGGTGTAGGTAGTTGGAGATTTTGCCAGAAAAAGAGCTAACATCTGGAGAAATAGCATTGGACAATTAGTGTGACCTAATATTATGTACAAAGGAAAATATTATTTACAAATCCAGGCTGCATGTATGTACAGAATAATATAAAAATATAAAACTTAGATGTAGAGATGAAAAATTCATTGTACAAAGTGGAATAAACTGATAAGAATGTATATACTGGAATGTCATGTCAAATCCAATGTTTGTTTGTTTTTAATTGTATTATAAATAAAATTTGAAAAAAAAAATGCAAAATCAAGTCTTAACCTACTAATTGTCCAATTCTATTTCTCCAGATGTTTTCAAAACAGCTTTCATCTATGTCATGTATTATGTTATCTAAAAGAAAGATATTGATCAGCTATATCAAGGAAATTGCCAGGTTGTCTATAGTTCAGTGGTAATTATCTCTCTTATGAATTACTGAAATCCCTCCAGTAGGAAGGAAGAAACAATCCACGTAAAAAGTTCAAGAGCCACAGGTGGCAGGAAGAGGTACTGCTGATTGTCTGAGCTTCACTTCCACAAATTTGCTTCCTTCTGTCTTCTCTGTCAGAAGTTCACTTTGAATGATAGACCCAGACATTTTCTCCATTTGCAGAGAGTCATGAAGTTACTCCTTCTGGTATTCCTGTTGAACAAAATAGTTACTCTGAGCTGCTCTGCAAGTCATGCTTTCCTTGTTCCACATGACTGGTACCAGCCTGGAGACCTCATCATTGGTGGGATGGTGTCTCAAATTATTTACTTCTTTTCTGAAATTAAATTTAAGGAGCATCCGTCTTTAAAAGGTTATGGTTTACCACTGTAAGGGTTCTTTTTTCTTCCCATGTAGTTTCTAATCTGAATCAGATCCTCCAAAACGTAGATACATAAAAGCTGTTTGAACATAAATGCCACTTTTTGTATGTTATCTAAGTTATTTTGCCTTTGAAATCTATTTGGAGGCTGGAGAAGAAATAATTTCCTTTATATTATGTTAAAGTCTTTCTTGTAAAATGTATGAAACTATGCTGCAAGAAGTCTTTTGAGGAACATTTAGTGAGATTAAAGTATTTTTTAAAAGGTCTACATTATCTATTCATATTCAGTTTTGTGTGAAGTGGATAGAACATAAAGTGGTAGCTTGAAAAAAGCTACTATTTTTATATTGTTATAGTACATTTGTATATTTTAATTCTGTACTAATTATTGAGTGTTTCAGAAAACCTGACATCTATCTACCTCAGTAAGAGAGAAAAATTCTTCTTGTTCATATAGAAATGTTACCACCTTACAAGAATTATATATTTTTTTTCTAATGGGAGTATTTAACCTATTTGCAGGGTAATAACTAAGTTCTACCAGCACATTCTTGCCTTGGCCTTTGCTGTGAAGGAGATCAATGAGGACCTGCAAATCTTACCTAACCTCACTCTTGGGTTCCACATCTATGATAGTTACCACAATCCAAGGATGACCTATCGCACCACTCTGGACCTGCTTTTCAAATCCCAGGAATTTGTCCCTAACTACAAATGTGATGGCCGGAAGCATCTCATAGCCATCATAGGAGGATTAGGTTCGGATACATCATCTTATATGGCAGATACTGTAAATGTCTACAAAATTCCACAGGTATTTTAGCAAAGGGATGTGAGAGAAACTTTGCCTTCTTTTCTAATGAAAGTTATATATTAGATGTTCACCATGCCTTTCTGCCAGACTTCAGTGAATCCCACTTTGCTACCCTTCTGTAATTTGATTCCACAATGCAGTGCACTGGCCCAAGCTAATGCAATGTTAAAAAATCAAAATCTTTTATCATAATCATAGACTGGAAAATTAAAATGGAAAACATAAGTTATGGGGGGTCCTTGGTGCTCTCTGAGCTTGTTTGTTTTCTTGCAGATGATTCATTACCTTAATGTGATAATATCATCAGTGCTTACAGAAACAACATTAAACTTATTTAAGGGGGCAACTATTGTGTTTTGACCATCACCTGGTGATAGATGTGCTATGTCTTTATTGGGCTCTGATAATAATAGTTTAGTAGAAAACTAAATGTTTTTTTCTAGAATTGTTTGATGATTGCTGCTCTAGGGTCCTTTTGGGGATCTGCATATATAAAAAGCAATAAAGGAGAACACACTTGACCTTTTCCATTTCTGCAGTATCTCATGGGTAGTCTTTCACATTTCAGTATTTTATTCAATAAATCTACTTCTAAGGAACATAGATCATGGAATAATATAGTTGGAATGGATCTTGAAGGTCTTCTAGTCTAACTCCCTGTTCTCACAGGATACCCTATACCAGTGGTTCTCAACCTGTGGGTCGGGACCCCATTTGGGGTCGAATGACCATTTCACGGGGGTCGCCAAACAACGCAGTCAGCCATTTTTTCCCCCTTTTCCTTAGCTGTGCTATTCCCTTTTATTCTATTGGCTTTTGAAAGCCAATACAATAGACTCTCTTTCAAAAGCCAATAGGAATTGTCCAGGCTGTCTCTGCCCTGCTGAGCCCACCAAAAGTCCCATTCTGCAAATGGTGCTGCAACAGTTGAGTAGTCCTCGACTTACGACCGGTTGGGGGTCGCGGCATTAAAAAGGTTGAGAACCACTGCCCTATACCATTGCAGATAAATGATGTCCAGTGTCTTTTTGAAAGCCTTCAGTGATGAAGCACCCACATATTTTGAAGGCAAGCTCTATTAGCCATATTCTATTAGCCATATTCCAGGTGTTCATGAGGATGAACATTCTGGAACGCTATATCGGGATGGTAATTTTGCTTCATAATCCAGTCCACAGATGAGGAAATATTTCATGCTGAGACCATATTGCTTATACTGTTCATCTTCCATAATCTATGTCTAGTCAGAGAAATGTTCATGTTTCCCCCTAGATTCTCATGAATAATGGCTCTCCTTTTTTTAGTTTAGTTGACTTATGGCTCTTTTACCCAAGAAGAATTCTGGAGTACTAAGTTATCTTCACTTTATTGCATGGTCCCAAATGAGGACCATCAATATACTGGAGTTATACAACTTCTTCTGCAGTTTGGATGGATATGGATTGGAGCCTTCACTCTTGATACGAACAAAGGAGAACATTTCTTTCAGAAACTGCAGTCACTGCTTTCCCAGAATGGCATTTGCTTAGCTTTCTCACAAAAAATTCCACAACTAGTAAACTTGGAAAACATGTCCAAATTACTTGAAAGATACCCAATGATTTGTAATAAGCTGATAGATCAGAAAGCAAATGCTTTCCTTGTCTATGGAAAATCATTCACAATTTTGTGGCTCAGAATGGTTGTGTTTCTATGTGATCTAGAGGATAAAGACAACATACCATTGAGAAAGGTTTGGATCCTGATGGACCCAATTGATTTCATACTGACAGCATTTCAAAGAGGTATGGATCTCCAGTTGTTCCACGGGGCCCTTTCTTTTACAGTGCACTCAAGAGAAGTTCAAGGCTTCAAAGAATTTCTTCAAGTCACCAAATCTTCAACCTATGAAAATGGATTTTTTCAAGATATTTGGGAGCAATTGTTTGACTGTTCATTTTCAAATAAAGATGTTTCCTTATCGGATGATATGAATTGTAGTGGAGAAGAGAAATTGGAGAATCTGCCTGCACCTGTGTTTGAGTTGCAGATGATTGGCCAAAGTTACAGTATCTACAATGCGGTCTATGCAGTGGCATATTCTTTACATGAGGCAGTGAGATCAAGATCCCAACAAAAAGAGATTCTAAGGTTTGAATTTCCAGACTTTCAGCCTTGGCAGGTAATATCTCAAAAGATGCTTTACCCATCTTTTACTTTAGTGAATAGTCATTCTTATCTACAATTGATTATGGCTGGTGTTCCCTAGACTATACTCACATATCAGTAGAAAGCTCGTGGTATAAGAGGTGATTCTAAGTTTCACAATACAAGGGGATGAAAATAATAATATAATAATAATAAAGTTGGAAGGGATCTTGGAGGTCATTGAATCCAAATCCCTGCTCAGGCAGGAAACTCTACACCATTTCAGACAAATGGCTGTCCAGTCTCTTCTTAAAAACTTCCAGTGTTGGAGCATTCACCGCTTCTGGAGGCAGGTTGTTCCACTGGTTGATTGTTCTAACTGTCAAGAAATTTACAAAAAAAGATCATCTAACTAAATTAAAACATTCCATTAATTATTAAAACCATCCCAATCTAAAAAAATCAACATTTTTTTCAATTCCAATACCTAATTTTCGTCAAAATATACCTATTAATCCAACAAGTATTCTTAATCAATTTAAAATATTCTTTCTAAAAATCACCCTCATGTATTTTTTCTTGCTTCTAACTCTAAAATCATAATCCTTAAAACAAACCATAAATTAAATGTGGATATTTCATTTTTCTTATTAGTATTTTGCAGTTTAGTCAACAGGGTTGTGAGACTGTGTATTTAGAGACTATGACAATTGTATTTTATCAGTAGACGTGCACTGTTTTCCTGAAGTGATGCTAGTTTTTAGATTTAAAGTAAACTACCAGGAAAATTTTTGAGCTTAGTGCTTGAAAGTACTTGTCATCATTGACTAATACAACAAAACTGATTTCCATACCTCATACATTCATTGTGGGTTGAGATTTTCTTCTTTATATTTCAAGTTAGGAAGACATTTTTTCATTTTCAGTTTTAATCCTTTTATCCCTAATCCATTGTTTTCTTTTGGACTCCCATTTTCTTATCCTTCTTGAAACAGGTCCACAAGTTTCTTCAAGGGATTTCTTTTAATAACTCAGCTGGAGAAAACATCTTCTTTAAGGACAAAAGAGAAGGTCAAGGTGGTTTTGACATTGTCAACATGATCACTTTTCCGAACAGATCTTTTCAGAGAGTTAAAGTTGGAAAGTTAAAGTCCAATGCTCCAGAAGGAAAGGAATTCATCATTGAGAGGAGCACAATCGTTTGGCACCCTGGATTTAACCAGGTAGGTAGTCATGACTGTGTAAAAGCCTGCACAAATTGCATCTTGATCCATTATGATCTGTTGATCTTTATGTGTTGAACCATACTGAAGATAGTCACTTTCCAAATCTGATTTCTGTTGTTGAAAGGAAAAATAATAGTATGTTCCATACAAATGTTTATTTACCAAATTGATAAACAGGAATTATGATTTAAAAACCAAGTTTACAAATTTATGTGTGGGTTACAATTCCATTTGAAATTACAAGAATTGTTTCATTTCCATAATATTGCCTTCATGCCAATTTATTGACTTGCTCTCCTCCTTTTCATGCAGGACCCTTTATACATCCTTGTAATTTCAACATTTTTTTAATGCGCAGTATAAATCTAGGTTAATAAAATTCGGAAGCCTTTGGGTAGTAAAAGATTATTTGCCTCCATAAAGGAAAAAAAAAATGGAAACTATTTTAAAGATCTTCCTTTTCAAAACCTTTTATATTTATCACGAGGTTCTTCCACTTTCTCGGTGTAATGACCATTGTTCCCCTGGATTTTGGAAGAAAGGAGATGAAGAAAAGAAATTCTGTTGCTATGACTGTGTTCGATGTCCCGAAGGGAAGATTTCAAATCAAATGGGTAGGTTAGACATTCTAGCAAGCTTTTGTTAGATATTCTTAAGTAAACTGTAGCAAATTACTTTAGGATGCATATAATTAGTAGTTTTATGAGAACTTCAAAGTGAATATTCATTTCTTTACATATGGATCACAATTCATCTCCCTTTGAGATTCCTGCAGGTCATGTTTCCTATACAGATACAAACTATATATGTATTGAACCACAGAGTTTATATGATGACATGATCTATATCTATTAATTTATTTAATTAAATTTATATTTTTGTTGCATTTTCAATTTTATTTGCATTAGTTGTTCTTCTGTCTCAGACTCAGTAAACAAAATATTTTTTTTTCTATTAACTTAGGATGAGCATTTAATATCATGGTTTCTCCTTTCTTCTTACCAGAAAACCCACATGAACACATCATTGGAATTTATGCCGATTGTCTATATTGTAGTAAATTTGAAAATGTTAGAAGATTTGAAAATGTTAGAAAGACTGCATTTCAAAGAATAATTGCCCTTCCCATTGTTCTTTATTTCATGCCAATCTTAAATGATACAATTGAAATAAAGCTGTGTTTACATAGAAATAAAATTCAAAAATAGGGAATGCATAGATGACAAATTCCTTGACTTTTTTTTTCAGATATGGATGACTGTTTTGAATGTTCAGAAGATCAGTATCCAAATAAGGAGAAGAAAGAATGCATTGTGAAACCGGTGGTCTTTCTAACTATTGAAGAAAGCCTAGGCATTGGTTTAGCTTCAACTGCTCTTTCTTTCTTCTTCCTCACAATGTGGATACTTAAGACTTTTATTAAACACAGAGATACTGCCATTGTCAAAGCCAACAACCGGTCCCTCACGTACACCCTGCTTTTCTCTCTTCTGCTCTGTTTTCTCTCCTCTTTGTTCTTTCTCAGCCATCCTGGCCAAGTGACCTGCCTCCTCCGACAATCAGCTTTTGGAATCACCTTCTCAATGGCCATTTCTAGTGTACTGGCCAAAACCATCACAGTGGTTGTGGCTTTCATGGCCACTAAACCAGGATCTCAGATGAGAAGATGGATGGGGAAAAGATTGGCCTTTTCTACTGTCTTTTCCTGTTCTCTCTTTCAAATATGTATTTGTATGCTTTGGTTGTCAATATCACCCCCATTTCCTGAGTTAGACATGCACTCAGAGTCCCAAGAAATAATTTTACAATGCAATGAGGGGTCAGCTTTCTTCTTTTATTGTGTGTTGGGCTACATGGGTGTCTTGGCCATTGCCAGCTTTATTGTGGCTTTTCTTGCCCGTAAATTACCTGACAGCTTTAATGAAGCTAAGTTCATCACCTTCAGCATGTTGGCCTTTTGCAGTGTGTGGATCTCCTTCTTTCCAGCCTATCTGAGTACAAAAGGAAAAGCCATGGTAGCTGTGGAGGTCTTCTCCATCTTGTCCTCCAGCGCTGCATTACTAGGATGCATATTTTTGCCAAAATGCTACATCATTGTTTTCAGGCCTCAGCTAAATCTCAGGGAGCAACTCACAAAGAGAAATTAGTACATCATGTGGTTTTTCTGGCTGAGAGAAATTTCTGAAAAAAGGAATAAATAGAGTACTCTCTATAGGAAACATATATAAATTTATAATAATACTGTAGTTTTAAGAATATATATTTAACACAGTATCATAACATATCAGTTTTGGATTTTTTAGGGTTCTTTCAAATATAAAATTTATTGAATTTGTGAATCCTATATACTCCATTTTTTTAAAAAGGCTTTCTTGCTGGGTCATAACCATTCACTCTCTATCCATAAATCTATTTCCACTCAGTCAGTTATCAGATATTAATAATATGAGAAATTTAATAAAATGAAATGAAATGTATCCTTGCTTCTTGGTCCCTTTCAACTCTGTTATTCTATTCTACCCTATAACCTTTAAATGTGAGATAAACAAAACCATTTTAAACAAAACCTCTCATCCAAGAAGGTTCATTGGTTTTGGCAGGATGGAGGGGGCTAAGGGGGTGGTAGTTTTAAAAGGATGGGGGGACGGTTGGAAGGATCAGATTTATTTGTAGTCATCTGGTCTTAGCATTCTCCCTGAGAGCTCTTGGGGCCACCTGTATGAGAGTGCAAATGGGGGATGGAATCTTCTCGGAAATTCTGAAAGCAACTCACTAGAAAGCGAAATTCAGTGGTGACTTCGTATTCATTAGGAGAATCTAGATAAAAGCCATCTTCCTTCCTTCCTCCCTCCCTCCCTCCCTCCCTCCCTCCTCCCTCCCTCCCTTGTTCTTTCCTTCCTTCCTTCCTTCCTTCCTTCCTTCCTTCCTTCCTTCTTTCCTTCCTTCCTTCCTTCCTCCCTACGTCTTTCCCTCCCTCCCTCCCTTCCTTCTTCTGTGACAGCTGATATCCTACTACATTTTCCACTGTCCTAATTCCTGTAGGAAAATACTGAATACTCACTATCTTAAATTAAAAAGTGCTTAAAAGGTGACCTTTTGAGTCCACAAAGATACCATGTGAGAAGAGTAGGAGTCACAGAACATGGCTTCCTTCCTCTTTTTTCCTTCCCTTATATGTAATGTAGGGAAGCAGATGAAAGCATACTCTTCTTGACTTTTTGCCCTGTTGCATATGATACATGACTGGCTTCTTCAAACATTCCAGAATTAAATACATCTCTGTGAATCCATACCTTCAATGTATTAGTGACTTCCTTATTTTTTTTCACAGCAGAAGAAAAATGCCCTCTGTTGTAATATACAAAATTAAACTGAGTGACAAAGATTTCAAAGAAAAGATTTACAAATATCTCAGGAAGTACTACTAATGGTCTCTGTAACTGTTCTTCAGTGCTGTAACCAGTTTATCCTCTTAATGGTTATTAAAGCCCACCAAAATGTTCCCTCTACCACTCTCTCCATAAAGTGTTTCACTTCTATTTGATAAAGTTCTCCCACCTTACATATATAGTTGAAATGAAAAGCAATTGAAAATTTGAATTCGGGGACTGCTAGGAAAAAGAGAATGTGGGAGAAATAGTAGGCAAACAAAATTAAACTCCAGCCAAATTGAACCAAAAAGGAATGAATGGATGCAGCAAAGGTTACAATTGTGCAAGAGGACTTCTGTTATTTATTTATATTAATATCATTCTTTAGTCTTATTTTGTACTTGTACTTTGCTGCCCCCAAGAAGAAAACTTTTCCATATGTAATCATCTATCTGTTTGCATTTCTCATACAGTAAAACAGAACCTTGGTTTATACCATTAAGCTGATGAGCTGAAGAGGGAAATTAGAAACAGATGCTAAGCTACATTGCTTTTTTTCTCCTTTATCCACTCCATCAAATAAATATCTACCTTGAATTCATAAGTGGTATATTTCAACCTTGTGAGACTTTTAATTTTTATCAGAGGGAACAGAAATGCCCAGTCAGAATCAATTTCCTGTTTTTGCTCAGAAGTACAAGCCAAATCTGTCAATGTTAAGTCTCCATCACAATAATATTTGGGAGTGTCACCAGGTGATAAGTAGTTCAGTTCTATTCTGATTTTATTTTATTGTATGAAGTAGCTTTTAGAAATCAAGGCTCAGTAGACATTTTATATCCATTAGAAGAATACAGATAAAGTCCATCTTTCTTTCTTTCTTTCTTTCTTTCTTTCTTTCTTTCTTTCTTTCTTTCTTTCTTTCTTTCTTTCTTTCTTTCTTTCTTTCTTTCTTCCTTTCTTCCTTTTTTCTTTCTTTCATTCTTTCTATCTTTCTCTCCTCCTTCCTTCCTTCCACAATATACCCCTAATCCCTATAGGAAAAGTTAGATTTTCATAGCCTTCTGTTGGACTGATCCACATCTCTAGGCAAATTCCTCAATCACTGTAAAGTGCTTAGGCAAGTTACAATTTGATTCCACAATCATAGCTTTTGAAAAGAATAGGGGTCAGAGAAAAAGTTTCCAATCTTTTCTGGGAGTTTCTCCCAAATTTCATTGACACTTAGCTATTCAGAAAATACACCTTATGTAGGGAACCAGGTGGGAAGTTACTATTCCTGAAATTTTGCTCTCTTGACCAGGATACATGATTAGTTTCCTCAAACATGCTAGAAATAACTACAAATCTACGTATACTTGGCTTGATTCTACCACTGACATCCTATTTTTTGGTCACAGCAGTGCAGTAATTGATCATGTTCTAATATGCAAAATTAAATCGATGGACAAGGATTTCAAAGAAGATCTTAGAAAGATGAACTGAATGCTTTAGAGATTGCCTAGTACAGGGGTAGTCAACCTTGGCTCTTTTATGACACCTGGACTTCAACTCCCAGAAGCTGGCTCAGGAATTATGGGAGTTGAAGTCCACGAGTCATAAAAGAGCCAAGGTTGCCTACCCCTGGCCTAGTACATTGGATAATGCCTGTCTCAGGCCCATATAATTCCTGATCATATCAAATATATGCATTGTTTTCTGCAATTGAAAAGTGTAGAAGCTCCAGCTTTATAAGGCAACATATCTAACTCTTCTTTCCCTAGTTTCGTCTGGAAATTATAAACCACTTGAGAGACATATGATTGAAATGAGGGAATGATATAACATTTATACATCTGCATTTTCATCTTAGGGGAAAAATGAAGTGGTTGAAGAGTTTGAGTCACTCTAAATGAAACATACTATTTAAAATATTTGTGATTGTTGATCATTTGGTTTTTTCAACCCTTGCAGAGTTTTTTGGGGACAAATCTTTCTAAGTTATCCTCAAAATAAGGTAAATAAGTTATTCTGAATGGTGTAGGTGGTTGGAGATTTTCTCAGAAAAAGAGCTGACATCTGGAGAAATAGAATTGGACAATTAGTGTGACCTAATATTATGTACAAAGGAAAATATTATTTACAAATCCAGGCTGCATGTATGTACAGAATAATATAAAAATACAAAATACAAAATCAAATCTTAACCTACTAATTGTCCAATTCTATTTCTCCAGATGTTTTCAAAGCAGGTTTCGTCTCTGTCATGTATTATGTTATCTAAAAGAAAGATATTGATCAGCTATATCAAGGAAATTGCCAGGTTGCCTATAGTTCAGTGGTAATTATGTCTCTTATGAATTACTGAAATCCCTCCAGTAGGAAGGAAGAAACAATCCACGTAAAAAGTTCGAGAGTCACAGGGTGGCAGGAAGAGGTAATGCTGATTGTCTGAGCTTCACTTCCACAAATTTGCTTCCTTCTGTCTTCTCTGTCAGAAGTTCACTTTGAATGATAGACCCAGACATTTTCTCCATTTGCAGAGAGTCATGAAGTTACTCCTTCTGGTATTCCTGTTGAACAAAATAGTTACTCTGAGCTGCCCTGCAAGTCATGCTTTCCTTGTTCCACATGACTGGTACCAGCCTGGAGACCTCATCATTGGTGGGATGGTGTCTCAAATTATTTACTTCTTTTCTGAAATTAAATTTAAGGAGCATCCGTCTTTAAAAGGTTATGGTTTACCACTGTAAGGGTTCTTTTTTCTTCCCATGTAGTTTCTAATCTGAATCAGATCCTCCAAAACGTAGATACATAAAAGCTGTTTGAACATAAATGCCACTTTTTGTATGTTATCTAAGTTATTTTGCCTTTGAAATCTATTTGGAGGTTGGAGAAGAAATAATTTGCTTTATATTATGTTAAAGTCTTTCTTGTAAAATGTACGAAACTATGCTGCAAGAAGTCTTTTGAGGAACATTTAGTGAGATTAAAGTATTTTTTAAAAGGTCTACATTATCTATTCATATTCAGTTTTGTGTGAAGTGGATAGAACATAAAGTGGTAGCTTGAAATAAGCTACTATTTTTATATTGTTATAGTACATTTGTATATTTTAATTCTGTACTAATTATTGAGTGTTTCAGAAAACCTGACATCTATCTACCTCAGTAAGAGAGAAAAATTCTTCTTGTTCATATAGAAATGTTACCACCTTACAAGAATTATATATATTTTTTCTAATGGAAGTATATAACCTATTTGCAGTGTAATAACCAAATTCTACCAGCATATCCTTGCTTTGGCTTTTGCTGTGAAGGAGATCAATGAGGACCTGCAAATCTTACCTAACCTCACTCTTGGGTTCCACATCTATGATAGTTACCACAATCCAAGGATGACCTACCGTACCACTCTGGACCTGCTTTTCAAATCCCAGGAATTTGTCCCTAACTACAAATGCGATAGCCGGAAAAACCTCATAGCCATCATAGGAGGATTAGGTTCGGATACATCATCTTATATGGCAGATAGTGTAAATGTCTACAAAATTCCACAGGTAGTTTGGGAAGGGGAAGTGAGAGAAACTTTGCCTTCTTTTCTAATGAAAGTTATATATTAGATGTTCACCATGCCTTTCTGCCAGACTTCAGTGAATTCCACTTTGCTACCCTTCTGTAATTTGATTCCACAATGCAGTGCACTGGCCCAAGCTAATGCAATGTTAAAAAATCAAAATCTTTTATCATAATCATAGACTGGAAAATTAAAATGGAAAACATAAGTTATGGGGGGTCCTTGGTGCTCTCTGAGCTTACTTGTTTTCTTGCAGATGATTCGTTAACTTTACTAGATAATATCATCAGTGCTTACAGAAACAACATTAAACTTATTTAAGGGGGCAACTATTGTGTTTTGACCATCACCTGACGATAGATGTGCTATGTCTTTATTGGGCTCTGATAATAATAGTTTAGTAGAAAACTGAATGTTTTTTTTTTCCAGAATTGTTGGATGATTACTGCTCTAGGGTCCTTTTGGGGATCTGTATATATAAAAGCAATAAAGGAGAACACACTTGACCTTTTCCGTTTCTGCAGAATCTCATGGGTGGTCTTTCACATTTCAGTATTTTATTCAATAAATCTACTTCTAAGGAACAAAGATCATGGAATAATATAGTTGGAATGGATCTTGAAGGTCTTCTAGTCTAATCCCCTGTTCACACAGGATACCCTATACCAGTGGTTCTCAACCTGTGGGTCGGGACCCCATTTGGGGTCGAATGACCATTTCACGGGGGTCGCCAAACAACGCAGTCAGCCATTTTTTCCCCTTTTCCTTAGCTGTGCTCCTCCCTTTGATTCTATTGGCTTTTGAAAGCCAATACAATAGACTCTCTTTCAAAAGCCAATAGGAATTGTCCAGGCTGTCTCTGCCCTGCTGAGCCCACCAAAAGTCCCATTCTGCAAATGGTGCTGCAACAGTTGAGTAGTCCTCGACTTACGACCGGTTGGGGGTCGCGGCATTAAAAAGGTTGAGAACCACTGCCCTATACCATTGCAGATAAATGATGTCCAGTGTCTTTTTGAAAGCCTTCAGTGATGAAGCACCCACATATTTTGAAGGCAAGCTCTATTAGCCATATTCTATTAGCCATATTCCAGGTGTTCATGAGGATGAACATTCTGGAACGCTATATCGGGATGGTAATTTTGCTTCATAATCCAGTCCACAGATGAGGAAATATTTCATGCTGAGACCATATTGCTTATACTGTTCATCTTCCATAATCTATGTCTAGTCAGAGAAATGTTCATGTTTCCCCCTTGATTCTCATGAATAATGGCTCTCCTTTTTTTAGTTTAGTTGACTTATGGCTCTTTTACCCAAGAAGAATTCTGGAGTACTAAGTTATCTTCCCTTTATTGCATGGTCCCAAATGAGGACCATCAATATACTGGAGTTATACAACTTCTTCTGCAGTTTGGATGGATATGGATTGGAGCCTTCACTCTTGATACGAACAAAGGAGAACATTTCTTTCAGAAACTGCAGTCACTGCTTTCCCAGAATGGCATTTGCTTAGCTTTCTCACAAAAAATTCCACAACTAGTAAACTTGGAAAACATGTCCAAATTACTTGAAAGATACCCAATGATTTGTAATAAGCTGATAGATCAGAAAGCAAATGCTTTCCTTGTCTATGGAAAATCATTCACAATTTTGTGGCTCAGAATGGTTGTGTTTCTATGTGATCTAGAGGATAAAGACAACATACCATTGAGAAAGGTTTGGATCCTGATGGACCCAATTGATTTCATACTGACAGCATTTCAAAGAGGTATGGATCTCCAGTTGTTCCACGGGGCCCTTTCTTTTACAGTGCACTCAAGAGAAGTTCAAGGCTTCAAAGAATTTCTTCAAGTCACCAAATCTTCAACCTATGAAAATGGATTTTTTCAAGATATTTGGGAGCAATTGTTTGACTGTTCATTTTCAAATAAAGATGTTTCCTTATCGGATGATATGAATTGTAGTGGAGAAGAGAAATTGGAGAATCTGCCTGCACCTGTGTTTGAGTTGCAGATGACTGGCCAAAGTTACAGTATCTACAATGCGGTCTATGCAGTGGCATATTCTTTACATGAGGCAGTGAGATCAAGATCCCAACAAAAAGAGATTCTAAGGTTTGAATTTCCAGACTTTCAGCCTTGGCAGGTAATATCTCAAAAGATGCTTTACCCATCTTTTACTTTAGTGAATAGTCATTCTTATCTACAATTGATTATGGCTGGTGTTCCCTAGACTATACTCACATATCAGTAGAAAGCTCGTGGTATAAGAGGTGATTCTAAGTTTCACAATACAAGGGGATGAAAATAATAATATAATAATAATAAAGTTGGAAGGGATCTTGGAGGTCATTGAATCCAAATCCCTGCTCAGGCAGGAAACTCTACACCATTTCAGACAAATGGCTGTCCAGTCTCTTCTTAAAAACTTCCAGTGTTGGAGCATTCACCGCTTCTGGAGGCAGGTTGTTCCACTGGTTGATTGTTCTAACTGTCAAGAAATTTACAAAAAAAGATCATCTAACTAAATTAAAACATTCCATTAATTATTAAAACCATCCCAATCTAAAAAAATCAACATTTTTTTCAATTCCAATACCTAATTTTCGTCAAAATATACCTATTAATCCAACAAGTATTCTTAATCAATTTAAAATATTCTTTCTAAAAATCACCCTCATGTATTTTTTCTTGCTTCTAACTCTAAAATCATAATCCTTAAAACAAACCATAAATTAAATGTGGATATTTCATTTTTCTTATTAGTATTTTGCAGTTTAGTCAACAGGGTTGTGAGACTGTGTATTTAGAGACTATGACAATTGTATTTTATCAGTAGACGTGCACTGTTTTCCTGAAGTGACGCTAGTTTTTAGATTTAAAGTAAACTACCAGGAAAATTTTTGAGCTTAGTGCTTGAAAGTACTTGTCATCATTGACTAATACAACAAAACTGATTTCCATACCTCATACATTCATTGTGGGTTGAGATTTTCTTCTTTATATTTCAAGTTAGGAAGACATTTTTTCATTTTCAGTTTTAATCCTTTTATCCCTAATCGATTGTTTTCTTTTGGACTCCCATTTTCTTATCCTTCTTGAAACAGGTCCACAAGTTTCTTCAAGGGATTTCTTTTAATAACTCAGCTGGAGAAAACGTCTTCTTTAAGGACAAAAGAGAAGGTCAAGGTGGTTTTGACATTGTCAACATGATCACTTTTCCGAACAGATCTTTTCAGAGAGTTAAAGTTGGAAAGTTAAAGTCCAATGCTCCAGAAGGAAAGGAATTCATCATTGAGAGGAGCACAATCGTTTGGCACCCTGGATTTAACCAGGTAGGTAGTCATGACTGTGTAAAAGCCTGCAGAAATTGCATCTTGATCCATTATGATCTGTTGATCTTTATGTGTTGAACCATACTGAAGATAGTCACTTTCCAAATCTGATTTCTGTTGTTGAAAGGAAAAATAATAGTATGTTCCATACAAATGTTTATTTACCAAATTGATAAACAGGAATTATGATTTAAAAACCAAGTTTACAAATTTATGTGTGGGTTACAATTCCATTTGAAATTACAAGAATTGTTTCATTTCCATAATATTGCCTTCATGCCAATTTATTGACTTGCTCTCCTCCTTTTCATGCAGGACCCTTTATACATCCTTGTAATTTCAACATTTTTTTAATGCGCAGTATAAATCTAGGTTAATAAAATTCGGAAGCCTTTGGGTAGTAAAAGATTATTTGCCTCCATAAAGGAAAAAAAAAATGGAAACTATTTTAAAGATCTTCCTTTTCAAAACCTTTTATATTTATCACGAGGTTCTTCCACTTTCTCGGTGTAATGACCATTGTTCCCCTGGATTTTGGAAGAAAGGAGATGAAGAAAAGAAATTCTGTTGCTATGACTGTGTTCGATGTCCCGAAGGGAAGATTTCAAATCAAATGGGTAGGTTAGACATTCTAGCAAGCTTTTGTTAGATATTCTTAAGTAAACTGTAGCAAATTACTTTAGGATGCATATAATTAGTAGTTTTATGAGAACTTCAAAGTGAATATTCATTTCTTTACATATGGATCACAATTCATCTCCCTTTGAGATTCCTGCAGGTCATGTTTCCTATACAGATACAAACTATATATGTATTGAACCACAGAGTTTATATGATGACATGATCTATATCTATTAATTTATTTAATTAAATTTATATTTTTGTTGCATTTTCAATTTTATTTGCATTAGTTGTTCTTCTGTCTCAGACTCAGTAAACAAAATATTTTTTTTTCTATTAACTTAGGATGAGCATTTAATATCATGGTTTCTCCTTTCTTCTTACCAGAAAACCCACATGAACACATCATTGGAATTTATGCCGATTGTCTATATTGTAGTAAATTTGAAAATGTTAGAAGATTTGAAAATGTTAGAAAGACTGCATTTCAAAGAATAATTGCCCTTCCCATTGTTCTTTATTTCATGCCAATCTTAAATGATACAATTGAAATAAAGCTGTGTTTACATAGAAATAAAATTCAAAAATAGGGAATGCATAGATGACAAATTCCTTGACTTTTTTTTTCAGATATGGATGACTGTTTTGAATGTTCAGAAGATCAGTATCCAAATAAGGAGAAGAAAGAATGCATTGTGAAACCGGTGGTCTTTCTAACTATTGAAGAAAGCCTAGGCATTGGTTTAGCTTCAACTGCTCTTTCTTTCTTCTTCCTCACAATGTGGATACTTAAGACTTTTATTAAACACAGAGATACTGCCATTGTCAAAGCCAACAACCGGTCCCTCACGTACACCCTGCTTTTCTCTCTTCTGCTCTGTTTTCTCTCCTCTTTGTTCTTTCTCAGCCATCCTGGCCAAGTGACCTGCCTCCTCCGACAATCAGCTTTTGGAATCACCTTCTCAATGGCCATTTCTAGTGTACTGGCCAAAACCATCACAGTGGTTGTGGCTTTCATGGCCACTAAACCAGGATCTCAGATGAGAAGATGGATGGGGAAAAGATTGGCCTTTTCTACTGTCTTTTCCTGTTCTCTCTTTCAAATATGTATTTGTATGCTTTGGTTGTCAATATCACCCCCATTTCCTGAGTTAGACATGCACTCAGAGTCCCAAGAAATAATTTTACAATGCAATGAGGGGTCAGCTTTCTTCTTTTATTGTGTGTTGGGCTACATGGGTGTCTTGGCCATTGCCAGCTTTATTGTGGCTTTTCTTGCCCGTAAATTACCTGACAGCTTTAATGAAGCTAAGTTCATCACCTTCAGCATGTTGGCCTTTTGCAGTGTGTGGATCTCCTTCTTTCCAGCCTATCTGAGTACAAAAGGAAAAGCCATGGTAGCTGTGGAGGTCTTCTCCATCTTGTCCTCCAGCGCTGCATTACTAGGATGCATATTTTTGCCAAAATGCTACATCATTGTTTTCAGGCCTCAGCTAAATCTCAGGGAGCAACTCACAAAGAGAAATTAGTACATCATGTGGTTTTTCTGGCTGAGAGAAATTTCTGAAAAAAGGAATAAATAGAGTACTCTCTATAGGAAACATATATAAATTTATAATAATACTGTAGTTTTAAGAATATATATTTAACACAGTATCATAACATATCAGTTTTGGATTTTTTAGGGTTCTTTCAAATATAAAATTTATTGAATTTGTGAATCCTATATACTCCATTTTTTTAAAAAGGCTTTCTTGCTGGGTCATAACCATTCACTCTCTATCCATAAATCTATTTCCACTCAGTCAGTTATCAGATATTAATAATATGAGAAATTTAATAAAATGAAATGAAATGTATCCTTGCTTCTTGGTCCCTTTCAACTCTGTTATTCTATTCTACCCTATAACCTTTAAATGTGAGATAAACAAAACCATTTTAAACAAAACCTCTCATCCAAGAAGGTTCATTGGTTTTGGCAGGATGGAGGGGGCTAAGGGGGTGGTAGTTTTAAAAGGATGGGGGGACGGTTGGAAGGATCAGATTTATTTGTAGTCATCTGGTCTTAGCATTCTCCCTGAGAGCTCTTGGGGCCACCTGTATGAGAGTGCAAATGGGGGATGGAATCTTCTCGGAAATTCTGAAAGCAACTCACTAGAAAGCGAAATTCAGTGGTGACTTCGTATTCATTAGGAGAATCTAGATAAAAGCCATCTTCCTTCCTTCCTCCCTCCCTCCCTCCCTCCCTCCCTCCTCCCTCCCTCCCTTGTTCTTTCCTTCCTTCCTTCCTTCCTTCCTTCCTTCCTTCCTTCCTTCTTTCCTTCCTTCCTTCCTTCCTCCCTACGTCTTTCCCTCCCTCCCTCCCTTCCTTCTTCTGTGACAGCTGATATCCTACTACATTTTCCACTGTCCTAATTCCTGTAGGAAAATACTGAATACTCACTATCTTAAATTAAAAAGTGCTTAAAAGGTGACCTTTTGAGTCCACAAAGATACCATGTGAGAAGAGTAGGAGTCACAGAACATGGCTTCCTTCCTCTTTTTTCCTTCCCTTATATGTAATGTAGGGAAGCAGATGAAAGCATACTCTTCTTGACTTTTTGCCCTGTTGCATATGATACATGACTGGCTTCTTCAAACATTCCAGAATTAAATACATCTCTGTGAATCCATACCTTCAATGTACTAGTGACTTCCTTATTTTTTTTCACAGCAGAAGAAAAATGCCCTCTGTTGTAATATACAAAATTAAACTGAGTGACAAAGATTTCAAAGAAAAGATTTACAAATATCTCAGGAAGTACTACTAATGGTCTCTGTAACTGTTCTTCAGTGCTGTAACCAGTTTATCCTCTTAATGGTTATTAAAGCCCACCAAAATGTTCCCTCTACCACTCTCTCCATAAAGTGTTTCACTTCTATTTGATAAAGTTCTCCCACCTTACATATATAGTTGAAATGAAAAGCAATTGAAAATTTGAATTCGGGGACTGCTAGGAAAAAGAGAATGTGGGAGAAATAGTAGGCAAACAAAATTAAACTCCAGCCAAATTGAACCAAAAAGGAATGAATGGATGCAGCAAAGGTTACAATTGTGCAAGAGGACTTCTGTTATTTATTTATATTAATATCATTCTTTAGTCTTATTTTGTACTTGTACTTTGCTGCCCCCAAGAAGAAAACTTTTCCATATGTAATCATCTATCTGTTTGCATTTCTCATACAGTAAAACAGAACCTTGGTTTATACCATTAAGCTGATGAGCTGAAGAGGGAAATTAGAAACAGATGCTAAGCTACATTGCTTTTTTTCTCCTTTATCCACTCCATCAAATAAATATCTACCTTGAATTCATAAGTGGTATATTTCAACCTTGTGAGACTTTTAATTTTTATCAGAGGGAACAGAAATGCCCAGTCAGAATCAATTTCCTGTTTTTGCTCAGAAGTACAAGCCAAATCTGTTAATGTTAAGTCTCCATCACAATAATATTTGGGAGTGTCACCAGGTGATAAGTAGTTCAGTTCTATTCTGATTTTATTTTATTGTATGAAGTAGCTTTTAGAAATCAAGGCTCAGTAGACATTTTATATCCATTAGAAGAATACAGATAAAGTCCATCTTTCTTTCTTTCTTTCTTTCTTTCTTTCTTTCTTTCTTTCTTTCTTTCTTTCTTTCTTTCTTTCTTTCTTTCTTTCTTTCTTTCTTTCTTCTTTCTTTCTTTCTTTCTTTTTTCTTTCTTTCATTCTTTCTATCTTTCTCTCCTCCTTCCTTCCTTCCACAATATACCCCTAATCCCTATAGGAAAAGTTAGATTTTCATAGCCTTCTGTTGGACTGATCCACATCTCTAGGCAAATTCCTCAATCACTGTAAAGTGCTTAGGCAAGTTACAATTTGATTCCACAATCATAGCTTTTGAAAAGAATAGGGGTCAGAGAAAAAGTTTCCAATCTTTTCTGGGAGTTTCTCCCAAATTTCATTGACACTTAGCTATTCAGAAAATACACCTTATGTAGGGAACCAGGTGGGAAGTTACTATTCCTGAAATTTTGCTCTCTTGACCAGGATACATGATTAGTTTCCTCAAACATGCTAGAAATAACTACAAATCTACGTATACTTGGCTTGATTCTACCACTGACATCCTATTTTTTGGTCACAGCAGTGCAGTAATTGATCATGTTCTAATATGCAAAATTAAATCGATGGACAAGGATTTCAAAGAAGATCTTAGAAAGATGAACTGAATGCTTTAGAGATTGCCTAGTACAGGGGTAGTCAACCTTGGCTCTTTTATGACACCTGGACTTCAACTCCCAGAAGCTGG
This sequence comes from Crotalus tigris, assembly GCF_016545835.1. NCBI lineage: Eukaryota > Metazoa > Chordata > Lepidosauria > Squamata > Viperidae > Crotalus > Crotalus tigris. Next base: position 696,601 of record NW_024096513.1, on the reverse strand, counting down.
CTCAGGAATTATGGGAGTTGAAGTCCACGAGTCATAAAAGAGCCAAGGTTGCCTACCCCTGGCCTAGTACATTGGATAATGCCTGTCTCAGGCCCATATAATTCCTGATCATATCAAATATATGCATTGTTTTCTGCAATTGAAAAGTGTAGAAGCTCCAGCTTTATAAGGCAACATATCTAACTCTTCTTTCCCTAGTTTCGTCTGGAAATTATAAACCACTTGAGAGACATATGATTGAAATGAGGGAATGATATAACATTTATACATCTGCATTTTCATCTTAGGGGAAAAATGAAGTGGTTGAAGAGTTTGAGTCACTCTAAATGAAACATACTATTTAAAATATTTGTGATTGTTGATCATTTGGTTTTTTCAACCCTTGCAGAGTTTTTTGGGGACAAATCTTTCTAAGTTATCCTCAAAATAAGGTAAATAAGTTATTCTGAATGGTGTAGGTGGTTGGAGATTTTCTCAGAAAAAGAGCTGACATCTGGAGAAATAGAATTGGACAATTAGTGTGACCTAATATTATGTACAAAGGAAAATATTATTTACAAATCCAGGCTGCATGTATGTACAGAATAATATAAAAATACAAAATACAAAATCAAATCTTAACCTACTAATTGTCCAATTCTATTTCTCCAGATGTTTTCAAAGCAGGTTTCGTCTCTGTCATGTATTATGTTATCTAAAAGAAAGATATTGATCAGCTATATCAAGGAAATTGCCAGGTTGCCTATAGTTCAGTGGTAATTATGTCTCTTATGAATTACTGAAATCCCTCCAGTAGGAAGGAAGAAACAATCCACGTAAAAAGTTCGAGAGTCACAGGGTGGCAGGAAGAGGTACTGCTGATTGTCTGAGCTTCACTTCCACAAATTTGCTTCCTTCTGTCTTCTCTGTCAGAAGTTCACTTTGAATGATAGACCCAGACATTTTCTCCATTTGCAGAGAGTCATGAAGTTACTCCTTCTGGTATTCCTGTTGAACAAAATAGTTACTCTGAGCTGCCCTGCAAGTCATGCTTTCCTTGGTCCACATGACTGGTACCAGCCTGGAGACCTCATCATTGGTGGGATGGTGTCTCAAATTATTTACTTCTTTTCTGAAATTAAATTTAAGGAGCATCCGTCTTTAAAAGGTTATGGTTTACCACTGTAAGGGTTCTTTTTTCTTCCCATGTAGTTTCTAATCTGAATCAGATCCTCCAAAACGTAGATACATAAAAGCTGTTTGAACATAAATGCCACTGTTTGTATGTTATCTAAGTTATTTTGCCTTTGAAATCTATTTGGAGGTTGGAGAAGAAATAATTTGCTTTATATTATGTTAAAGTCTTTCTTGTAAAATGTACGAAACTATGCTGCAAGAAGTCTTTTGAGGAACATTTAGTGAGATTAAAGTATTTTTTAAAAGGTCTACATTATCTATTCATATTCAGTTTTGTGTGAAGTGGATAGAACATAAAGTGGTAGCTTGAAATAAGCTACTATTTTTATATTGTTATAGTACATTTGTATATTTTAATTCTGTACTAATTATTGAGTGTTTCAGAAAACCTGACATCTATCTACCTCAGTAAGAGAGAAAAATTCTTCTTGTTCATATAGAAATGTTACCACCTTACAAGAATTATATATATTTTTTCTAATGGAAGTATATAACCTATTTGCAGTGTAATAACCAAATTCTACCAGCACATCCTTGCTTTGGCTTTTGCTGTGAAGGAGATCAATGAGGACCTGCAAATCTTACCTAACCTCACTCTTGGGTTCCACATCTATGATAGTTACCACAATCCAAGGATGACCTACCGTACCACTCTGGACCTGCTTTTCAAATCCCAGGAATTTGTCCCTAACTACAAATGTGATAGCCGGAAGCATCTCATAGCCATCATAGGAGGATTAGGTTCGGATACATCATCTTATATGGCAGATAGTGTAAATGTCTACAAAATTCCACAGGTAGTTTGGGAAAGGGAAGTGAGAGAAACTTTGCCTTCTTTTCTAATGAAAGTTATATATTAGATGTTCACCATGCCTTTCTGCCAGACTTCAGTGAATTCCACTTTGCTACCCTTCTGTAATTTGATTCCACAATGCAGTGCACTGGCCCAAGCTAATGCAATGTTAAAAAATCAAAATCTTTTATCATAATCATAGACTGGAAAATTAAAATGGAAAACATAAGTTATGGGGGGTCCTTGGTGCTCTCTGAGCTTACTTGTTTTCTTGCAGATGATTCATTACCTTAATGTGATAATATCATCAGTGCTTACAGAAACAACATTAAACTTATTTAAGGGGGCAACTATTGTGTTTTGACCATCACCTGGCGATAGATGTGCTATGTCTTTATTGGGCTCTGATAATAATAGTTTAGTAGAAAACTGAATGTTTTTTTTTCCAGAATTGTTGGATGATTACTGCTCTAGGGTCCTTTTGGGGATCTGTATATATAAAAGCAATAAAGGAGAACACACTTGACCTTTTCCGTTTCTGCAGTATCTCATGGGTAGTCTTTCACATTTCAGTATTTTATTCAATAAATCTACTTCTAAGGAACATAGATCATGGAATAATATAGTTGGAATGGATCTTGAAGGTCTTCTAGTCTAACCCCCTGTTCGCACAGGATACCCTATACCAGTGGTTCTCAACCTGTGGGTCGGGACCCCATTTGGGGTCGAATGACCATTTCACGGGGGTCGCCAAACAACGCAGTCAGCCATTTTTCCCCCTTTTCCTTAGCTGTGCTCCTCCCTTTGATTCTATTGGCTTTTGAAAGCCAATACAATAGACTCTCTTTCAAAAGCCAATAGGAATTGTCCAGGCTGTCTCTGCCCTGCTGAGCCCACCAAAAGTCCCATTCTGCAAATGGTGCTGCAACAGTTGAGTAGTCCTCGACTTACGACCGGTTGGGGGTCGCGGCATTAAAAAGGTTGAGAACCACTGCCCTATACCATTGCAGATAAATGATGTCCAGTGTCTTTTTGAAAGCCTTCAGTGATGAAGCACCCACATATTTTGAAGGCAAGCTCTATTAGCCATATTCTATTAGCCATATTCCAGGTGTTCATGAGGATGAACATTCTGGAACGCTATATCGGGATGGTAATTTTGCTTCATAATCCAGTCCACAGATGAGGAAATATTTCATGCTGAGACCATATTGCTTATACTGTTCATCTTCCATAATCTATGTCTAGTCAGAGAAATGTTCATGTTTCCCCCTTGATTCTCATGAATAATGGCTCTCCTTTTTTTAGTTTAGTTGACTTATGGCTCTTTTACCCAAGAAGAATTCTGGAGTACTAAGTTATCTTCACTTTATTGCATGGTCCCAAATGAGGACCATCAATATACTGGAGTTATACAACTTCTTCTCCAGTTTGGATGGATATGGATTGGAGCCTTCACTCTTGATACGAACAAAGGAGAACGTTTCTTTCAGAAACTGCAGTCATTGCTTTCCCAGAATGGCATTTGCTTAGCTTTCTCTCAAAAAATTCCACAACTAGTAAACTTGGAAAACGTGTCCAAATTACTTGAAAGATACCCAATGATTTGTAATAAGCTGATAGATCAGAAAGCAAATGCTTTCCTTGTCTATGGAAAATCATTCACAATTTTGTGGCTCAGAATTGTTGTGTTTCTATGTGATCTAGAGGATAAAGACAGCACACCATTGAGAAAGGTTTGGATCCTGATGGACCCAATTGATTTCATACTGACGACATTTCAAAGAGGTATGGATCTCCAGTTGTTCCACGGGGCCCTTTCTTTTACAGTGCACTCAAGAGAAGTTCAAGGCTTCAAAGAATTTCTTCAAGTCACCAAATCTTCAACCTATGAAAATGGATTTTTTCAAGATATTTGGGAGCAATTGTTTGACTGTTCATTTTCAAATAAAGATGTTTCCTTATCGGATGATATGAATTGTAGTGGAGAAGAGAAATTGGAGAATCTGCCTGCACCTGTGTTTGAGTTGCAGATGATTGGCCAAAGTTACAGTATCTACAATGCGGTCTATGCAGTGGCATATTCTTTACATGAGGCAGTGAGATCAAGATCCCAACAAAAAGAGATTCTAAGGTTTGAATTTCCAGACTTTCAGCCTTGGCAGGTAATATCTCAAAAGATGCTTTACCCATCTTTTACTTTAGTGAATAGTCATTCTTATCTACAATTGATTATGGCTGGTGTTCCCTAGACTATACTCACATATCAGTAGAAAGCTCGTGGTATAAGAGGTGATTCTAAGTTTCACAATACAAGGGGATGAAAATAATAATATAATAATAATAAAGTTGGAAGGGATCTTGGAGGTCATTGAATCCAAATCCCTGCTCAGGCAGGAAACTCTACACCATTTCAGACAAATGGCTGTCCAGTCTCTTCTTAAAAACTTCCAGTGTTGGAGCATTCACCGCTTCTGGAGGCAGGTTGTTCCACTGGTTGATTGTTCTAACTGTCAAGAAATTTACAAAAAAAGATCATCTAACTAAATTAAAACATTCCATTAATTATTAAAACCATCCCAATCTAAAAAAATCAACATTTTTTTCAATTCCAATACCTAATTTTCGTCAAAATATACCTATTAATCCAACAAGTATTCTTAATCAATTTAAAATATTCTTTCTAAAAATCACCCTCATGTATTTTTTCTTGCTTCTAACTCTAAAATCATAATCCTTAAAACAAACCATAAATTAAATGTGGATATTTCATTTTTCTTATTAGTATTTTGCAGTTTAGTCAACAGGGTTGTGAGACTGTGTATTTAGAGACTATGACAATTGTATTTTATCAGTAGACGTGCACTGTTTTCCTGAAGTGATGCTAGTTTTTAGATTTAAAGTAAACTACCAGGAAAATTTTTGAGCTTAGTGCTTGAAAGTACTTGTCATCATTGACTAATACAACAAAACTGATTTCCATACCTCATACATTCATTGTGGGTTGAGATTTTCTTCTTTATATTTCAAGTTAGGAAGACATTTTTTCATTTTCAGTTTTAATCCTTTTATCCCTAATCCATTGTTTTCTTTTGGACTCCCATTTTCTTATCCTTCTTGAAACAGGTCCACAAGTTTCTTCAAGGGATTTCTTTTAATAACTCAGCTGGAGAAAACGTCTTCTTTAAGGACAAAAGAGAAGGTCAAGGTGGTTTTGACATTGTCAACATGATCACTTTTCCGAACAGATCTTTTCAGAGAGTTAAAGTTGGAAAGTTAAAGTCCAATGCTCCAGAAGGAAAGGAATTCATCATTGAGAGGAGCACAATCGTTTGGCACCCTGGATTTAACCAGGTAGGTAGTCATGACTGTGTAAAAGCCTGCACAAATTGCATCTTGATCCATTATGATCTGTTGATCTTTATGTGTTGAACCATACTGAAGATAGTCACTTTCCAAATCTGATTTCTGTTGTTGAAAGGAAAAATAATAGTATGTTCCATACAAATGTTTATTTATCAAATTGATAAACAGGAATTATGATTTAAAAACCAAGTTTACAAATTTATGTGTGGGTTACAATTCCATTTGAAATTACAAGAATTGTTTCATTTCCATAATATTGCCTTCATGCCAATTTATTTACTTGCTCTCCTCCTTTTCAAGCAGGACCCTTTATACATCCTTGTAATTTCAACATTTTTTTAATGCGCAGTATAAATCTAGGTTAATAAAATTTGGAAGCATTTGGGTAGTAAAAGATTATTTGCCTCCATAAAGGAAAAAAAATGGAAACTATTTTAAAGATCTTCCTTTTCAAAACCTTTTATATTTATCACGAGGTTCTTCCACTTTCTCGGTGTAATGACCATTGTTCCCCTGGATTTTGGAAGAAAGGAGATGAAGAAAAGAAATTCTGTTGCTATGACTGTGTTCGATGTCCCGGAGGGAAGATTTCAAATCAAATGGGTAGGTTAGACATTCTAGCAAGCTTTCATTAGATATGAAGTAAGTAAACTGTAGCACATTACTTTAGGATGCATATAATTAATAGTTTTATGAGAACTTCAAGGTGAATATTCATTTCTTTACATGTGGATCACAATCCATCTGCCTTTGAGATTCCTGAAGGTCATGTTTCCTATACAGATACAAACTATATATGTATTGAACCACAGAGTTTATATGATGACATGATCTATATCTATTAATTTATTTAATTAAATTTATATTTTTGTTGCATTTTCAACTTTATTTGCGTTAGTTGTTCTTCTCTCTCAGACTCAGTAAACAAAATATTTTTTTTTCTATTAACTTAGGATAAGCATTTAATATCATGGTTTCTCCTTTCTTCTTACCAGAAAACCCACATGAACACATTATTGGAATTTATGCAGATTGTCTATATTGTAGTAAATTTGAAAATGTTAGAAGATTTGAAAATGTTAGAAAGACTGCATTTCAAAGAATAATTGCCCTTCCCATTGTTCTTTATTTCATGCCAGTCTTAAATGATACAATTGAAGTAAAGCTTTATTTACATAGAAATAAAATTCAAAAATAGGGAATGCATAGATGACAAATTCCTTGACTTTTTTTTCCAGATATGGATGACTGTTTTGAATGTTCAGAACATCAGTATCCAAATACGGAGAAGAAAGAATGCATTGTGAAACCGGTGGTCTTTCTAACTATTGAAGAAAGCCTAGGCATTGGTTTAGCCTCAACTGCTCTTTCTTTCTTCTTCCTCACAATGTGGGTACTTAAGACTTTTATTAAACACAGAGATACTGCCATTGTCAAAGCCAACAACCGGTCCCTCACGTACACCCTGCTTGTCTCTCTTCTGCTCTGTTTTCTCTCCTCTTTGTTCTTTCTCAGCCATCCTGGCCGAGTGACCTGCCTCCTCCGACAATCAGCTTTTGGAATCACCTTCTCAGTGGCCATTTCTAGTGTACTGGCCAAAACCATCACAGTGGTTGTGGCTTTCATGGCCACTAAACCAGGATCTCAGATGAGAAGATGGGTGGGGAAAAGATTGGCCTTTTCTACTGTCTTTTCCTGTTCTCTCTTTCAAGTATGTATTTGTATGCTTTGGTTGTCAATATCACCCCCATTTCCTGAGTTAGACATGCACTCAGAGTCCCAAGAAATAATTTTACAATGCAATGAGGGGTCAGCTTTCTTCTTTTATTGTGTGTTGGGCTACATGGGTGTCTTGGCCATTGCCAGCTTTATTGTGGCTTTTCTTGCCCGTAAATTACCTGACAGCTTTAATGAAGCTAAGTTCATCACCTTCAGCATGTTGGCCTTTTGCAGTGTGTGGATCTCCTTCTTTCCAGCCTATCTGAGTACAAAAGGAAAAGCCATGGTAGCTGTGGAGGTCTTCTCCATCTTGTCCTCCAGCGCTGCATTACTAGGATGCATATTTTTGCCAAAATGCTACATCATTGTTTTCAGGCCTCAGCTAAACCACAGGGAGCAACTCAAAAATAGGACTTAGTATTTCATACAGTCTTTCTTGCTATAAGAAATTGCTGACAAAGATTAGAAAGCGTATTTGCTGTACATGAAACATATAGAAGCAATTATTTCTGTGAAAGGAGGATTTTTGTAAAATTGTTATGATTATTGAGATTTATTAACGTTACCCATTCAAAAAGAAGTGTTCATGCTGCTGTATTTTCAAACATTTTCAAAGATTGTTTTACTTAACCCCTCTCAACTTTTCAACACATTACCTCAAGAAGACTTTCAGAATCTAGATTTCTTTGGTACTGTTAGGAGAGTTCAGATATTGACTTAAAGAATATTCAAAGTCTGCAAACTCTTTCATGGTTTTTATACTTTCTATTCATAAATCACTGTATAAATATAGTAAAAAGCTGATTAACATTTAATGAACATGTATTTAGTACAGTTTCATGGAATAACAGTTTTGGATTGTTTAGGGTTCTTTGAAATGTAAAATTTAAAAAGTTTCTGAATCCTGTACATTTAGTTGAACTTGTGGGCCACAAGCAGTTATTCTCTATCCATTGTTCTATTTTCACTGTGACCTACTATCAGATTTTAAAAATATTGGAAATTTAGTGAAATGACATGATATGAAATGTATTCTTTCTGTCTCATCCTTTATTTAAAGCATATACTTAAAAATGATGATATAAAATTTAATTTTGTTTGGTATGCATTGTACCTATGTAATTTTTCCATGAAATTGTGGAAAACCAAATTTTGGCTATATGGTGGTATAGTATTCTATTTGATGCTGTTCAGAAGAGGAACCCTGAAAGCTGGAGTTTAGTCTGAAGCAACAGCTCACCCCCTTCACTTCCATGGGCTCTGGCTCAGTCGCCTTCACCAAAATATAGAGGTCCCATACAGCTGCCATTGTCCCACAGGCCCTGGAACCACCAAAGAAGGGTGAGACTGGAAGCAGGAAAAGTGAAGGTGGAAGATATGTTGATCAGCTGTGCAGAGTGCCACCCAAGGGAGTGGCTGTGCCCATCAGACTGTCGAGGTAACTTGAGAAAATATTTTTTGGCTGTCCTCGGGAGATGGGCTTTGATGTTATCCCACCTCACGGTTGCAGGAAAATAGGAAAAAGTACCTTTGTAGTTTAGGTGAACCTGATAATTGTTAATGTTCTCAATTCACACAATATATTGAACTGTAAACTGAGCAAATAGAATTTCCAGCAGGAGGTTAAGATACACATTTATACATTCAGACAGCAAAGCTGTTATTTTTGCAGTTTGTTAGCCCTACACATAGCTTAATAGGTGTAGGTATTTAATTAACTTAATTAAGTGCATTACATCAACATAGTCACCATTTGCAATCAGGTGAGATCCACTCCATCTCGTGTCTATGGTAGCAACCAGAGAACCAGTTGTCAAATTATTTGAATCTCACCATTGCCCTCATACTACACCTGAGCTACAGATATTCGCCACATAATACTTTATTTGTGGAGTCCTTGGTGCTCTCTGAGCTTGATTGTTTCCTTGCAGATGTTTCATTACCCAATTAGGTAACATCATCAGTACTTAACTGTGCTTTTTTTTACTGTGCTTAACAGAGAAATTGTGGACACTGCTGGGAAAGAGACTATTATGTCACACCAATGCAAGGCCAGCTCCATACCTGAAATCATTTATACAATATTATGTTATGCTTCTAGAATCAGAATGACTCAAATAAAAAGATAGATATTGTCATGGATAAATCTTTTCTTTCTCTTTTTTGAAGCTGAATTTGAATTCCTTCAATCTCACCTGACTCTCAGATCATTGTGAGAGGCAAAAGTGAATTGATTTTTTATAGAAGTGCTTATGTTTTTTTGAATGAATGAAACCCATTAGAGAGGCATATAACAAATTGTGAAATTAAATTAATTTCATTCAAGCCCTGATATAACTGGTATTAAAGGATTAAAAGCAGAATACCAACACAAATAAGGACAAAAAGATATCTGTTGCACCTATTCTTCTTTTTCTTGTCATTGGGAAGAATAATGCTTAAAATAAATTAATCTTTCATGCTCATCCTGTGTGGGAAAATCTCTCTGTGGGACACAGGCATATTTTTGTTGGTTTTACCCAGTAAGGAATAGATCAGGGAGACAAAGGTTTAAATCTATGGTCAATTGTGGGAGCCCTGTGTTTAACTTTGGGGAGGTCATTAGCTCATAAATCAATTATAACAAAGACTTTTTCCTATGGGAAGAAAATAAAGTCAGGATTATTATATATGTCTAATTTATAATTTGCAAATGCATGAGATAAAAATCTGGCAATTTCCCAAGAAATGAGATTATGATAAGATATAATAAAGAAGATCAAATTGATTGCAACATATGCAGAAAACAGCAAACAGTCTTAAAAAGATAAACAAAATACTGAAGTGGGGGATAGATTTTTTTTTTCTTAAGATCAACTGTGGACAATAAAGGAATCAGCACTCAAAAAATATGCTGTAGACCAGGCATGTCAAACTGCTGGCCCACGGGCTGGATGCATCATACTGAAACCGTGCCCACCCCATTGCTGGCAATGGGGGAAAAGTCACAATACGTCACACAATGTCACATTTCAAAGCAACATTGAAGAGATTAGTTTATGCTCATAAACAAATGGCATTTCCAATTTTCTTGGATTTTTTGTCATATTTTTAACATGCATATTTTTAAAAAATTATATTATTGTCAGGGTTTGTAAACATTGCAAAGATTTTAGATGAAAATAATAAATAACCCCCAAAAAATTGCACGCTCAGGCTGAGACTACTTATTTGCAAGTTCACATAAATGATTTTAATGTTGCCTTTCCACCACAAAAGAAAATTGTGATGATAGATAGAAATAAAATGTCTTAAAACATTAAAACCACTAAAGTAGTAATTTAATTTAAATTATATTCTCAACAGAGCAGTAATCAAATTCTATCAGCATGTTGCTGATTCGGTATTCACTGTGAAGGAAATCAATAAGAATCCCAGATTCTTGACTAACATCACTCATGGGTTCCATATCCTGACAGTTATGGAATGATGAGTGTGTTTGTTGATGTGACTTTTTAGGGATATTTGGTGTTGTTTCTTTGCTAAGTGTCTGCATGTTTTCTTTGAGGAGGAGGTTAGGGTTCTGTGTATTTCCATTTAGGGGGAGAAATCAATTGCTCAGTTTTAATGGGGCTGCTTTTGGTTGAGTTAGATTGGGCAGTAGGGGTTTGTTAGATGTACTGTATGCTGCTGCTTCCTTTGAGTGTTGTTGTCTTCCTCCAAGGGTTTCTTAAAAACCTCCAGTGATGAACACCCACAACTTCTAAAGGCAAGATGTTCCATTGGTTAATTGTTCTCACTGTTAGGAAGTTTCTCCTTAATTCCAGGCTGCTTCTCTCCTTGATTACTTTCCATACATTGTTTCTTGTCTTGACCTCTGGTGCTTTGGAAAATAAGTGAACCCCCTCCTTTTTGTGGCAGTCCCTCAAAAGTTGGAATACTGCTATCATATCACCCCTGGTCCTTCTTTTCTCTAGACTGGCCATACCCAATTCCTACATCTTTCTTATGTTTTTTCCTCCAAGCCCTTAATCATCTTAGTTGCTCTAACATAAATTTCTCTACACCATCATAAGAGATGTAGCACTTGCCAGAAGGTTTATGTAGAATATTGTTCCAGGTTTTTATTTTATCCATGGTTTCTTTCTGCATATTGATTGTCTAACTCTGTACATTCTTGCCTCTAGCCTGGGGTGTACATTTTTCTATGGCTCCTTGGGATATTCTTGTTTTTTTTCCAAAACAATGTTTATTAGTTTTCCATTTTACACCAACATAGCTTAAGAACCCATGTGGAAACATGGTGATCCATTTTTTAAAAAAACAAGCAATAACATAGTACATATATACCCAGTATTTCTTTAAAATTTCCCTCTCTATCTATACAGAATATTATAATCAAATTAATATATTTTCAAATGAATTCATTCATTATTATATCTAATCAACTACATTAATCAATAAAAAATTTAATCTATAAAAACCTATATTTCCTCACACATTTAAACTTAAGCTTAATGAACTCCATTTATTTAAAAACATTATAACCAAGTCAATAACTTTCTAAAACCAATTCATTCATTAATATAACATTTCATCCAAGTTATATGATTAAAAATAAGCTAACATTCTTTATCTATTTATATTGTTATAGGCTCATTAAAACATTTCTAAAACAAATTTTCATTGAATATATCACTCTATATAAATTTCATTAATCAATAAAAGTTTACAGACTCATTATCCATCCCAAAGATCCTGTATCCTGCTTTCTTAATTTTGCAAATATTTAATCTTAAACTAACAAATTCATTTACTATTCAGGTGTCCCAAGTGTTTTTTTATTTAAGCATTATTAATTCCAAAAATAAATTCTTCTCTTTCTCACCAATCTTCTATTGTTTTTCACTGTGTATCCAAATCTCCAATAATTAATTCCATCATTTCCCATATTTCAGTTCTTTTCTCATTATACCATCTTTAATATTAAAAACATATAAAATCCTTTTAACAAAGTCCAAGTTCAAATTAATCCAGATCGCTATAAAACCTTTACCACATTACTGTAATCAGATTTAATATTTGTATCTTATTCTGGGTTTCTTTCTAGTCCAAACAGGTTTCCATTATTGGGCCTCTACCTGCCATACTATACACTCAAAAAAAAAAAAAGCTCCCATTGTGCATTTTGTTAAATTAGTATAAAAGTTATAGATAATCTGAATGACTCGTGGCAGAACATCATTTCCCCTTTTTTTAACATTGAATAAATTTCACATAAATGCTTTCTTTTATATCGTCCTCTTTGATCGCATGTTTCTCTTCTTCCCATGTTTTCTTCTCTATCTCAAATTCAAATGGCATCTGCAGACCAACTTGTCCTTCTGAAGCGAGATCGTCCAGTTCCTATCATAAATCTTTGTCCATTGATATCTAGCCTTTTTTCCAAAATCAATTGATTGTCCAACTGTAAATTTACTTCTTTCACCTCGGTAGGCAGGGCACAAGCCTCTTGTGTAAAAACTGATGTTTCACTTAGTCCTTGTCTTTTGCCTTGTCAAAACAAAGAAATCTCCTTTGAGCAAGCAATTATCTTCTCCGTATTTTCCAAAATTTTGTCCAAAATATATTTATAAGTAATATCTACACCTGTTTCTTCCATCTTTATTATCTTTCAAATCCTTATCCTTTTAGAGAAGACTATATTTAAAAAACAATCACAATATCCATCTCCTCCCAATTTCCTCGCCTTTTTCCTTTGTACAAAACGAAAGCCTTTCCAGCGAAGAAAAGACAGCAAATACAATGTATAAATTTGTCAGAGAGTGTCCCCCAGAAAGTAATCAGATGTTCAATCCTTCCAGACACCATAAAGGTAAAAGCAAACAATAGTCTCCAAATATTATAAAAACTTTCTTGAGGCTCCCAATATCCAAAAATAAAATCAACCATTAAAACAAAAATAAATTTAATCCTTTGTGTTTCTCTTCCCCCATTTAAAAAGCTGCTTTACCAGAAAAGGGAATAATTTCAAGAAAAAAAAGACTTTTCACAGGTATAAAGAAAATAGAGGTGAAATGAAAGTCTCACTGAGTTCTCCACACTGGGTCCATTTGCTTAGCTGATCTTGTGGCTTGCGGTTGGCGCAGCTAAATGATCGGCCATTTTACTGGCCAATCTTTACCCTTTCATCCCAAAAGAGATACCTGGTGCACAGAGGACACCACCACTCCTCTGCAACTATCCGAGAAGCTTCCTCAATGGTAGACGCTCCTCCAGAGCGTCTTTTCGACCCTCTAAGGGGTCTACTGGCAGGGGAAACTTGATCGGCAAAGGGATGACACCCTTCGATCGACTGCACCGCCGCGAACTGGAACCGGAAGCCACTCCTTGGGATATTCTTCTTAGTTACAGAAAGTAGCAATCCCACAATTGTCTTTTTCTTTCCCAGGGGGGCTCCATTGGATGCTGTGGTTGAGTTCAGCATAAATGTTTTCCATTTGGCTTTTTTGAAAATTTCATCAAGGCTTAGGGGTCAATCTTACAATTGTGATCTGTACGCCAGTATTTAATAGTGCTGTCTTCAAGGGAAATCTGTTAGTACTCTTTTGTTACAATGTAATGGTCTATTGTGCATATGGAAACAAAACATAAATCAGGGTTATAGCCCTTACTCCATATCTGGATGAGTAGAATGGAATCTTAACCTTAGCATCATGGACCAAGAAGACATTTTCTTATAATGTTTTAGATATTCAGAAGACAAATACCCAAGCAAGGAGCAATGTCTTCCCAAAAGAAAAAAAAAATCCTGACATATGAGGAAGCCTTTGGCATCACTTTAACTTCATCTGCAGTTTTCTTGTCCATCATCAATGCTGCAGTGTTAGGAATTTTCATAAAATACAGAGATGCCTCCCTTGTTAAAGCCAACAACTGAGAGCTCACTTACGCTGTCCTCATCTCTCATTGCTTCCTTTGTCCTCTGTTATTCCTTGGCCAGCCAGGGAAAAGACATGCCTTCTCCAATGACCATCTTTTGAGATTGTTTTCTCTGTGGCTGTTTCCTGTGTGTTAGCCAAAACCACCCTTGTCCCTCTTGTCCCACAAAACCAGGGTCAACTGCAAAGACATGGATAGGGGGAAAATGGACCCTTTCCATTGTCTTTTCCTGCTCTGTCATTCAAACAGGGATCTGTCTGGTGTGATTGGCAAACTGTCCCCCTTTCATTGATTTAGTTATGAACTTGTTTATTGAAGAAACTATTGGGCAATGTAATAAAGGATCTTCAACAAAATTTTATCTTGTCCTAGGCTACACAGGCTTCCTAGCCAATGGAAGATTCATTGTTGCTTTCCATGCTTGAAAATTATTTGACTGTTTCAGTGAAGCCAACTTTATTGCTTTTAGCATGCTTATGTTTTGCAGTGTTTGGATATTCTTTGTTCCCACCTACATGAGCTCCAAGGGGAAAGACAAGGTGGCTGTGAAGGTCTTTTCCATTTTGACCTGAAGTACCAAGTTACTGGCTTGTATTTTTCTACCTAAATGCTACATCATTGTGCTGAAACCCCATCTGTATGACAAGCAGCAATTAATTAGGAGAAAATAATAAAGTTGTTATGCTTCTATGTTCTTATACAGTTATTTGGTAACCCATTCATCTTTGTATTTATTTCCTTCATTTATTCTCCAGCTTTCTACTAAGGCAGATAACAACATTTTAAAAACTCAAAGTAAATGGTTAAAAAAACAAGGATGATGATTACATATTAAATCAGTATATAACTCATTTCATATGCATTACAGAAGCCTAACTTTGCTTATCCCTGATCTGGAAAATTGGCCCCTAAATCATGTGTCTGTATTAAATTGACTGTTAAAATGAAAATGAAAGGCAGAATGGCAAATGAACCTGATCTTCTAAATTAGTTTAGATAATCAAATCATAACAAATTAATTATCTTCATCTACAAAATAGACAAATCTGATTTGCACATCTGTAGTGGAAACTCTAGGAACAAAGATATCACTATATCTTTTCTCATAGATAATCATTAAGTTACTATTATTGTTTCCCACAGCATTTCTTCTAGGTGAGGCAAATATCCTTCAACTCAAAGTGATATGTGTTCATCACTTTGCTGCCGTATGACATGCAGATTAACCTACCATTATTTGACATCACAACAGCATGTGTGTGTGTGTTTGAATGTAAAATCTGATTTTTAAACTTACTTATATTTCCCAAAGAGGAGGAAATGGGACAATTAATTATTTTTTAAGCCAGTTATAGGGAAAATGTTTAGTACATAATTAAGTTTTCATATAGAGTCCAAATTACTCTAATGTGTTTATCTGCTTAAAGCTCCAGAGGTTTTCCCGAAAGCAGTGAAAATTAGAAAACATAGATGAAAGAGGTTATAAACTTATCTTGGTTCCATGAAGAACTTGGGGTGATGAGAAGTGTGAAGAGTTAAACAGTGCTATTGGGTTCATTTTCTCCAGCATCTGATCTTTCCTTGATCAAACCAATTTCAGATTTGAGTTTCGGAAATCTCAGTCATTATTCAAGTACATGTCTATATTTCCATGGAAGTTAAAGGTTAAATTGATGCTTTTCTCTTAGGAGGTGTGTTGTGAAAATCTAGTATGTTAAGTCAGATCCATTGGTGTGGGTTGATATGTTGGAGACAATTTTTAGAAGATTTTTTGGTTTTTGATGTATTATTCTTTCTGGTGTTCCCAGTGATCAAAATGAAGATACTAAACTGTCCAGAGGTTAATCCTTTTCCTATTCCACATGAATGGTACCAACCAGGTGACCTCATCATTGGAGCTATGGTTTCACAGAACCTCTATCTCTTCAGTGAACATTTATTTCAACGACATCCATTTCAGGAAGTATATGGAATTTCAAAGTAAGCAGATCCTATCCCTGTTTTTATGTAATGATTGCTTTTTTATAGTAAACTTTTTTCAATATCCACAACGGTTTCTTTGACTTACAGTCTTTAACTTAAAGAAGGCAGCTGATGTTATAAGGCAGACCAAGCATTTACCGAATTTTTTGAGATTTCAGAATCCATCTCTGTAGTAATGAGAGACTATTTATTCTATTTTGAAAAAAGTCATACAAATATGAATTTGAATGCCGAAAGAACACCTAGATTACTAATAGAAGAGAACACATATAGCTCAGGTTGAACTGTGTAATCCTTGGTGCTCTGTGATCTCTGCCATTTTCTTGCAGATATTTTGTTACCTGGTTAGGTAAAATTTTCAGTGTTCTGAAAAGCATTTCAAAGCATTGAATATGTTATGTTCTTGGGTTACAAAATACTTGAAAGAAAAAAACCACAGATTCCATAATACCTAGACTATAAATATATGAAGGTGGGAATTCCTAATACATAAAGGTCAGAAATGTTCTTTCCAAATAACAAATTTCCAAAGAAAGATGAAGAAATTGAGGAACAAAAATGGTAGTAGAATAGAATAACCGAATACAGAGTTGGAAGGGACCTTGGAGGTCTTATAATCCAAATCCCTGCTCAAGCAGGAGGCCCTATCCCATTCCAGATAAGTACCTATCCAGTTTCTTCTTAAAGCCTCCAGTGATGGAGCACCTACAGCTTCTGAAGGCAAGCCATTCTACTGGATAATTGTTCTCATGGTTAAGAAATTTCTTCTTAGTTCTAGGTTGCTTCAATCCTTAATTAGGTTCTATCAATTGTTTCTTTTCTTCCTTGTGGTGCTTTGAAAAATAGGTTGACCTCCCCTCTTCTTTGTGGCAGCCTCCCAAATATTGGAACAATGCTATCATGTATCCCCTAGTTCTTTGGTTAAAAGGAGGGTAAATAAAGTGGAATAAATTTAGTTTCATCTATATGAAACAGGCACACAATCTTTCTCATTAATAAAAAAATACTAATATGAAATAGTGTATTTTTAATGAATGACTTCCATGATACAATGTAATACACAACAAAATCCTAAATCATGACATTTTTGTAAATTCCAATCACAGGTACAAATGGCTATTCTTGATGATCAACTAATTCATTCACTGTAGAATTGTTTTCTTAAAGACTTTCTTCATTTACAGTATGATTACAAAATTTTACCGACACATCCTTTCCTTGGTCTTTGCTGTCAAGGAGATCAATGAGAATCTACAAATCTTGTCCAATGTTACCTTTGGATTTCACATATATAACAGCTATAATAATGCCAAGATGACTTATCGGACCATCCTGGACTTACTTTTCAAATCAGATAGATTTCTGCCCAACTATAAATGTGGACATCAGAAAAAATCTCATGGCCATCATTGGAGGACTTGGATCAGGTACTTCATCCCATATGGCAGAAACAGTAGAATTCTACAAAATTCCACAGGTAGGTCCAGGGATAAGGAAATTTCTGTTGTTCTTAATTAGTTAAAAAGTAAGAACCTTCTTAAGTGTATATTCTCACGTATTTATCCTCACAAAAACATGAATGGAAGGAAGTCTGATTCCATACTTAACAAGAGATTGAAAATAATATATTAGCTTGTACTTGTGAAGATGGATTTCAACCTGCTGGTATCTGATGATATTCCAATTAGAAAATAATGAAATTGACCTGCATTCTCATAATTTAAGCAATGTTCTATTGGAATTCTTTTTATAAATGATAAGATATATGGGCAGTCCAGGAACATGAAATATGAATTAAATAAATAAGTCTGACCAGGTTTTAAACTAATTCATGAAGATGAAGAGACAAAACAAAATATGCTATCCAAATCCTCTCTCTCTCTCTTTGTTGTTTTCTTTTAGCTTCCATATGGATCATTTCTCCCAAAAGAATTTTATGTCACTAGGTTATCTAATTTTTATTTTATGGCACCAAATGAGAGTCCTGTATACATTCGGATCATGCAATTGCTTCAACATTTTGGATGGAAATGGGTTGGGCTCTTTGCTGTTGATAATGAGAGTGGAGAACACTTTTTGAAGAAGCTACAGGAGATGCTTTCCAAGCATGGAATCTGTCCAGCCTTCATACAAAGAATACCCCTTCTGCTTCCTTTGGATGACCTACACACATTTAGTTATAAAATGAATATTCTGTATACATATCTCATAGATATTAAAGCAAACATATTTATTCTCTATGGCGAATCTTATACAATTCCGTGGCTCCTATCACCCATATTTCTAAGAGATCCTGATGACAGATTAAATGCATCTGTTGGAAAAGTATGGATTACAACCAATCAAGTTGACATCATGCTAACAGGAAGTTTAAAGACTTGGAATCTCCAATTGTTTGATGGGGCCATTTCTTTTCAGATACACTCAGGTGAAGTTCTAGCATTCAAAGAATTTCTGAAGTCCATAAAACCATTTGGGAGACCAAGAGATGGATTTCTAAAAGATTTTTGGGAGGAAGCATTTGACTGGTTTTTTTTTTTTCTAATTCAGGAATACCAGCAACGGACATTGAAAAATGCACTGGAGAGGAGAATCTGGAAAATCTTCCTGGACCTCTCTTTGAAATGCAAATGACAGGTCATAGTTATAGCATCTATAATGGTATCTATGTTGTGGCTCATTCTTTGCAAGCCTTACTATCAAAAGAATCCATTCAAAGTAAAACATTGATGGATAAAATCCCAGAACCTCAAGATGTTCCACCTGTTAAGGTAAAGTTGTCCAACAAATGTGAAAAAAATTACTGGAAAATGATTTGAAATGAGATCAGCCTTATTTTCCAGACACAATATATCATTCAAATAGCTATGATTAAATCAATCAATAATTGATACATTCATGAGGAAAGTGTTCTTCTGTCCTGAGTAAATCCTACCACTAGATTCCATTTAACATTCTACCCAAGAAGAATATGCGAAATAATTTTCTACTGTTCACAGTAATACATTGCTTTTTTTAACCATGACAATGGAAAGCATTGTGCTCATTACTGAATATAATGATTTTTTTCCTATATTAATCTCAATATTCTTTAACCACCTTCTTCTTCTTCTTCTTCTTCTTCTTCTTCTTCTTCTTCTTCTTCTTCTTCTTCTTCTTCTTCTTCTTCTTCTTCTTCTTCTTCTTCTTCTTCTTCTTCTTCTTCTTCTTCTTCTTCTTCTTCTTCTTCTTTTCAAGTAGCTGCACCCATTTATTCAAGGCATTTCTTTCAACAACTCTGCAGGAGAAACAGTGTTCTTTAATGAAAGGATGGAAATTACAGGGGGATTTGACATCATTAACATGATTGCCTTTTCAAACAAATCCATCCAGAGTGTTAAAGTTGGAAGGTTGGATCCCAATGCTCCAGATGGAAATAAATTGATTATTAATGAAAATATGATTGAATGGTACAAAGCTTTTAACCAGGTATGAGTATTCTTCAATGGGTCAGATGACTGCACATGTAGCACCCATATACCAATTGAGAAAATCATGGTGAATTCCTTGATTTTTTTTTTAATGTTATGAACAATTGTTCCAGTTTCTTATTCTTTTTCAAGTAGATCCATCCGCTTCTTGAAGGCATTTTTTTGAATGGCACAAATGTTTTAATAAGATATGGGCATTCATGCATATAAAATGTATGTATTTTTACAACTTCCTTAAGTAACAACTTACAAATAACCTCCACAATCTTTTTTTTTTTTCATTAGCAGATACTTCCAGTTTCTTTGTATAATCAATACTGTCACCCTGGATATTGGAAGAGAAAATCTGAAGAGAAATTTTTTTGCTGCTATGACTGTGTTCTATGTCCACAGGGGAAGTTTTCAAGCAAAATTGGTCAGATATGAAGTCCTTTAATTTTTGGAGACATTGGCTGAAAAGAAATTTTTTGTCAAAAAATTACAATTTGTTCTGATATACATATATCTATTTCTTTATAAAGATGAGGTTTCCCAGCCTGTTAAGCAAGGAACAGCCATAATCTATATAAATCTCAGTTAATAATAATTTGTCAAATCAGAGAATATTGTGATACTTTGTAAAATTGGCTGGAAAAATGCAATAATCAATATTGATGTGTGTGTGTGTGTGTGTGAGAGAGAGAGAGAGAGAGAGAGAGAGAGAGAGAGAGAGGGAGGGAGGGAAGGAGGGAGGGAGGGAGGGAGGGAGAGAAAGAAATGTACACACACAATTATATTGAGGAACCTTTCAATCAAGTTGCTTAAACTTACAAAAAAAATATTTCCTCTAAAATCCCAGAAAAACAATTGAATATGAACAATTGAATATTGTGTAAGCAATATATGGAAAAGAAAACACTTTACTGTAAGAATAATGGGAAGATATGGAATGTGTATTCTTTCCACATTGCATTCAGCCATGGTTGAACTAAACTGCAAGAATTTCAAAGGGTTCAAAACTGAGACTCATATACAGTAAACTAAATAGTCTAAAAAGAGTTATGGAAACTTTATTAACAAACAGAAATTATGGGGCTGCTAGGATAGGTTTTCTGTGTCTACCTAAATAGAGGGGGTGGGTGGGACATGTTGGCTTTTTGCAGTGTGTGGATTTCCTTTGTTCCAACCTATCTGAGTACCAATGGAAAATTCATGGTGGCTGTGGAGATCTTCTCCATCTTGTCCTCCAGTGCTGGCTTATTGGGATGTATCTTCTTCCCAAAATGTTTCATCTTTGTGATGAGGCCAGAACTAAACACCAGGAAACAACTAATAAAATGAAGTTATTGTATCATGTGAAAGATCTGCATGGTGACCTCATGTTCAGAAGGTTAAATGTTCAATTCTAGATAGTGGCAGATATTTCTTTCCTAGGACACAAGGAAAAATATATGCTGCGAACTCTGCAGGGCATTTGTCCAGTAAATGCTCAGGTCTAACCCGTCATCACAAATCTATCCCAAATTAAGTAATTTCAGGCTCATAAAAAGGGAGAATTTTTATTGTATCATGTGAAAGTTATTTTTTCCCAAGGATACTGACTTTAAATGGGATGTAAATAATCAATTAAGAGTTCATTAATTAACTGGGGTTACTGTATCGTTTAGTTTATCAAGAAAGGATTATGAAAATGTCCTAGAGCAAATGAATATCTTGACAAACATTTCCAGATATGAAACTCCAATTTTCTTTAAATAAGAAAATGAAATGAAATGAAAATGAAACCAATTTTAATATAGGTTATTTGTAGCTCCACCAACTATTTGGTATATAACATCAATTACACCAGTGAAAGTCACTTAAAGAATCTCTCTTCAAATGGCTTCTCCATATTGGCTTCCTTTTTGTAAAATAAATGATGACAGGGTATAATATGTGTGGTTCTTCATCTGAGGTTGTAGTTATCTGTTTTTAAGAACTGCTAAGGGACATATAATTTTTACTACATCCTGATGCCTAAATCATATAATTCAAAGAAGGTATACTTTCTTTTTCACATCATTGTACATCATATGAAAAACCAAAATAATATATGAATATATGAGCCACCAAGTCTGTCCTACATTTGTATTAATTAATTCAGGACTGAGATTTGGGGGTATGTTATAGTATGTCATTGGTATGAAGATGACATATGACTCCCATTCCCTGTCAGATCTCAGCTATGAGATATTGTATTATTATGACAGCTGTATGCAACAAAATCTCATTTTAATGTATGCTGATTAATGTACATTTAAAGTGACAATAAAGTTTCTATTCTATTCTATTCTATTCCATTCCATTCCATTCCATTCCATTCCATTGAGTCCCTTTTGACCACTTTGAGTTCAAAGTGGATTGTACTGTTACAGATAGTGTAGAATTCCACAACTGTCTGTAAACAGAAGCAAGAAATACTATAGTCATAATTAACACACACAGTTATTTGACAAATGAAATTAATCTAATTCCAATATATTTTGGAAATTTTAAAGCTGAAATTGCTTTATCTATTTTAATTCCATTTAAATGAGTGAATAGGGCAGTAAAGTCTTACACTTAGGCAAGAAAAACCAAAAGTACACATATGGATTGGGTGAAACCAGGTTAATAGCAGCAACTGTGAGAGGGGTCTTGAAGTCTTAGTGGACAATCAATTAAATATGAGCCAACAATGTGTGGCAGCAACCAAAAAAGCCAATGAAATCCTAAGTTGCATTAATAAGGGGATTCAATCAAGATCACATTAGGTACTAATACTACTCTATAAAGCCTTAGTAAGACCACACCTAAAATACTGCAATCAATTTTGGTCTCTGCACTATAAAAAAGATGTTGAGACTCTGGAGAGAGCGCAGAGAAGAGTAACAAGGAAGATTAGGGGACTGGAGGCTAAAACATATAAAGAACAGTTACAGAAATTGGGCATGGCTAGTCTAGTGAAGAGAAGGACCAGGGTGACTTGATAGCAGTGTTCCAATATTTGAGGGGCTGTCACAGAGAGGAGGGGGTCAACCTATTTTTCAAAGCACCTGAAGGCCAGACAAGGAATAATGGATGGAAACTGATCAAGGAGAGATTCAATCTAGAAATAAAGAGAAATTTCCTGACAGTTAGAATAATTAACCAATGGAACAGACTGCCTTCATATATTGTTGGTGTTTCATCGTGCAAGGCTTTCAGGAAGAGACTGAAATGGTATAGGGACTCCTGATTGAGCAGGGGGTTGGACTAGATGACTTACAAAGACTATTCTAGAGTGGGAAATTATGTGGATTGATTGGTGTTCTCGACACAAATCCATATCCTCAAATTTCTTTGCATTTTGAATGAAGTAAAAAAAATATTTTTATTTAATTATTCAATTATTTAACATTCAACAATAATTCAATAATTATTCAATTATTCAACATTTTCAACTGTCTGGTACCTATTATTTGACAAAGATAAGAGGACATGCTACCAAGTAGACAATTTACACTGAGTGTGAAAAGGTTGAATAGATAATTAATTCTCCCCGGAATTGTCCAAATCAATATAATTTGTCTACCTACTCAAAGCTCCAGACGTTTATTTAAAGATGAGAACAAACTCCAAATAAGTTATAAACTAACCCAAGTTCCATGGGGTGTTTGGAAAAGACAAGGTTTATTTCTTCTGGTATTTGTTTTTCATTTTACTAGAAAACTGCAAGATACAAGTTCTGAAAATCTCAGTCAGTACTCAAGCTTATAATTTTATCCCTGCCAAAGTAAAAATTTGTCTGATAGTTTTCTCTTAAGAAACATGCTAAGAAAAGGGACTATGCTAAGTCTAATAACCTGTCTTGGTTAATGCAGAGAATATAATTTGTAGAAGAATCTTTTGCTGCTGCTATGCTGTTCTTTCTGATATTTTCATTGATAATATATCCAGTGAATGCTCTAAAATGTCATTCAGATCCTTTTCTGGTTCCATATGAATGGTACCAGCCAGGTGATATTCTAATTGGTGGGATGACTTCTCAAATCATATACATTTTCAACAAACAGTTGTTTGAAGAATATCCATCTCAAAAGCTGTTTAACATTCCAAAGTAAGCAAGTGTCTAATCTATTGCTTCTTGTCAGCTACCCTTACAGCAAAAATAACAGATAACAAACAGATAACAGATAACAAAACACCTTGTGTATCTATGAATAACAAGAGGCTCAAAGAAGATGAATACTTTACAAAACCTGATTATTCCCCAAGTTTTCCTAGAATGTCTAACTCCAGACAAAGTGAGATTTTGAACTTTTATTCTTTTTTTAAAAAAATTAAAAATGCTCATAATGACTGTGTAGAGATTAATTTTGGGAAGTGTTTTAGAACTTCTAATTGGTAACATGAAGAAATTTCATACTTTGTGCATATAGAGGAAATTGACTATAGGTAAAATATTCCCTCGCACAGAGAATATTTTTTTTCTGCCTGATTTTTTTTTTAAATGAGACTTCAGGTTCTTCTTTTCTGTCTTTATTCCACAAATAAGCACCCACAAAATACTCTCCTCTTGACTTTCCAGAAGGATACGTGTTGTTAGAAACTACATTTTCTTCCTATCTTATATATTTTTGTAACTAAGACTTACGATTTGCTAAAGTTTGCTTTAATTGTCTTTGCAGATGTTGGTCATCAATATTCAAATTGCCAACTATGAATAGTTGAATAGTTATATGCTACTGCATAACATAAAATATAAGGCTTTTAGAATTGATGAAGATGAGTTAGGTCATGAAGAAATCAGGGATAAGGAATTGATTATCCCTGATAATGGAACAGCTTGCCTTCAGAAGTTGTGGGTGCTTCATCACTGGAAGATTTTAAGAAGAGACTGGACAGCCACTTGTCTGGAATGGTATAGGGTTTCCTGCTTTAGCTAGGGTTTGGACTAGAAGACCTCCAAGATCCCTTGCAACTCTATTATTCTGTATTCTATTCTGTATTCTGATTTATATAACTAGAAGGAAAACATTTAGCCATGATATCCCCCTAAATTATAAAATTACAAGATGGAAAAGCATTTAGTCAATCCAATTTTTAGAAAGAGAATGAAACATCTGTAGGAATCGGTACAAAATTCCAATTTTAAATAACATTTCTTTGAAAAACAAATATGCAAAAATTCCATGGAAACAGAAAATCTTCACATCTATCTATCTCAGAGTTATATCTTTTCCATTGATCTTGGCCTTAAAACCAGTGATGAGATTCAGCCAGTTCGCAACAGTTCGGCAGAACCGGTAGCTAATTTTTTGTTGCCCAGGCCCAGAATGGACTTCTGGAAGTAGCATCCACACAGAGAAACAGTTGTTCACATATTTGAATCCCAACTCTGCTTAAAACCTAATTCTTTATAAAATGTGTACATATTTAATTTGTTAAAGTTAATGAAATGCATAACAAAAAGCTTATTTTCATTAAACTGTTTAGACTATTATTGAGTGATGCTTAATTTTGAAATATCAAAAAATGGTATTCTGAATAAATTAAAATTATAGGGAGAAATGAGATTTCAACCAATTATCTTACTAAAGGATTGCTTTTCCAAACATTTTCTTTCTTTGCAGCATGATCACAAAATTCTACCAGCATGTCCTTTCTTTGGCTTTTGCTGTGAAGGAGATCAATGAAAATCCACAAATATTGCCTAATGTTACTCTTGGCTTCCACATCTGTGACAGCTACTACAGTGCCAGAATGACCTATCGGACCACCTTGGACTTGCTTTTCAAATCAAACAGATTTATCCCAAACTATATGTGTGGCACTTCGAAAAATCTTATGGCTATCCTTGGAGGACTTGAGTCTGATACTTCATCCCATATACTGGACATTATAGATTTTTACAAAATACCACAGGTTGGTTGAAAAACAGGGAGAATCTTCTTCTACCTCTGTAAATAATCGAAACTCAACCAATGTACATAGGATCTCTAATCCTAATTTTGCTCCCTAACAACCTTTTAGGGAAGTTTCAGCTAAGAGCTGAGCAACTGAAATTCATTAATACAATCATGAATTGTATAAACAGAAGCATAGAATCAAGATCATGAGAAGTATTAGTACCACTTTATAAAACCCTAGTGAGACCACACCTGAAATACTGCAACCATGTTTGGTCACCATACTACAAAAACAGATGTTGAGACTTTGGAAAAAGTTCAGAGAAGAGCAACTAAAATGATCAAAGGCCTGGAGACTAAAACATATGAAGAAAGGCTGCAGGACTTGGGTTTGGTTTGTCTAAACAAAAGAAGAAATAGGGGTGACATGATAGCAGTATTCCAGTATTTGAGGGGCTGCCACAAAGAAGAAGGGGTCAAATTATTCTCTAAAACACCAGAGGGCAAGACAAGAAACAATGGTTTGAAACTGATCAAAGAGAGAAGCAACCTGGAATTAAGGGGAAATTTCCTAACAGTGAGGAAAATTAACCAGTGGAACAGCTTGTCTTCAGAAATCATGGGCATTCCATCACTGGATGTTTTTAAGAAGAGACTAGACAGTCACTTGTCTGAGTAGGTATAGGTTCTCCTGCTTGAGCAGGGGGCTGGACTAGAAGACCTCCAAGGTCCCTTACAGCTCTATTCTACTCTATTCTATTAGTTTCTGTAATTTAAAAATAGATATGAACTTTGGTCTCCCTCATTCCCTTGCCTCATCAGGCACCTGGTCTGAACTCCAAAAATTATATTATATGATCATAAATCAATACATTGATATTATAGGAGCAATTTATTTAACTTTACATTCTGCTGGCCAGTTCCTTCCATTGTTCCAATAAACATATAGAGAAAAAAAGATAATAGCTCTAACTTCTCTGTACAAACTCTTTATATTTTCTTTTAGCTTACATATGGTTCATATTCCTCAGAAAGGTTTTGGAGAAATAAGGTACCTTCACTTTATTTTATGGCCCCAAATGAGGAACCCCTATATATTGGGATTATCCAGTTGCTTAAATATTTTGGCTGGAAGTGGATTGGACTCTTTGCTTCTCAGAATGAGAGTGGTGAACATTTTTTGCAGAAATTGCAACTGATGTTTTCCCAAAATGGAATCTGTTCAGCCTTCCTACAACAAATCCCTGGAATACCTCATCTGGATAACTTGGATAATTTTTTTGATACAATGTCCAGCATTTATATACATTTCACAAATTGTAAAACAAGTACATTTATTATGTATGGAGATACATTGACTCTTGTGTGGTTCACATTTCTCATCTTTTTTAGAGATCCTCAAAACAAGGAAAATGCATCCTTTAGAAAGGTATGGATTACGACAAGCCAAACGGATTTTATATTGACAGGAATTCAGAAGGGTTTTGATCTCCATTTGTTTGATGGGGCCATTTCCTTTCAAATTCAATCAAAGGAACCTCTGGGATTCAGGACATTTCTTCAGACCCTAAAACCTTATGGGAGGCACAGAGATGGATTCATAAAAGATTTTTGGGAGCAAGCATTTGACTGTGTCTTTCCTAATTCAGAATTGCTAACAATGGATAATGAAAAATGCACTGGGGAGGAGAACCTGGACCATCTTCCTGAACCTCTCTTTGAAATGCAAATGACTGGTCATAGCTATAGTATCTATAATAGTATCTATGCTGTGGCTCATTCTTTACATACTGCACTATCAAGGAAATCCAGTTGGCAAGAAATTATATCGGATAAAACCATTCAACTTCAGGATCTTGAGTCTTGGCAGGTAATATCTCTAATGCAACACTTTTTTCCCCTTCTCTTCAATGGAAAATGTAGTACAAAATGATTGGGTTATTAAAAATGCTCAGATTTAAGTCAATCAATTATGTTTTGATCACCTAACAATAATCAACAATACACAGTTCTTTCATAGTCTGCAAACCCTACCAAGTGGATTACACTCATATTTGTCTTCCCTCAGTATCACTCACACAGTGTTGTTTTGCAGATCTTCAATGATAATACATTGTAGGTTGACAACTTGTTCTGTGCATGGAATTTATAAATATTTAACTGTTTAAAGAACGAGGCAATATGGTATAATGTTTAGGACACCAAGCTAAAACACAGAAGTTCTAGTCCTGATTGAGGCACAAAATCAGCTGGGTCAGCCAGTTATTTTCTCTCAGCCTTAGGAAGAAAAGGACAGCAAATTGTGTCCAAAAATCTTGTCAATACTGACTTGAAGGCATATCCTCCCTCCCCCACCCCCCAAAATGAAGTGCACTGCATATTGTCCTTTTTTGTATATCTAGTTGAATGGTCTTTCTTAGACAAAAGTAGATTAAATATCTGGAAACCTTAATTTATTGGTTTTCACATCACTGTTCTTTCAATTCCCTGTTTCTTATTATTTTTAAAATAGCTCCATCCATTTCTTCAAGACATATCTTTTAACAACTCAGCTGAAGAGGCATTTTGTTTTAATGATAGAAGGCAAGTAATGGGAGGATTTGATATCATCAACATGATCACTTTTCCAAACAAATCATCCAAGAAAGTGAAAGTTGGAAGATTAGATCCCAGTGCTCCAGATAGATATCAATTCACTATTAATGAAAATAAAATCAAATGGCACAAAAGCTTTAACCAGGTAGGATCAATAACATACTTTGAAAAGATGTCATATTGATCATTAAAGATCTGAAATTACTGTTTTTCTATGCAATGTAATCTCATCAACATTCACCAGAATTATATAATATCGACCTAGTGTAGGAAATGACCAAGCTGAGCCCAAGGGGGGATTCAAATGCATCATAAGTCACACCTGCAAGAGAGCTAAGTCCAGCCTGCCTCAAATGTCTTTCTTATCTCCCGCTCATTTCTCTTCCCCGGTAGTTGGTCAGATTCTTGTGGAGAGCTTAAGTTTTCAATAAATCTTTATACTCATTTGAACTGACTGAATCTCTTGATTTCCCTGGTGCTTGACAAATAGTGCAACATTATGTTTCTATTTTAAAAATAGAATGATCTAAAACTATGCATGTAGAATTGGTGTATAAATACAAGAGCTTCTTTAAATGCCGGATGACAAATCAGATTAAAAATTATTCCATAGACTAATACTTTTTTTTAATAGGATATACAATTTACTTTGTTTTCAGATGAATAAAAGAATCAAAACCTGTCCTCTTCTTATTAAACACCTTTTATGTTATTTGCAGACTCTTCCCATTTCTCTTTGTAATGAATATTGTCACCCAGGATATTGGAAGAGAAGAATGGAAGGGAAAAAATTCTGCTGCTATGACTGTGTTCCATGTCCAGAAGGAAAGATTTCAAACAAGATGGGTCAGTTGACTGAGGTTTAAAACAAATGTGTGGATCAGAATTAATAAATCATTATGCTGGGCATTTATATGGACCATTGCTTCTCAATCTGTGGTCAGCACAGGGAGTCTAGGTGGCTTACAAAAATAAAAAACACCATATACAAACAATTAAAAAAATAACTCTTTTCTTTATAACATTGAAATGTAAGGACATACATAACTCAACCCAGATGAAACTTATAAGTAGTAGATAATATAATAAAAGAGTTGGAAGGGATCTTGGAGACCTTCTAGTCCAACCCCCTGCTCAAGCAGGAAACCCTATACCATTTCAGACAAATGACTGTCCAATTTCTTCTTAAAAACCTCTAGTGTTTGAGCACTCACATCTTCTGAAGGTAAGCTGTTCCACTGGTTAATTGTCCTCACTGTCAGAAAATTTCTCCTTAGTTCTAGATTACTTCGCTCCTTGATTAGTTTCCATCCATTGCTTCTTGTCTGCCTTCAAGTGCTTTGGAAAATAAGTTGACCCCCCTCTTCTTTGTGGCAGCCCCTTAGATATTGGAACACTGCTATCATGTCACCCCTAGTTCTTCTTTTCATTAAACTAGACATATCCAATTCCTGCAACATTCCTTCTGTGTTTTAGCCTCCAGTCCCCTAAACATCTTTGTTCTCTTCTCTGCACACTTTATAGAATCTCAGCATCTTTTTTTTTCATGGTGACCAAAACTGGATGCAAAGTTTTAAGTGTGGTCCCACCAAGGCAAGCACCCAGTTATCAGACAGGTTTCTCTGTATTTCCAGAAATAAATAATAATGTATTAATATGACTTTTCTTTTCCTTTTAATCTAGAGATGGAAGATTGTTTTAAATGTCCTGAAGATCAATATCCAAGCAAGGAGCAAGATCAATGTCTTAACAAAACAATGAGTTTCCTCTCCTTTGAAGAAAGTTTAGGGATTTCTTTGGCATCAGCTGCTATTGCTTTTTCTATGATGACAGCCTGGATTCTTGGAACTTTTATGAAGTACAAAGATACTCCCATAGTTAAAGCCAACAATCGAGACCTGACTTACATTCTTCTTGTGGCTCTTTTGCTCTGCTTTCTTTCTTCCTTGTTATTTCTTGGTCAACCAGGGAAAGTCACCTGTTGTCTTCGGCAACCAACTTTTGTTATTGTTTTTTCAGTGGCTGTTTCTTGTATTTGGGGTAAAACCCTCACTGTGTTTATGGCTTTCATGGCCACCAAGCCAGATTCCAAAATGAGGAAATGGGTAGGAAAAAGATTGGCCCTTTTTATTGTTCTTTCCTGCTCTCTGTTCCAAGCCAACATCTGTATTGTATGGTTGGCAAACTTTCCTCCATTCCCTGAGTTAGATATGCATTCCCTTATGGAAACCATGATTTTGCAATGCAATGAAGGTTTCATTCTCATGTTTTATTGTGTCCTGGGCTATCTGGGTTTCTTGGCTACTGCCAGCTTTGTTGTGGCATTCCTTGCCCGTAATTTACCTGACAGCTTTAATGAAGCCAAATTTATTACTTTTAGTATGTTAGCTTTTTGCAGTGTGTGGGTATCCTTTGTGGCAACCTACCAGAGCACTAGAGGGAAAGCCATGGTGGCTGTGGAGATCTTCTCCATCTTGTCCTCCAGTGCTGCTTTACTGGGATGTATCTTCTTCCCAAAATGTTTCATCATTGTGCTGAGGCCAGAGTTGAACAACAGGGAACAATTAATTAATAAAAAGAAATTAAAACATGTAAATATAATTTACCAATAATATTGTGAAGTTTAAATAAGAATATGAGTATCCAAGTAATACATGCAGAATTATTTTAGTTTAATCAAACTGTAAAGATTATACAGTTAGTATGATTCCTAATATGCAGGTTAGCTCTGTTTTCAGGAATCAAAATGATTTTGATGAAATGTATTTACATACATGATTTGAAGATAAAGCAGCATGTAAATTTGATTGAAATCAGTCAATATTTAGTTTCTGTCTTAACTCCATCAATTTGAAATCCAACCTCCAGCATCCCTAGGAGATGCAAAATTTAGCTTTTTCCAGATATGATGGAGTGAGCAGATGTGATTGGATGATGCAGGCCAGACTTGGAATACTGCATTCAGTTTTGGTCACCATGATGTAAAAAACACATTAAGACTCTAGAAAGAGTACAGAGAAGAGCAACAAAGATGATTAGGGGGCTAGAGGCTAAAACATATAAGGAACAGTTGCTGGAATTGGGTATGTCTACTTTAATGAAGAGAAGGACGAGGGGTGACATGATAGCAGTGTTCCAATATCTCAGGGGTTGCCACAAAGAAGGGGGAATCAAGCTGTTCTCCAAAGCACCTGAAGGCAAGACAAGAAGCAATGGATGGAAACTGACCAAAGAGAAAAGCAATCTAGAACTAAGGAGAAACTTCCTGACAGTTAGAACAATTAATCAGTGGAACAACCTGCCTCCAGAAGCTGTGAATGCTTCAACATTGGAAGTTTTTAAGAAGACATTGGACAGCCATTTGTCCAAAATGGTATAGGGTTTTCTGCCTGAGCAGGAGTTGGATTAGATGACCTCCAAGGTCCCTTTCATCATCATCATCATCATTATCATCATCATCATCATCATCATCATCATTATATCATCCAGGTTGATGCCATGAAAGTCTTTAAAATCAAAACCAACACCTTGAATGAGATCAAGAAGTAAATAGGCATCCAACGCAGCTGACAGAGCAGCAATTTACAGGTTTACATAGCTTACACATGCCACTGCATTGTAGATCAACTGAAGCTTCCAGATGATGTGGAACACATTGCAGTAGTTCAGATAGGAGCTCAATAAGGCATG